>NC_090291.1:44067500-44422500 GCF_037392515.1 Haliotis asinina | reverse complement strand
AAAAGTCCTGTGCAGATTTCGAAATTCGAATGTAGAATGTGGGAATAGCAGTTACTTCATCCAATCTCTGTAACTTGTACAAGTGCACCATGGCCTGGTCACTGATAATGACTACAAATGTCACATATTACATAATGAATATTGGGTCATAAATACCAGCAGTTTCTGTATTATAGCAATTTATAATGCTCAGTGAAACGAAAATGTGAGTCCTTTGACATTTTGAACTTGACCATTTTGACAGTGATAATTTATCACAATAACCAGTGGCCATATTGCTGTCTAATTAAATACATTAAAGAGTTAAATATTTCCTGTCTGGCTGGTACAGATTCCAATTATCATATCTCAAATTTAAGTCAAAACACTTTTTGTAAAATATTTATGAATATTCAAGTCGAATGATCCCGATTAATGACTTGAACGGTTTGATTCGGCAAATGAGCAAGCAAACTGTAACAGCCCAACTGTACAATATGAAATATTCCATGGTTGAATAGTGAGTAATTTGTTGGATTCATAGTTTTCAGTGCGTGTATTTACTTCAATCAGGTGTGCTGGGATATCTTAGCACATTCTGATACCTTTTGGTATGGATAAATAACAAATTATCAAAAATGCAAATTCAGCTTATAAAGTTAAAAAATAACATGATGTCAAAAGTGACAGGAAACTAAAGTCACTCACACATGCAGTCATCCACCTTTCACTCACTCACCAAACTCACCCACTTGCTCACTCAGTCACCTACCCAGTAACTCACCCACTCACTCAGACACCTACACAGTAACTCATACACCCACTCACTCATTAGTGTCTCTATTTACCATGTTTATTTTTCAGTTGTCCTTGACACCAACAAATGGTACCATTCAACCCTGAATGTTGGCAATGACATCAGCATCACCATCGGTTCCGAGTATGATTGAGAACAACTTTACACTTGGAAACAGTTCAACTCCACATTTGCATGGTCAGATTTTTGTGGGTAATATTTTTAATTGTCATTCTCAACAATTCCCGCTTCTGGTTTTTGCTCTAAGTTCATGTTTTTGTGCTTCGAAGGCCGGGTTCAAGTTCATTTACATTAAAATCATGATGGAGAATGGTATTAAATTTTCATGAAATAGGGGCTGAAGATTTTATTCACTGCATTGTCTGGTCCAGACTCGACTATTTACAGACCGCTGCCTTATAGCTGGAATATTGCTGAGTGTAGCGTGGCTCAACAACAAACCTGCAATCTTCTTGTCATTGAATATATCTTTCATTCTAACATTAAAGCTATCTGGAGACCGTTTTCCTCCCCTTTTATGACAGTATAACAGCTGGATTGTTTCTATATTTATGGTTACGAGTATCTACATATTTCTGAAAGTCCATACATGAATGTCTTAAGGTTTTGAAATCCCTTTATCTTCCGTCATGTCCAATGTGGTATCTTGTTTTATTGACAACTGTTGGCATTGTTTGGAAAAGGTATTCCAGTTTGATTTGCACACGAAGCTGTTAGTATTATGCGCACATGCTGTATCATATGCTGTTACTTGTCTGCCTGTGTTTAGCCATGACAGCTGTATTTAGCTGAGATTTGTCGTAAGTGCTCAAATATGTGACATTTGTTCAGCCAGTCCTATGTAGACAGGCAATATTTACTTGGCTGTACTTGTGCTGACAAAGTATTTGTATGTCTCATACAGTGCTGTGCATGGTTTAAAGCACAGTCTTTCAACTGGCTGTGACAGTGTATTTTGATCATGTTGTTACATTGTTTATGAATGCAGGGTTATTGTTCCAATAGCATGGTTTTACTAATTATTTTACTCATTGAAAGTAAAGAATATACATGTATTTCCTGTAAATGATAGAAATATTAAGGCCTCAGCAAATAAATTCATACATTTTCGTCCAATTTATATTGAAAATGTGAGCAATAAGGCATTCTAATTGTATTTGTTTAAAAACAAAACAAAGAAATGTTAGTCAGGTGAAATATATTATTTACATGAAGTAGACAGATAAGTATATATTGTAGTGAAAGAAGGAACATAAGTGATTACCTCAGGTTTAGTACTGTGACACTGTATAAGTATGTTTGTCTGATCATGACATTCAGTGATATTCCTACTGTAGGACAGTGGCCTGTAAATACTCTCTCATTCACCAGACAATCCAGTGATTTATGCAGCCAACAATATTCCATGCTGTTAGAACTGAAGACAGACCATCAACAAAATCTGGCCAAGGTTTCCAATTGCGAAGATCAATGCTCATACTGTTGATCACTGGATTGGCTTGTCCAGATTCAATTATTTACAGACCGCTGCCATGTAGCAGGAATATTGCAGAATAATTGCTTTAAACAACCAAGCAGCACCAAGCTTTGGTAACTTCGGATATACCACTGTCCGAACAGGGGAATATTGTGTCAGGCGAGTGTTTGGTCATGATGCAGGTTGGGTTAAAACTCTAGTAACGTATATTATTATTGACATGCTATCTGAGGTCAGTGAGTTCAGCATGTTATTTTGAGCCTTATGTAAATATATAAACCGTTGTAACATCTTTTATTGCATGTACAAAGTCTTCATATGATATTGTGTGATGTAAAAATCCTGAACTACATAAATTATGTTTGCTTTTCATACTGGTATGTATTGCCTTTAGGCTCAAATAAACATTTATAACCTATATAGTTGTCTTCATGTGTCGTAACTGGAACAGTCTGACAGGAGAAGGGTTAATGAGCGTAGTAAGTACTGGTTCTAAGTTATTAAAACATCCCAAAGTTTTTTTAAACCAGTCAAATGTTGCAACATTCATGTTGGTAAGTGCTGTCAAGATGTATAATATATATCAGTGTCCTATACATTTTGAGGGACGGTGGAGTAAGCTAGTGGTTAAAGTGTTTGCTCGTCCAGCCGAAAACACAGTTTTGATCCCCAACATGGGTACAATGCATGAAACCCATTTCTGGTGTTCCTTGCCATGATATTGCCGGAATATTTCTGAAATGCATAAAACCATAGTCACTTATTATATATTTTCATCATGGATTACATGTATTGAATACTGTGTATTTGTGATTGTCATAAGCACTTTGATGCTACCTCATGCCGGCAGATGTTCTTATCTGTTTTGGAAGGCTTGCAGTGATTTAAGCAATGGATGTTTGCAGCTGTAAGCTTGTTGGTAGCTCTAGTGTTGCTTCACCAGACTGTCACCTCTAATTATTTCTTGTCAGGGCTTTTACTGTGGCAGTAGTTGCCCTGTTGAGTGCTAAGGGTGAGTCTTGTTTATCAATTGTGTGAATAGTATTTCAGTCATGTCCTTGATGTGGAGGGAAGCTGAGAGTGATGCAGACCTTTCATGTTGTGGTCAAAACAAGCACCTGTTTGACCTTGACAAATTCAACAACATAATCAAGGTGCTTGTAAGAATCAAACCAGCATAGCTTTGAAACACCTCGGATTATAAAGTCTGCAGTGTGAATGGCTGGACCTTAAAGAAGACAGGACCTCCCCTGTCCCTAGGGTAGAACAAGGGACGAGGGGTTGCCAAATGGTGAAAGCACATGATGTCATGCCGCTGACCAAGTTTCCATTACTCACATGGGTACATGGTGTATAACACTTTTCTTGCATTTCCCACCATATGTAACACTATATTCACTCACTCACTCACTAACTCACTCACTGATATAGAAATGGTGCCTGCGTTTCATTTTAAGCTCTGACATCAGAAATCAGCCTCTTTTGACTTTCCGTGGCCCTTTTGACTTTTCAATTTTTGGCCTTTTTGGCCTGTGGTCCCTTTGTCAACAACCCAATACAGTTCTTTTTGCAAACAACAGTATGCAGCTGTTTTACCCCACTGAGGCTATCTCCAGTATTTGTACTGCTTAGTTTCATTTTATGTCAAAGAGGAAAGGAGAGGAAGTAACCTAGTAAACACACAGTGACATCACCACTGACAGCGATCCTTACCCACCCTTATGTACATAGTCTGTCCTCACATGCCAGCTCTTGATTAATAAAAAATAAGCTTTAATTACATATTTTTAACACGTTTTGGTCTGGCGACACTGAAGTATGTTCAGGGATTTTTAACCTTAGGAACACTGTATCTTATAAACAGTCTCCTGATGGGGTGTTCGATGATACATTTCATTATACTAAAGTAACAAATTAATTTTTTGGTTATTTTCTGTTTTATTTGAAATACATACTGATCCGTCTTTGGTTAATGGAAAATTTCGTTTTTCCATGAAACATACAAATGATTCTCATTATATTTCACGTGTATGTGTAAATGGAATAACATCTGACTATCAAACGTTATTTGTGTGGATATACAGCCGAGAGTATAATGAGTTCCGATGGAACAAATTGCCTTGAAATACCTCCAATACTGATCAAACATACAATGCTGAGAGGCATATTGACATACATGCCTCGTCGTGTTAATTTGTTGAAAAGTCGTGAAATCCGCAGCAGATGGTTTGTGCTTGTATGCAAGGTACAGGGAAAGAAATTACCACATGCTCTGCACTTGAATATTCATAATGTGTTTCAGCCAAATGAACACCTGGTTCATCGACGTATGCAAGGGGATTGTTGTGTGGAAAATTGGATTGTTAGCTTTCGTCATTGGTAATGTGAAATCACTGTGTGTACGTGTGCCCCTATTCGGCTAAATACATGTCCCAGTAGACTAACAACTAGTCTCTGAAATTTACATATTTTAATGAAAAAAGTACATAGTAAAAGCAAAAAAATAATAGAATGAATTTTAGAAGCTAAGGAAATATAGACTTGCGACATTATCTAGACTTGCATGGGATTTCTTGGATATATTTGCTTAAGGGTCTGTACGGCACACTGATGTCCCAGCTAAACATGGACACCACACACCCTTACAGCTTAGTGACTGCGAACCTACAGATCCGTGTTTTACCTACTGCCCAGAGCCAGGCAGGGCAACAATAACTACTATGTTTTAACGTCGGTTAGTATGACGTGGCAGGGATTCGAACATGGGCTTTCCTCTGCACCATGCACCGGGGCGTTCTCATTAATGTTAAAGGTCACATGCAACCAAAAAATCAAACATAATTAAAACACATTTATCACTTATTCATGACATATAATATACATTGCTGCTTTTAAAAAAACAAATAAACAAAATTATAAGCGTACAATCGCGATTCAAAAGTGCAATATTTTGTACTTGGGCTTACTTCCCCCGAAACGAAGCCCTCGGGAGACCGAACCCAGTCATAGCGGGTGGATATGCACTCAAGTGTAACGACGGATTCTGATTGGCTGTTCCATTTGCTGACATGCTGAGGGTTCATTGTGTCAGGGATACTCTCTATATAGGCTCCCTGATTGTGTGTACAGAAAGATGATCTGTTTGATGAGCATTTTAGAAGTATAGCCAGTCACAAGAAAGTAAGATTCTTTGTGGATAACAACTTCTTTTTGTGTACTTGATGCGTCGTTTCAGTATGGATTCATATTCTGTTGTCAAACAAAATCATATACACCAAAAGAAGTCGTTATCCATGGAGAATGTATATAGAGATGTTAGGTTTTGAAAATACATGTTCTCTGAATTTGCGCTCGATCCAATAAAAAATCATGTCAGTAGAGGTGGTAAACTACTGCGTGGCTCCAGCCATCTGTCATTCGTCCAAGTACAAAACAGGACTGGAATCTGGAGTTTGCACAAGTTTCCGTCACATCCAGTCATCCGAATAAAATGAATGTAGTTTGTTTGCAACCCACAGACATAAAAACATGTCATGTGTATCACACGTGCCTAATTACTTAATGTGGCAGACACGGGACTCGGGTGCACGAGTCATAAATCAACTTATTTTCTTTATGTCGTATAGTCTGATAGGTGTTAAGTTCAAATTGCACGTTGTCAATGATTGAAGCGGTGTATTGCATGTTGTCTTTAGCAGACAGGCAGACAGACATATAGGTGTGAATAAACGAGACACTGAGTTTTCTCTGTGACAGAGACTGCTTTCCACAGTCAACAAGTTGTTTTACGTAACGAGTAGATTATGTACTTGTTTGTGTACAACCGAGATTAGACTATTGCTCACGACCTCAGACGCTGGGCATGCATACTGTTTCAAGCTCCGCGAACCTATTCACTGCGCATGCGTTATGGACGCAGCGCAGCACAGCTGTTGAAACCAGTTTTCCCCCCAGCGCTGGGGGGAATTTAGTGAAACGTTTGAACTCCGATTTCGCGGGCTTTTTTTCATCGCGTTTTTTTTCAACTTTACAGGTTGAATTGGCATTTTTTATGATTTGTTTCGGTAAGTGCACACCGAAAGGTACCAGAATCTGCAAAGTTGTATTTTACGTTGCATGTGACCTTTAAGTTATCATCAAGATATATCTTGAAATCAGTTGGTGATATAAGAGAAGGCAGGAACAATGGCTTCACTGATATCCTGTTAGCAGCAACACTTAATCGATTACATCGACGGGATAATGCAGCTAAAGCCCCGACCAACCTATTATCAGCCTGTTTGTAGATCTCTAGTGCCAGTGGCCCAATATTTTCTTTTTATGCGAACAAACCTAATGTAATGCACCCACGGATAGTATATAGACCATCGCCTAGCCTCTGAAAAGACTTAATCATTATAACTCTATAAACTGAGAAAGTGCTTGGAGATTCCATTTTCCTCAACTGCGTGAGTGAGTATAGTTTTACGCCGCTTTTACGGGCGGGGGGCACGGTTTTGCAAAAAGAATTTGACCGTAAGGAAAACAATGATCAGGGACAGAGAAACAGACTAGGAGACTATCATGCTGACTTCAGATTAGGGACGGGCACTTATTAGGAAACACACAATTTTTTCGTATTTTTTTTCTTTCTAAAAAATGCCCTTCACTCGCACAACCGTTGACCTGTCGCATACTTTATCGGTATGCTTGTTACTAGTTCTGCAGTCCTGCAGTCTTGGTCCTGCAGTTGCGCAGCTGTCAACGGCCAATAACGGGTTCGGGTGATCTGGCTTGCTGACTTGGTTGACACATGTCATCGGTTCCCAATCGCGCGGATCGATGCTTATGCTATTGATAACCGGATTGTCTGGTCCAGAGGTGATGTTTCACAGACAGCCGCCATATGGCTGGAATATTGCTGAGTGCGGCGGAAAACTAAACTCACTCCCCAATTCTAGCCCGGATCTTCCCGGCTAAGTAAATATGATCTGTGTTATCAGTTAAAAGCAGTATATCCTCCCGTACAAAGATTCGGTGAGTGAATAAATATGTTTTTACGCCGCTTTTACCAATATTCCAGAAATACCTTGACAGAGATGATATTACCAAGAATTCAAAGAATGACATACGACTCTTGCTCCGAAGTTGTTGGATCAAGGTTACAGCATTATAGCCTAAGCGAAACTTTCAAAAAGGTTACTGGTAGACAAAGATGTCCGCCTATGACGAACATCTGTTATCACTGTTAGTTGGTGTTTCATCGTATTTCTCTCTTCATCCTATATCATATGTCAGTCACTGGATTGTCTGGTCGACTGCTGAAATGTTGCTAAAAGCGTCGTAAAAATCACTCACTTTCGCCTGTAATTAATGATACTGCATGACTCCTAGTACCAGCAGTCCATTTATGTCATTTATATGTTAGTTCGTTTAATACGTGCCTGGCCATTGTAAGACTGGTTGTATCACTTCAATGGATATATGCTTGAAAGAATTTGGGGACTTGTTATTTGCAAACTGATACAAATATGTACAGATGTGGTCACCTATTGACACTGTAATGAATGTATGGTATCACACAATGTTTATCCTCCGCCCAGCTGGCGACAGTGTCGATCTTTTCTCTTCAACATCAATGACGTGACTATTATATGCTCAAGAAAATGTTCTGTTCTGTTTCTGCACAATCAATATCATTGGGTCCCCCTGGCGTTTACGAAGTGTGTGAGTGAGTGAATATGGTTTTATGCCACTTTGAGCACCATTCAAGCAGTATCACAGCTGAGGACACCGGGTTTCACACATTGTACATGTACGTGGAATCGGACCCGGTCCTGCAGATAGACGTACGAACGTCTTAACCACAAGCCTCATCATCGCCCGCTTTCTTTGCATAGCCTCGTTAAAGTAGCTTTGTCATGCGTGCCACATTGTCTTGCTCAGCTAACTAAGAATTTGTCATTCTTTAATGGACAGTCAACTAACATCGGCTACTAACTATTGATGTCACAGAGAGCGGGTTCCACCGTATGTAGTTGCAGGGTAACTGACGCTCCAGGTAAATACGTGGTCTCAGCTACAGGATATTCACAGGATGTGAGTGTGTGAGTGAGTATGGTTTTACGTCGCTTTTAGTGCTATTCTCGCTGTATCACGACAGCGGACACCAGAAATAGGTTGAACACATTCACCCACGGGCGGAATAATGTGTTAAGCCCTTTTCTGGGTACAAGCACCCTCCACCGAAAAAAAGTTCCTGAGAAGCATTTCCCCCAAACCTTTGGACTTCATGATTTATGTGCATCCCCCTTCTCCAGAATCCTGGATCCGCCCATGGTATCCGCGTGGAGAATCAATCGAACCCGGGCCATCAGCAGAGATATTTTGATTGACTCGCTGACCCCGACATGTATTCTCAAAAGGTTTGATTGAAAAAAACCCCCAAAAAAACCAAAAAACAAAAAAGCAAAACATGATCTGATACCCATCAAATAATATCAAAATGAGACTTCAGTATATTTCAGTATACCCGTACATCGAGTACCCTTGGTATACATACGTGTATGTACATCATTCTGTAATAGGAATACAGTATAGAATAAAACCTGCTGAATAGACACAATTAATTACTACTATTATGTGGATAAGTTTCCGTACAATTTTTTATCCACAATTATGGGTCTACGAATAGTGACTAAACGACCTAACTAAATAAACAAATGTTAGTTTGCTGGCACAGTAGCAAGTGTATATATTCACGGTTTTTGAACCTCGACCAGGTCCAAACACATCTCTTATGGAGCCATGTATCATGTACTATACATACATCCAGCGCCAGTGACCACATCTAGGACCCGCTAAGGTTCGGGGTAGAATAGGCCTTCAGCAACCCATGCCTGCCGTAAAAGGCGACTATGCTTGTCGTAAGAGGCGGCTAACGGGATCGGGTGGTCAGGCTCGCTGACGTGGTTGAGACATGGTCATCAGTTCCCAACTGCTCATGCTGTTGATCACTGGATTGTCTGGTCCAAACCCGGTTATACACAGACCGCCGCCATATAGCTGGACTATTGCTGAGTGTGGCGTTAAACAAAACTCACTCACTCACCACATCTCGCAAGCACCAGGAGGAGGCTGAACATCCACGCATGATTCCAGACGCTCTTGACACTGTTACACCAACATGCTCCAACCAAACGAAAACTTGTATCCGTCTAGCCTAATCAATAATGGAGACGTTACTAAACCCAGGTGTTGATTATAGCCAGTTTGTAAAATGAGATTACTTGCATATTGATAGTAACGACATATGTATATTGAAATTAACGACAGTTGTCTGACGCCGTGAAGACATGTTTTATCTATATGTGCTATAATATATTTTGCTTGTATGTAGCTTGTTATAGGCTCAGTATCACAAGTTACCCCAAATGTTTGGCAAATCTACAAGATTAATTTCTCGTTAAAGATCGGATTACAATAAGAGACCTTCGGATTACAATGAGAGACCTTCGGATTACACCGAGAGACCTTCGGATTACGATGAGAGACCTTGGCCTAGAAATCATGTTATCATTAGATTGATTGATACGCTAAGGGTGAATGTCGATTATCAATTGAGAATTCCGTACAAAAACTGGAAAACGAATATTCACATCTAGAACGTTGAAAACACGCAGCCAGCACGTCTACAAATGGATCATGCCACGTAGGAAGTAATCACATGTCACATGTTTTATACTTCTTATGTGTTTTACACAATTTTAAATGCTTTACATGTTTACAGACGAACCATAGGCTGTGCCTCCGAAACGATGATGACCCAGCTACAAGCGGTATCTGAAAGCAACGGTATTTGACCCTGATCTGTTAAAAAAACTGTCGTGTCACTGTTTGCGATGGTAGCAAGCGACTGGCCAGTGATATATTAACGAGATTCTGAGTCCCGTCGTTGTTCCAGTCCCAAAGAGTTTAGGCAGAAAGTATGAACTGCCTCTGTCAGACCACATCGTGCCCAGGTCACCGATTATCTCCGACGAGAATGCACATGTGCCTTGGCCAGGATCGCATGGTCTCCTGGCATTCAAAGGGAACCAATCTTGTCAGGGTGAAGCCCCCACCAATGTGGCTCAGCTTGGGCTAGTTCTTCAGGTAGACTAATTTAGTCTCTGAATATATATAATTTTGATTGCAACAAATTATCTCCCCAAGCAGACCAGAGATTCAACCTTAGATTTGATACACGTAAAGCTTGTCATACATGAATAGCTCAACTTTGTGGACACATCAGATATTGATCTACACGCCAGGTGTTAGCTTTACAAACATTTATCGTCATTAAACCTTCACTTTAAATTCTTCAGTTTCCTAATTTTGTCCGTATTGTTCTCACTTCCAGTAGAAAACCCAGGTAATGCTGTAGTCAAAGGTGTAAAGCATGTTTTATTGTAATCTGTTTATGAAGCTAAGTTAAGGACAATTGTCCAACATATTTTGTTCATTCATTCTTTTCTCTGTAATGCATTTTTCTATTACTGTTCTGACATATCTTTGTATGATATACGAAGGTGATTTCCCATCGGTAGCCAAAGAGACTATGTTTTTTCATTATTGACCCGTGAAGGTCTAGGTTGGAATGTTGGCCCTCAGAAACCCAATATTCTTAATTGTCGTAGGAGGCGACTAATGGGATCGGGTGGCACATGCCATCGGTTCCCAGTTGCGCAGATCGATGCTTATGCTGTTGATCGTTGGATTGTCCGGTCCAGACTCGATTATTTAAGACCGCCGCCATATACTAGTAACTGAAATATTGTTGAGTGCGGCGTAAGTCTAAACTCACTCACTCACTCACTCACTTTTCTGTAATGAAATTTGGAAATGTAGCAAAAACTCATTCCTGCAACAGAACCTAAAGTCAGTGATAATTTACAAACTTTTAGAGTCTCCCTTCTAAAAGGAAGTCAGTGGCTTGGTGAAAATAAATTGGACGGGGTTAAGAAATGACTTAGGGGATACATGAGCCCTACCGTGTTTGAAATGCTGTCAGTTTGTGTCAAGGAAAAGGATATGTATTTAACACAAAAAATATAATCATAATTATAGTATCCAAAAATACTCATCTGCATTAAATTTGAGGATGATGCGTATTTCTGAAGAGGATACAACAAAAGTGAACTGGGAAACAAATTCAAGGTAACCCGTAAGAATGCTTTGCAAGGTTAAAGGTCAGTAAGACTGTTGGACGAGTGAATGAGCTTTTAGCAAAATTCCAGCAATATCACGGCGGGGAACACCAGAAAATGGGCTTCACACATTGTACCCATGTGGGGAATCGAACCGGTTGAACGAACATGTGTGTTGTTCTGTATAGACAGTATGGCATGTCTCGGTACAATCAATCAATCGGAAAATTCTAAAACACGTTCCTTATGTAGTTCAGGTACACATATCTTCAACAACTATGTTTTCCTGCTCGTCATTCATTTTTTAGGATGAAGCATCTGCATATATGTTTTCTTAGCAGCGTACAGCTGCCAAATTGGTGATGCGACTTCAAGCAGCATTTATTCACCTACTGTTTGTTTGCTGTTTTCGCTTTTGACAGAAGCGGTCCAGCAGTGGTTGATGTCATGAGCAAGAACACTCACCGTCGGGGTGCTATAACCGCAATCACAGAAGTCGCCGATTCAATTAAATCTCTCGACTTTCTAACAGTATTTCATTTAGATCACGGCGTTAGGTTATATCAGATTGAGACGCTTCATCTCTTGGGCGGTGGGATAGCCTCCTGGTCACGTTGAAGACCCGGGTTCGATTCCCTACATTGATACTATGTGTGAAGCCCATTTCTGGTGTCCCCCGCAGTGATATTGTGCTGGGATAATGCTAAAACAGCGTAAAACTAAACTCAAGATCTCTTAGTGAAAGCTGATAATTCTACACAATGAATTGGAACCGTGATTTTAATCCACGATCATAGTTTCCTGCCATTCCCAAGGGAGGCAACTGCACTTGTATGAGAAGAGTTAAAACAGATGAACACATTGGTATGTATGGCCCGCACGTGTTCTGATAAGATGCAGTGGTACAGAAAATAGTACACGTATAGAATATAAGTGTGTTTGCAATCATCACATTCTGGAATGCCAGGTGATAAATTAGAATGGATATGTTCCAGACGAATCGGCACCACAGTCACTGGAAGTGATAGTTTGAATATTGAGAAAACCATGCTTATTGCCATCGACTGTAATATCTCCTGTTGCGGGGATATAGCACGGCAATATTGAACTAGCGCCTTACTGTTTATCTATCAACTTCCCATCAGTGTTCAATATCAGCGACATTCCTTTTACAGCAGATTCAGCATGAATACTAACAGTTTAAGTAAATGGTGTTACCTGAATATGTGTGTCATGGAAATCGGCTGTTATCTTAGTATTCTACTGGCTCTTACAAAAAAAACATCTCCTAATGTATCCGAACATCTGTCTCCTGCATCCAGTCGTTAAGAATGTGAGAATAAATGCTTGGTTACATAACACGCTAGGGAATCAACTAGATAATTATTGGAATTATATGTATTTTTGGGGTTTAACAAATACGTAGTGTCGTTTTTAATACCTTGTAAGGAGAAAACGTTACATGTTTTAAAAAGTATTGAATGTTTTGTCTATTATTGCTTCTGTTGTAAGTGTCCAAGTGCAATATGATTCAGTATAACAAATACGGGCAGATCCGGTTACCACGAGACTCGTTATCTCGAATGATCCAGTGTTCGGATCTAATGGCAGCAATAAAAACATACATCTGGCCGCTTACCTCGAATACAGATAAAATACATAGCGCTATCTTGAACCTTGGTTTCTGCCCCAGTTTTAACTTTGTGTCAAAGTGACATATCAACTGCTTTTAGAAGTATTTGAACCGTAATTAGAAGTAAAACGCACAAAGGCAAGAATTTATGGACGCAAACATTTTTTTAGAAACAAGACGTTTTGGGCTAAATTATTTCCCTTCATCAGACCTAAATAAACATTTTCTTACAACAGAGATCCTAGATGCAGGCTGTGCCTTCCAGAATAATGTCCCTTGAACATCGAATCACTGAACATTGATCACTTGAACATTATTTAATTTAGTTTTCTACTCATAAGCCATGCGCTTAAAGCGACCAGTCATGTCCTTGCCTTTTTTCGAAAACAACATAAGTTCAATGTTTATATATAATGCGTCTACTAAAGTACATCTGCCACATTTTCTATGGATTATTACTTACATTTCAGTCAGTGATCGTATTCACCTGTGCATTTTATAATTTATCGTGTACGTAATTGTGTTTGTAAAGATCTATAATACACTGTCTTTTTTTTCATTTACTGAAAATCGGCCTTGATGAAATGTCCTTTCTACCATTCTGCAAAATAAGAATACACAAACGATGATGTATACTGTATGAAACATCTCTTCCTTGAAAATGATATTTTCACGCAAGCACGCACGCACGCACGCCGGTTTTACAAAATAAATTGGTGACGTTATACTTCACGTCAAGTCAACCCGGTTGTTGTTGGTTTTTCATTCTTAACTGAAGTAAATGTATACATTATAGTCTTCTTCAGTCACAAATCTCTTACAGTTTAGGAATTACAATGGATAAGACGGATCGGCGTTGTTCAGTGAGGATTTGAAGTAATGAAGTGAACACAGAGATTTTTACTTTTTATTTACGATAGATTTAGACTATATCTCCATACAACATTGTGCACATATAGCTGTGCATCTTCAAACTATTCCATAGGACAATGACTAGCACTTTATCATCCAGCAGCTTTAAAGATGTAGGCCATTCGTGTACAATGTATTTATATACCATGTATATGAGCATTCAGCGAACAGTCCCACAATTGCCTATCACATCGAGCAATTCTGAACTGTATTCCATAAAATATCAAAGTCTAACATGGTCGACTTATCAACGGGCATTTCTGTAAAGTGGTAAAAACTTTGACGTTCTTGAGAGGCAAGCCTGAAGTTTGTATTCAAGTATAAGACAAAATATTATATACACAATGTTTCCTTGCCCTTTCATTCCTCTGACGAAGGGACAAGGAAAAGTCTATGAACGTTGTGTATACAATAAAGGAGAAGTTGACATCCATAATATTTTGTCTTAAAATAGCTTTTCTTGTAAAGATAAATTTGAGACAGATCTGCATAAGCTATCCAAACAAAGGAAACCTGCTCCTAGTATTCGACAAATTCATTGCATACTTTACAAATTCTTTCTCCCCTAGGTTGTATAAGATATCGACCAAATGTCTAAATTAAGGAAGTTACATCGGAACTGGGCTAACATCCGACGAAACGTGGTATTGGTTTCATAGTCTTTATTTATTTTCAGAAGGAAGTTATGTTTTCAGTTTAAGTAAACTTAGCGAGTAAACAGTCGCTGAAAATAGCGTTTTTGTCATTATACAAGGATGTCAGCTTACGGAAATATTGGCTAATTGCAATAATGAAACCAGAAAGTCATAAGCGTTAACACTGCATGTCAAATATCTGTGTTTCATGAGGAGTGTCGTTTGTTGAGTGATCAGTGTCAGTGACTGGTAGCCGTTGTCTGATTGGTTAAATCCGCTCGTCCGTCTCGTGTTTGATTGGACAGTCACAGGTCCATCAAGTTACCTGATGCCGTATCCTACTTGGGTTTGATAGACTCAGTGCAGGAGGGGAACGAATAATAATGAATGAGACTAACTTTACTTCGACTGTATATTCAATATGTGTGGTATCACGTACAGTGTCAAAATGTGTGTGTGTGTGTGTGTGTGTGTGTGTGTGTGTGTGTGTGTGTGTGTCTGTGTCTGTCTGTCTGTCTGTCTCACGCAGGCAAGGATCTGACAGTCTATATGCATCAACAGGCTAATGTTTAATCTCTGAACATAAACTGACGTACACAAGAAACACGTACAGCTGGTGTTTTCGGAAAACAATCATAAAGCGCCAGGTGCACATTTTCTTTTGTACTTCAGTTTATATAACATCCACAATGGGCAGTCAGCATCGACTATATGTATTTAAATCGGAGCCGAAACATGCGGGAAAAGTAGATTTGTGTCATTAGTTCATCAGATGAGCCGAAAACGCGGGGTGGAAGAGAAAATAACTACATTCTCCGTGGTTCAAGGACTGAGAGACAGGCTAATGCATAAAGAGTCATCACCTTCATTACTCGAACTTATATGGAAGAACTTTGTGTAACCAAACCATATGTACTCGCCCCGTGAAGATGTGAGGATCGATGCGACATTGAGACCGTATGACGACGTGTTGATACGTCAGAATCAAACTTTGCACAATAGTGTTGAGAGTGGGTATTGCGCCGATTTTATCACTTCTCCAGCAATACCACGACAGGAAACACCTCATATGGGCTTCACACAGTGTGGGAATCGAACCTAGGTATTCAGTGCGACGGGCGACTGTGGTATACAGATAAAACACACGGGGTACAGACATATGTTTGACCTCGGTTGATACTAAGACGTTATTACATGACAGATTTCCTTTCGCCAGTCTCCTCAGACCAGGACTACCACATCAGTTCGAGGGCTGATATGGCTACCGAATAGAAAGATGTCGTAGCAAAACCACATCAAGGGTGGTAACTCTAAAATATACTAGGCTCCGTCTACTGAAGCTCGAGTGTTTGCGTGTACTATTTCAGTACAAGTTTAGTAGCGGGGCAGTACGGCTGATATGGATTTTCGGCCTTTGGGCTGATATGCCTGATATACAGTTTTGGCCGGGGTGATCAATATGGACATGTACAGCCTGTATTGTATGAGCAAAATGTCTCATATTATCCATGGGTATTTGGTAATATGACTCAAAATACAGATTGGGCACACGGATGTGTCATGCCGACACCGCAGTCACTCGTGTCCAAAACCGAGCCGAGAGGTGCGGAGTGAACATTATTCGGTGGAAACCAGAAACAAACACATTACTTTGTAGCCTCAGCTAATTTGTATTGTATTCATGTTTACGGAAAATACGTTTAGTTGCCGCCGATAAGCCTATTGACGTAAACCGAATGGGTATATGTGTTGGTACGTGGTATGTTTCAGCTCTGAAGAATACTAAAAGTCACACCTGGGACCACCAGGTGGCGCTCATTCACCAATCAGGGTTTGAACATGGCCTTGAATACTACAAAAGCTCTTTCACACGTGTAGAGTGTAAGTGTGAAGTATGAAGTGTGGAGAAATAGCTTCCAACTTGATGAATCAGTTTGATTGATTGCGCACTGCATAACTCGACTGTATGCTAATTACGCGGGTCACAACTTGCTGAGTCGAGAGGTCAGATGGCACTGAACCTGCTACGGTAAGGGCGCCAGCACTAATTAAGCGAGCGCGACACGTCGTTTTAGCAATATTCCAGCAATATCAGGGCGGGAGACACCAGAAATGGGGCTTCACACATTGAAGCCATGCGGGAATCGAACCCAGGTCTTTGACGTGACGAGCCTAACTCTTAGGCTACCGCACCGCAGCTCAGCGCTAAAATACTTAGAACGTGCTGTACTTTTGTGAATCGAACCTAGGTTTTCAGCGTGTCCTGGGAGCCAGAGGTTTTAAACCAACACCTGGACAACAACGCCGGCAACAATAGCTATAACTACGACGACGACGACTACTACTACTACTACTACTACTACTACTACTATACAAGAATTGCTTTTCAGGGCCCCGAACGTGGTCATGTGGGCCCCGAACGTGGTCATGTGGGCCCCGAACGTGGTCATGTGGTCGGGCTCCCTGATTTCACGGACATATGTCATCGCATCCAATATGCGTCGATCGACGATCATGCTGTTGATGGTCAGGTCCCGTCTCAGTTCTTTACAAACCACCGCCATGCAGCTGAAATATTGCCGAGTACAGCGATAAACAACAACAAACAAAACAAACTTTGTACAGACCCATAAACCTCGATTCTCATGATGTTAATCACTGGATTGCCTTCTCCAGACTCAGGTAATTACAGACACCGCCATATACAGCTTGAATATTGTTGAATGCGGCGTTTAACAACAACCAACTATCGGATGACAGAATACAGAGTAACGTCCCTTTTTTTTTACAAAATGTATCTGCACCCAGCTTTATTATCATCCGAATTTACCTGGTTTCAGTAAAGTCAGACGTGATCCACGGAGAGTCCTGCCCCACACTCCTGATAATCTGATTCGCACGTAACTTGGACACTGCAGGAACTGGACTCCATTGAGACCCCATTTAACAAGCAGGGGGCGTGAAATTACATTAAACCGATTCAGGACGTAAAGGCGTCCTATTGGAAAGGGAACGACTTCGCCAAATAACCGGAACTAAGCGAATGTAATCTATGCAGTCTCGGTTCCAGAAATATACAAGTGTCAGATCTTGTACATAACAGCAGACCCTATCTAAAGATGCAGTGCGCAATCTCCCTCGGCAGCCGTGGATGAAATTGACAACCAATGTACGGCAATAGCAGGTTATTGGATCATTATACAGAGGCGGTTATGGAATTGAATCCTTGAATTCCTCCCCACTCTGACATGTATTGATTTCATAAAGGCAATTTAATGATCCTTCTGTTACCCTAATGATGCTGGATTTTCAAAGAAGCCATGGATTGGTGGACCATTATTGAGATAACCCTTTAAGAGATAATTCACTTTTCTTAGTCGTGATTGTCCAGTGTCTTTCACTGTGTGCAATACATTCGGCTGATTGAGTTAACGCACGAAGGTTCTGTGTAAGCGTCAGACTACTAAAACGATAGACGATTGTAGATGATAGCATCTACGCAGGGTTTTTAGTCATCAAGCGGAGGAAATGCTTCTTGAACCTGACAACTCTTTCGAATTTGGATTGAGACTCAAGCCATGTAATACTTGTATTACTAATGTCACGCTCTCACAACAAACTGATAACGCAAAACTGGGTGTATACAGTGGAAGTTGTCTAAAGCGGCACGCATCGGAACTGAAGAAATAGTCCGATTTATACAGCATGCTGGATTGTAGAGCTGATGATAAATGTAAAAGTCACGGATGGGACTGAGACTTTCTGCTGGTGGTGACAACTTGCCGGATTGGACAGATAGCTCTTTTGACAGCTTCCACTGTATATAAAATGACACTAAAACTCCTTTAAAGATACATCGTTTAAATACATCGTTTCCAGGGACCTTTTCGAGAAGGGACTCTGCAATTATGTGTTGGCTTGAGGACGCGGACGGGGAGGGCGGCCCTTGGACCCATCATCTCATGTTTTTTTATCACTTGGGGCTAGAAGTGCTGGAACTAGCTCATTTCCACTTTCCAAAGGACTTGCACTTTTCACCAATTTCGTGAAAATATAAAAAATGAGTGTTTGCTACCAGTTCAAAGTATATATACTCTTAAAAAGGTAGGGGAAGCTGAACTTTCAATTTGGATAGGAATGTGTAACCTTTGACAAACGGTTCAAGAACAGACATTCTTGATTTTGACGGTTTTCAAGAAGGCTGAGAAATTACTTAGAACATCAATTTTGACACTCATTTTGCATCACGCATTTGTTTGTGTTTGTTTCCAGTCGTTTGGAAGTGCAAATGGTGGTGCATTCTCAAAACATTCAATAATATCATGTCAGCTTTGAATGACTCCGATAAATCTCCTAAACATCTTTAATCGTAAATAAAAAAACCCCTGAAGTTCCCCTACATTATTTGAAGAGCATATATTGAGTGAGTTTTGTTTGACGCCGCATGTAGCAGTATTCCAGCAATGCCATGATGGGGAACACCAGAACATAGGCTTCATTGTACACTTTGGGAGTCGAACACCGACCTCAGATGACGTGTAGTATGCTTTTACCACCTAGCCAACCCAAATCCCCTACAAAGTATATATAACGTTGTGGCATGGCGCACTTAGGTAAACTTTAACAAGACCCGGCCAATGAGGCTGTATTAAGTACGTTTCTCTCTATGATTTAAAAGGATATTGGAAATTTGGCGGTAAATGAATATCCTTGTCACGACAAGAGACACACCATGGTTCAATATGCTTCCAAGTTTGAGTCCTACACAAAGAACTTAAGCACCCCTGACATATCTCACGATTGAATGAGCCTCGATCTTAACCATTTGAGGCATATCTGGGACATGACTGGTCGTCGTGTGCAACAAAGGGATATTCCTGTGCGGAGCCTGGACAAATGGAAGCTGCTTTAAGCGAGGAATGGCGTAGACTGCCACTACAGTGGATCAGGAGGCTGACAAGGAGTATGAGGAGGAGAGCACTGACTGTCACCCAGTCTCGTGGAGTTTACATTGACCTTAATTCGTGTAAGACACGTAAAATGACTTTTTGAATGTTCACATTCGCCAATAAATTCACCATTAAGCATTTCATGGCCATATTTGAACATACATGGTTTTGTATGAAAATCAGTGTGTAATGAGAAATTGCCATCATAAATGAACATAGACTCCAATCTTTTTGTCGTTTCTTATGGGTCAAACTATGATACGTGTCAGGAAAACTCATGATTTGATCATCGTGGTCACCACGAGATGTTTGATGTACATGTTTATGCTGAACACCTGTCATTGCTTACGCCCTTTGTGCATATTATGCAGCCATTTTCAAGCAGTAGGTCTATTACTTGATATCTTGTAAAGTCCATTGCTTGATATCTTGTAAAGTCCATTACTTGATATCTCGTAAAGTCCATTACTTGATATCTTGTAAAGTCCATTACTTGATATCTCGTAAAGTCCATTACTTGATATCTTGTAAAGGCCATTACTTGTTATCTCGTAAAGTCCATTACTTGATATCTCGTAAAGTCCATTACTTGATATCTCGTAAAGTCCATTACTTGATATCTTGTAAAGGCCATTACATGATATCTTGTAAAGGCCATTACTTGATATCTTGTAAAGTCCATTACTTGATATCTTGTAAAGTCCATTACTTGATATCTCGTAACGTCGATTACTTGATATCTCGTAAAGTCCATTACTTGATATCTCGTAAAGTCCATTACTTGATATCTCGTAAAGGCCATTACTTGATATCTTGTAAAGGCCATTACTTGTTATCTTGTAAAGTCCATTACTTGATATCTTGTAAAGTCCAATACTTGATATCTTGTAAAGTCCATTACTTGATATCTTGTAAAGGCCATTACTTGATATCTTGTAAAGGCCATTACTTGATATCTCGTAAAGTCCATTACTTGATATCTTGTAAAGGCCATTACTTGTTATCTCGTAAAGTCCATTACTTGATATCTCGTAAAGTCCATTACTTGATATCTTGTAAAGGCCATTACATGATATCTTGTAAAGGCCATTACTTGATATCTTGTAAAGTCCATTACTTGATATCTTGTAAAGTCCATTACTTGATATCTCGTAACGTCGATTACTTGATATCTCGTAAAGTCCATTACTTGATATCTCGTAAAGTCCATTACTTGATATCTCGTAAAGGCCATTACTTGATATCTTGTAAAGGCCATTACTTGTTATCTTGTAAAGTCCATTACTTGATATCTCGTAAAGTCCATTACTTGATATCTTGTAAAGTCCATTACTTGATATCTTGTAAAGTCCATTACTTGATATCTCGTAAAGTCCATTACTTGATATCTTGTAAAGTCCATTACTTGATATCTTGTAAAACATAAATTCATATCCATACTGCAATAGTATTGATCAAGGTCATAATATAGTTAAATGCTCTGCATAAGCTATGGATGGGTTGACATACACCATTTGTTACGACGTAAATTATAATACACACGTTGTGCACCGACCTGACAGTTGACCCGTATTAGCATGTACGAGTGCCGCCCACTGGCGTTTGCCATTGAGAGCGAAGGGGCCTCAGGTTGTCCGCAATCAAGTGTAGTTGGTACACCCACCACGTGACAGTCTCATGAGCAGGGCGCGGAATCAATTTCATCGTGATGCACTGAATGCGCACTGGCTTACATCTGATCTCCGTTTCACAAACTGCCTATTTCTAGTAAACACGTTAACTACGCCGGCCCAACTTATCCTTGTTTGCCAGTCAGTGACTGCCTGGTGACGAACATGGTTAGATTTTGCCTTCGGCAATCAATGCTTGTTGTGAGAGGCTTTGTTACGAAAGGTTCTTAGAATCGGATGCAAGTATTACAATTTACATTTGGTTACAATTTAACAGCACTTGTTGAGCAATGTATACCTGTATATGAGCAATGTATACCTGTGTATATTCTGCAATGTTACCTATGTTCATTATCCACCTGACGAAGGGGCAAGAATTAGCCTTGAAACGTCGTGTTAAAAGCATTAAAGAAGTTGTCGTCCATAATAGTGTCTTGTATTAAGGTTTTGCAGTTGTGACATGTGTTTGATTTCCATCATTACTTGATCAAGAAAGTAAGAAGAAAACAGAAATAGTCGGGCCATTTTCTTTTGTAAACGCGACACATTATTTTCAAAACATTATGTATGTGCAGCTATTGTGTGGGTTGGCGATTCTTTTCGCGTAAGTTATAGTTTCTATAAAGTCTGTCGAACCTCCAGTTGCCCTTCACTGTTAGCAGTTAGTATTATATACACTTAGGAATAACTTAATTCAGTTTGTGTTTATAACGATGGCCTTTAGCGTTGAAGCAAACAACACTTGTCTTTGACGGCACAGATCCTTCAAGACCCATTGCTGGCGGTTCTGTACATTTAATTTTTTCATAGCATTAATAAATCCAATAAATAATTATAAAACATATTACAAAATGAATCTGTTTTTACGTTTCTCCCTCGAGCTCTATTTCCGGACAAGTTTCAGTAGAGAAGCCTTGTGGATAACGCGTTCGTTCGTCACGCCGAAGACCAGGGTTCGATTCCCTACATAGGTACAATGTACGAAACCTATTTCTGGTGTCTCCCGCCTTGATATTGCCGTGGTATTGCTAAAAGCAAAATCTGGAATACTGCGTAAATCTCACTCACTCACTCACTCACTCACTCACTCACTCACTCACTATTTCCGGACAACGCCAGCGCGTAGTTACAGTGAAGGTGTGTATTATTCGTGGTGAGACCACCTTCATGACGCAAGTATTTAATAAGTACTAACAGCGAGTGAGTGAGTTTAGTTTTACGCAACACTCAGCAATATTCCACCTATATGGTGGCAGTCTGTAAATAATCGAATCTGGACTGGACAATCCAGTGATCAACAGCATGAGCATCGGTGTATGCAACTGGGAACCGATGGCATGTGTAAACCAAATAAGAGAGTCAGACCACCCGATCCCGATCCCGTTTGTCGCCTCTTACGACATGCATGGGCTAATATTCTAACCCGTGTCTTTACCGGTCCCAGCAGAGTACAAATATCAGAGAACAATAAACTGCTGCGCAAGTTGTTTGTGTTAGATAGTAACATAATGGTTTACGCATTTGGATAAGTTTCGTAAAGTTCCTTGTTTTCTACTACAATGTATTTAAAAGTAAATTCGTATTAAAGCTGTTTGGTGTAATGTAAATGTATTTGTGAAGTAGCAAATTTCCTCCTTTCTCAAAAACTGGAAAATAAACACGTAAATTAAATTCACCACCTACATCAGTTGATTTACAAGGTGTGCAGTTTCTGGTATTTTACCACCTTCCATCTTTCATGGGTAGAAATGTTTTTGAGAAATGTTACCAAATTATGTTTGCATCATTCAAATATATTGTCGTTGTGCAACAGTTTGTTTGTGGGGAGAGATAATATTTATGTTTACCTAGATTGTTATTTCACCTGAAAGCATACCTTTCTAGTTTTAATTCACCTTGTTATTTAGAATCTACCACGTTCGCCATAAACCATGCTATTTTAGATCTTTTAGCTGAGTGATGGTAAAGACTTAAGAAAGCACAGTGGAACATTCCCAATGCTGGGTAAATAGCGAGGGAAGCGTCCTATAAATATATTAATGTTGGGCACCTCGATCTAACGGTGGGTGCACGGTTTGACATCTTGTACGGAGTTATGTCCCTTAGATCTCGGTTAGACTATTTACTCCTAGGCCAAATGTAGAAATATCATGAAAATCAGGTAATATGATACACCTAGCCTTATCACCCATACTGCATATCTTGACCATGTTGAACACCAGTGCTTGTCACCACACATTAGACAATGTGATCAATTCTCAAGCAGTTTGTTTATGAACATGTGGACACTGTTTCAACAGTGGACTGAACCCAGTTAGTTTTTAGTAACCTGATACCTCCTGTTGCTAGTTCCACATCAACAAGAATTTTTGGCGGGTGGGAGGTGTCATACTAATTACTGAATAACACGTTTACTGCTGCTGAGAGATCCTAAAAGATAGGCACTTTTCTAACATTTGGCCTAGGACTATATTGTCCTTCACTAACCCAATGTTCTTAATTGTAGTAAGAAGCAACTAACGGGATCGGGTGGTCAGGTTCGCTGACTTGGTTGACACATGTCATCGGTTCCTAGTTTCGTAAATCGATGCTCATGCTGTTGAACACTGGATTGTCTGGTCCAGGTTCGATTATTTACAGACCGCCGCCATATAGGTGGAATAGTGCTGTGTGCGGTATAAAACTAAACTCACTCCTGTTCAAACAATATATACAGCCACGACACTGGATTGTCTGGTCCAGACTCAATTATTTACTGGCTGAGCGACCCAATTGTCATCTATAGTCTTGTCTATTGCGTTCAACAGCTAGTCGTATTTTTTCAAAGCTTTGCCCGATTTTACGAGCAAACATGCTTTTCTGTATAACCTCTGATACATGAATGCCCAGTTAGGCCAAAGTGAGTTTTTTCGACATATCCTATTTCTAACTGTGCAAATCTTAGGGATACAAAATAACAGCATAAAACAGGGGTTTTTTTTAATTACCGACACTAATTTTAGTATATGTATGCACGTTGTAAGGTGTGGATGCACGTGGACTGGTAATAGAACTTGTGCACGTGCCTCCCGTACACCTGTCCGTTCCTCACCTTGCACTCCTCCCTCTTGACAAATTGTGAAATGTGTCAAACTTTTAATGACAGTTTAGTAAACAACCTTTTTAATTTTTTGGACATACATTCAGCAAAAATCCTCACAGAATTGGTGTGATTATGATTATGACCAGCGTTTCATTGAGCACAATGTCCATTAGTTTTCGCCTTTGACTGCAATTCATCAGTCCGCTGACAAGCGAAAACTTGAAAAACGCGTTTCTTGGCGAATCTAGGAACCGTCGACTCGCCTGGCATGAAATGCACGCGCTGCCTACTGGCACAAGGGGGCATCTCAAAGATATGTTTTGCTTTTTGACGTGTGTTGAATATGTCTTATCTGTTGATTAACGCCTTGCATGTCTATCTTACATAAAATTAATGTTAAGATACGTAAAAGAGTATTATACCTCATACCAATAGAAAAGCACCGAATTAAATATCTCAAAATATATAGGTAGCTAGCACGACCACCTGAAGATCGACAGGACTGGATATTATTTGTAAATTGTTATGACATGCGGTGTACTTTCCACAGTTTAATTCTCCCACGCTTCTAGGATTATCATATGTAAGCTGATATCTCTCTCCCCCAGCCCGACACCAACCATCGTCTGCTACACCCGTCCTGCTCCTGCTTTTGAGACGACCCTCCTACGTTTCTTTTTATAGCGATAGTGAGATTACACCCTTAATCGTTCCAACATGAAAGCTATTACTTTTTACGTCAACTATCGTTGACAATACAATATTTGTGACACAATATCATCGCATACTAACTTGCATGAAGCCATGGTCTGTTTCAAATATGTCGCTTTGGACTTTGAAAAAGTATGCATTGCTCATTTATGGAGGAATCTCTCCTCAGTAAACTCCGTTTATTACGGTTCCTATCTCCCTGCCACTAGAGCTATAGTTAGGACAAATTTTGTTTAACAAACGTTCAAACTTTCACATCTACATAATTATATTGCATACATAAATGTGAAAAAACACATTTTTCCTGTTCCCGACAGCACTTTAGAAACTATGTAGAAACGCCGTCTATACAGAATAGAGAAGTTTCTCCTCCTTAACTTCTAGAATGTCAATCAAAGACGCCCGTAAAGTCGTAAAACAAACACCGAAATTCAAATTCTAAATTTACAACTCTGCTGAAAAGCACTCAAAAACCTAAACAACTGCCATACATCTAAAAATGCCGACAGGGCGATAATCAAATTACAACAGGTCGCATGAAATTCCCATCTACATAAAAATGCAAGGGAAAATGCAAAAAACAAACAAAAAGAAAACCAAACAGATGAATGCACATACTGTAACCAGGGAGACTAAAAGACGTAGATTATCCCTCCTGTAACGAACCTGAGACGCCCGAGT
The DNA here is from genome assembly GCF_037392515.1 of Haliotis asinina. NCBI lineage: Eukaryota > Metazoa > Mollusca > Gastropoda > Lepetellida > Haliotidae > Haliotis > Haliotis asinina. The sequence goes on along the minus strand of NC_090291.1, from coordinate 44,396,787 downwards.
TACACGACAGTAATACACAGACAACAACGCAGCATTGTGCTCCGTAGTTCATTGGAAACGACCATACACCTAACACTACAAACACTTCTAGGCCCAATAAATAACACCCAAGCTTAAAGGTCACATGCAACGTGAAACACAACTTTGCACATTCTGATATCTTTCGGTATGCACTTACCGAAACAAATCATTGAAAATGCCAATTCAACCTACAATGTTTGAAAAAGACGAGACGAAAACATGCCCTCGAAATCGGAGTTCAGACTATTCACTAATTTTAACCAGCGCTGGGGGAAAAAGTGGTTTCCACATCTATGCTGCGCTGGGCTCATAACGCACGCGCAGTGAGTAGGTTCGCGGAGCTTGAAACAGTATGCTTGCCCGTAGTATGAGGTTGTGAGCACTAGTCTAATCTTGGTTATATACACAAGCAAATAAATAATCTACTCGTTACATAAAAAAATAACATGTTGATTGTGATAAGCAGACTCTGCACAAAGAAAAGTCAATGTCTGGTTTAATGACACCTATATGTCGGCCTGCCAGTTTGCTAATGACAATATGCAATGAACAACTTCAATCATTGACCAAATACAATTTGAAATTAATACCTATCGGGCTTATAAGCCACAAACAAGGAGTTAGCTAGGCGTATCGGCAAATGAACCAGTGGCCAATGAAAAGACTTCGTTACACTCGAGTGCACACCCACCGGCTCTGAATGGGTTCGATATATCGCGGCTGCTTTGTTTCGAGGGAGGTAAACCCAAGTATACAAACTATTGCACTTTTGATTTGCGATTATACGCTTATAATTTTGTTTATTTGTTTTCTTTCTGTTAAATCACCCCTCTTTCGATCAAACCCTAAATGGTCTGGTGAGCCCCTGTGTGAAATACGCATTGTGTCGAAAACCGAACGTTAAAACCTCCAAATGATCATCAACAACCAGGCTCGCGATCATTGCCCCTTTAAGTGACCGCATTGTGCCTTATGTTTTCGTACATACTTATAAATACCCAACACAGTGTATTAATAGCTCTGTACTCTATTTATATACCGAATCATCAACACTTATATCTCCCATTGACGTCAGTTAGAATGATGCAAGATATAAGATTCGTCAGTCCGATTTCACAACTTTTGTCCGATAACACACTCCCTTGACGAACAGCTCTATGTCCACACAAGCAATATGACGTCATACACGCGGATATAAGGGCAGATAACTCTAAAGTAATAAATTCAGAAGCAGGAAATAGTATTTATTCTAGTGTTTTGCAAGCGTCTGCTGTGCACAAATAGCGTTCATTCGAATGAAACAAGTGACGTATACAGTTTATAATAGCTGCGATCACTAAAATCACGAGTTACTCTGTCGGACTAGCGGACTGACACATAAAGTAAGCTTTCTACACTGTGAGTGTTGAATTTAGAAAATTTAGGCTATCTGGGCCCTTCATTCTTTGAATATGACATGATCTGAATTTGGTTCGGTCTGACCACCTCGGGCCGTCTACGAGTCTATGGAATATTATTTAAGGGTCTGACAGATCATTTCAAATATCGTTGGTATTTTGTCAGATACTGTTTTACAAACGACAATGACAAGTTGGCAGTTGAAATATTTTGTCTGTATTTTGCTTATTTCTCCTCTCTTGTCATAGTTTTAATCACCCAAACTTAAAAATAGTATAAATAATAATGCATATTTCTACAGGCACCAGTGTCCACCCACTTGTGCTTATGGCACATGAAAACTATGTGCATGTAATGTACAAATCGTTTGCAAGCAACTTAGAAAACGTGTGTCTTCGGAATCATGAAGACAGTGACTTTTATTGCTAGAAATTACCTACGATTAGAAACTGGTGCGGTTACGTAGGGGTGGGGCTGTGAGGTGTGTCGTTTGCAGCATGAACATGTTCTGTCCCCTTTGAATTGGGAGAGGTCATCTAGTTCATTACCGTATTCATTTTTAGTTAGCTGACAACCTGTCATTTGTAAAGCAAAGGTGTTAAAATTCAGCTGTCCATGATACAGTGGAAGCTGTCAAAACCAGTATCTGTTCAATCCAGCAAGTTGTCAACACCGGCATAAAATCTCAGTCCCTTCTATGGCTTGTACTCTTATCGTCAGCTCTACAATCTGGCATCCTGTGTAAATTGGATTAATTCTTCAGTCCTCATGAGTGTCGGTTTAGACAGCTTCCATTGTATATTAAAACTATATCTTTTGCAGGCCATGTTTCTTTTCAGCAGACATTATTTCTATTTAGCTTTTGACTGGATGTTCGTTCAAGCATGTTGAATGGAACCCCCAAATTCTGCCTTTTCTGTAATGGGGACTCTGTTACCACAGCAACCAGAGCAAGGAAATATCCAAATTTTGCGTGATTGTGCGATATGGGCTACACATTTATATGACTTTGCAGATGTAATGTCTGAATTTAACTGTTAATAATAAAATGAAATAAAAAATGATCTTCAAACTTTTGAAATCCACTGTAACAATGGTGTTGTTTAGCCTTGTGATTGTCGTTGTGTTATTTGTTACCATGGGTACAGTATTTTGATTTTCCTTTTAGATTTTAGAATGGCACAACCACAAATGTACCCAAACGTTCCCCGTGTCTCAACCACAGCCGATCAGTGTGTGTCAAAAGTGGAACTGCGGATTGAGTGTCGTAATCTACTGGACAAGGACGTAATGTCCAAATCAGATCCTTGTGCTGTACTCTACATGAGTCGACGAGGAGGCCATTGGGATGAGGTAACAGAACGATTTCTTGGTCCCGAATATCAAGCAAGTCAAGTGACTTTGTATGAAGGCCATTGCTCCATATGCTCATAGTACGTTCGAGCATTAATTATATACATGTATGTTTTATATATTTGTATTTATGTATTTAAATTTGTGAATATTTACATTGTGGTGATACATGGGAGATAGCGCTGTCTTAAATTCCTAAATTTAAGTTTTAATTTTAAAATTCTGCCCTTAAGTCTTATTATTACATTTCATTATTATGTTATTATCATGATTATCTTGTCTCACTGACTTGTCAGTCTTATTCATTTATGGTGTTTGCTTGATGCTTTGAAAGTCTGTGAATGTTTGCGTGGTACTTGAAAGTTCTTTATGTTTTGAAAATAGCAAGATGTACTTGAAAAGTACTAGGCAAGCATGAATACTGTCACAGTTAAAAAGTATTTGAATTATAAAATAAAAATAGACTACAGGAAATGTCACAAATGATACAATTTTGCAACAAGTTTCACAAGTAAACTGGAAGGTTACTGCATTCAGATTATTTTGGCAGTCTCTCTATCTTTCCGAATCTTTCCATTTATTACATACATGTATGTTTTATATATGTCATTCGTAACCAGAATGATACGAATTGTTCTGAATGACAACTTCGTGTCATGGAAAATGATCTCCATGTTTGCTTATCATCATGACCTTTACATCTCATGAATATTAATACCAAACAGGGTCCTTTTGTGTACAATTCTAAATGTGGTATGACTCAGGGAATACAAACTGGGTTACGCCTTTTAGGGAGGATTAAAGAAAAGCATTGTGTACACTTTGTATTTGCATAATCGATATCTCCTGATGTTGTTTAATGTAACTATGGTAACTGTGCACCCCTTTAACATGTTTAAACATGCTAATTGCCTAACTGTTTTGGCTGAGGTTAACAAAATATCCTTGAATAGCAAGGACAATGTCTTAGAGAAGTCCTGGAAACTTTAGTGAATAAATTGGCAAGGTGCTTATATAAACCACGATCAAGCAATCCGGACAGCTTCTTAGTAATTAAATGCTCTTGTCCAAAGCCTAACTATTCTAAACTGTCTTTCTCTTGAGGAGTAGTATGTATGCATCTTGAAGTTTCTAATACACAGGCTATGAGTTTTCTCTCTCTGTTACCTTCAATACCATCAGGCCAGGGCAGGGCAGGGCTTCCAAAATGAGTTGACTAGACACTTGCCACAGGGCAAGTGACTTCAAGAAAGGAACTTGTCCAGACTAATATGCCACTTGCCCCGATTTTATGACACAAAGCGTGATGTTAATGTTTGCTGGACTACTTATCGAAGAATGATAATTTCACTCTCTACTAGCTCTACTTTATTATTATTGCGAACATTAATAGCTTCATCATGAGCACATATGAAATTAAATCCAAGATTATTTGCAGTTTGAAACCATAGGTGGAAATTATCTAGTAGTCCATGGACAAGTAAGATACCATTATTTGATTGCCCGAAATGAAAACTGACTTGTCCCAGGCATCAGGCAATGGGATTTTTTAACCCCTGCAGGGTGTTGGGTGCTAGTGAATAAAGTGTTTGCTTGCCATGCTTGAGACAGGCCACCGAGTGGTGACCTCTCCAATGGTATTGACATTCATGCTTTCTTTTGTCAGCCAAAGACTGGGTTCAGTTCAATCATGGGTTATAAAGCGTGTGCCCATTTCTGTTTTGGCTATCTGGAATATTGCTGAAGGTCACCCAAACTAGACATGCATTTTTGTGTGCATTATAGATAATATCTTATTATTATACTGGAAAGAATATAATTATGTTTTCTTTTGTCAACTTAGAATAGGTCTTCAGCTACCCATGCTTGCCATAAAAGGCGACTATGTTTGTCACAAGAGGCAACTAACAGGACTGGGTGGTCAGACTCGCTGACTTGGTTGACAGATGTCATCGGTTCCCAATTGCGCAGATCGATGCTCATGTTGTTGATCACTGGATTGTCTGATCCACACTCAATTTTTTGCAGACAGCCGCCATATGGCTGGAATATTGCTGAGTGCGGTGAAAAACTAAACTCACTCCCCAATTTTAGCCCGAATCTTCCCGGCTAAGTAAATATGATCAGTGTTATCAGTTAAAAGCAGTATATTCTCTCATACAAAGATTCGGTGAGTGAATAAATATGGTTTTACGCCGCTTTACCAATATTCCAGAAATACCTTGACAAAGATCTTTTATCAACTTCATTAAAACTAAGTTTTTTGAATGAGTGTCATGAAGAACGACTCCCACGATGAATATCTGAATACATATATCTCTTGTTCCGTTTTTCAAAACATTAGTTAAAAATGTATAGACCTCCAGTTTATATAGTTTCCAAACTGCAATTACTGTGTACAGAAGTCTTGGTTAAAATCTATTAATCTTGATGATTAATTTGTGGTGGTTTTGTAACATTTATAAGTTTTCACTGTGTGTATATATGGAATATTACAGGTATGAAGCCTTGAAATGAATACTGTTATCTTTGTTATTAAAAATATCAAAATAGCTATTCAATTTTCTGTGATATGTTTTATTAAAAATATCAAAATAGCTATTTAATTTTCTGTGATATGTTTAACATATTTCACCAAGCAGTTTTAGCAGTGAATGTGAATATTTAGTGTGTGTGAGCCATTTGAACATGTGAAGTCTGTTGCATATGTTGACTTGTTCCTACCAGTGCAATAGCTGCCCATGGACCAGATTATCCATCTGGGAATTGGTGTATGCTGGCCTCCTCATGGTGTTTTAGTTTATCACTGGCCTCTTCTTATTTGTGTTGCATTCCTTCAAGCCAATTACCATGTTGTTTTACTGGCCTCACTTTTGTGTTACATTTTCTGTTGTCAGCGTTGTTAAATATGTTTTCTTTGTAGCGCTTCTGTATACTAGTATATACCTCTGTGGTACTGCCTACTATACACATGAGCAAGGATATGCTCTGAAATGTTGTGTTATCCACGCTAAAGAAATTTACATCCACAAATCTCATTTTCTCATGCTTTCCAAGTCTAAATGCCCTTCCAAGATTTAGAAAAAATATGAATTAAAAATTTTTTCTATGTCATGAAAGAAGACAGAAACCCCTGTAACTTTGATTCAGCTATATTTTGCCTCCAGGAGTGTGCAAGAGAAGTCTGCATCCAGAGAAGAAGGAAAGACCAGCCTTGAAAAAACTGATGTATATTTTCTTTTGTATTCAGGAAGTAAACATTCACTACAACAAAATCATTTATTGTCAAATTGGCAGATTTGAATCCATTATGCAGATTGCACTGCAAACAAAGACTTGAGTGAACAATGAAGACAAGTAGCACATAGTCGAGAAAGAATAATGAAATGTAGAGAAGGAAGAATGTCAATACCTAGTGCATAGCTTCTTTTTAAGGAGCGATGGGATGGTCTAATGGTCATAGCATTTGCTCATCTTGCCAAACACCCAGGTTTGATTCCCCACATCTCTACATTTCTTATGTCTTGCACTCCCATACTTTATCATGCACTGCTGTAGAACTATAGTATAATAGCTTTGTGGGGCGGTGGGGTAGCCTATTGGTTAAAGCATAGCTTTTCCACATTAGTACAATGTATGGAGCCCATTTCTGCTGTCACCTGTTGTGATATTGCTGGAATATTTCTAAAAGCTGCATGAAATCATACTCATTTTCACTCACTTTCTTGTGAAGTTTCACCTGTACTCTATTGACAACTTTCATCCCAGCATTGACATTTGAACTCATTTGAAGAGAGCCATTAAATCAACATTTGGTACACTGTGAGCTTGAGTCATCGTGAATAAAAATGGCACACATGTTGGGAATGAAACCCAGGTTTTCAGCATGACGAGGGAACACTTTAACCTCTGGGCCTCCTTATTCTTATTTGAATTCTGTTTATTGTTTTCTAGATTGGAAGGACGGAAAACATAAAGAACTGTTTGGATCCCAAGTTCTCCCGATGCTTTAAAGTGAACTACTATTTTGAAGAAGTTCAGAAATGCCGGATAGCTGTGTATGATCTTGACAATACAACACCTCAACTGACTGATGATGACTTCCTTGGTCAGCTGGACTGTACCCTGGGACAGGTCAGTGATTTGTGGTTTTATGAGAGTTGTAATGTTGAATTATGTCCACTTGTTTTTTATCCTCCATTTCCTGTGTGTTTCAGCTGGTGTCCAGCAACCCCTTCACTAAAAATTTGATGATGCCTGATGGACGAACCAAGGCTGGAAACGGAATCATAACTGTAAGTTCACAGCAGGAGATGGAGTACTAACAGTATGTTCATTGCTAACAGGGAGTAATAATAATACATTCTTATTAAGAAATGAGCCATGATAGTAGGAAATTTTGGCATCCTGATAGTGAGTTTGTTTCATTAGATGATAACAGGAAGTTTGTCTCCTAACATGAGACCCTAATAGCCGTAATAGTAAATCTGTCACCAAACATGGAGCCCTAATAATAAATCTGTCACCAAACATGGAGCCCTAATAGTAAGTCTGTCAAATATAGAGCCCTAATAGTAAATCTGTCACCAAACATGGAGCCCTAATAGTAAATCTGTCACCAAACATGGAGCCCTAATAGTAAGTCTGTCAAATATAGAGCCCTAATAGTAAATCTGTCACCAAACATGGAGCCCTAATAGTAAATCTGTCACCAAACATGGAGCCCTAATAGTAAGTCTGTCAAATATGGAGCCCTAATAGTAAATCTGTCACCAAACATGGAGCCCTAATAGTAAATCTGTCACCAAACATGGAGCCCTAATAGTAAATCTGTCAAACATGGAGACCTAATAGTAAATGTGTCACCAAACACAGATCCTTAATAGTAAGTCTGTCAAACATGGAGCCCTAATAGTAAGGCTGTCACCAAACATGGAGCCCTAATAGTAAGTCTGTCAAATATGTAGCCCTAATAGTAAATGTGTCACCAAACACGGAGCCCTAATAGTAAGTCTGTCAAATATGGAGCCCTAATAGTAAATCTGTCACCAAACATGGAGCCCTAATAGTAAATCTGTCACCAAACATGGAGCCCTAATAGTAAGTTTGTCAAATATGGAGCCCTAATAGTAAGTCTGTCACCAAACATGAAGCCCTAATAGTAAGTCTGTCACCAAACATGGAGCCCTAATAGTAAATCTGTCACCAAACATGGAGCCCTAATAGTAAGTCTGTCACCAAACATGGAGCCCTTATAGTAAGTCTGTCACCAAACATGGAGCCCTAATAGTAAGTCTGTCAAACATGGCGCCCTAATAGTAAGTCTGTCAAACATGGCGCTCTAATAGTAAGTCTGTCAAACATGGAACCCTAAGTTCTAACAGTCATTGTTGTTGACATCTTGAAATAAGATTATAATTGTATTTTTATTGCCGAAAAGTAGATTAATTCTAGGTAGTTATTTCATATACTGAACTTGTCTCTTTAAAGACCTCTTCAAACCAAACTTCTTCTTCAGGTGCGAGCAGAGGAGGTGAAGGAGGGAGGAGAGATAGCATACATGACTTTCAGAGGGAAAAACCTGGACAAGAAGGTAAGAGTGTAACCATAGTAACAGTCATCACATCGCCATAGTAACAGTCATATCAATGCTTTGCCCTTATTTGCCCTACGGCTGTAGTATATTTGTAATTTAAAAACATCAGTGGTATTGTTAGTAGTGTGTAAAGAAAATGATAACTTTTACGGCCACAACTGGTTAGGAGTATAATAGACAGTGGGGAATCCTAGTGGTTAAAAAATTTGCTTGTCTTGCCAACTTGGGTTTGATCCCTATCATGGCTACAGTCTACACTGGCTAGAGAACATTTCTGGTCCCTCTTGCTATGATACTGCTGTAGTGGGTGATTGAGTTACGATATATGCTGCTATTAGCAATATTCCAGCAATGTCATGGCGGGGCACACAAAAATTGGGCTTCACATGTTGTACCCATCTGGGAATCGAACCTGGTGTTCAGTGTGAAGAGTGAATGCTTTCATCACTAGGGTACCCCGCCATGCGATATTGCCTCTTTTTGATAGTATATTACTCACTAAAGTGAGTTGGTCTGTTGATTTCATGTGCTGTGTAAAATTTGGTTTTGTTGCATTTATTACATTTTGTCTTTAGTGAGCAGTTCATCGGTCTCATATGAAATCACACTAACTGTAGTTTCCTAAGTTCCTTTTATATTTCTATTTGTTATATGTGTCAATCTTCATTAATAGTGTTGAGGAAAACAATTATGTACATCTATGCATTAATAAACGAAAACAGGCTTGGCTAATGATAAGGCTAATATATTTAATACTTATGTGGGGATTTCATTTTGCAGGACTTTTTCGGCAAGTCTGATCCATATTTGGAGATTCTTCGCTCTACAATGGACCGTAGTTGGCAAGTTGTTCACAGAACTGAGGTGAGTCTACAGTAGTGAGTGCTGGACCAATTGACTTCATAATTGGTCAGTCGATTGATCTTGCTATGTCAGTGATCATCAGTGAGCTTGTTATGCTAATCTTTATTCATAAAAACAGAAACAAAATTGGTAGACAATGTACTAAACAATCTTAGTGCGACAATCTTAAGTGATGTTAAGATATAAGACTTACATTCACCTTAGCTCAAAGATCGCTTTGTACAGTGGCACCTGGATTATCAGGTCCAGATTTGATCATTTACAGACTACCACCATATAACTGGAATATTGCTGAGTGTGATGATAAACAACAAACAAACAAACAAACAAACAAACATAACTCTAATATTATTTTGTGGAATGGTGCCCAGGTAGTTATACATTGGGGTCCTGGTGTCCTACTTTGCACAGACAGATTTTAGCATTACGTTATGACCTTGAGATAGAGAAATAGTCAGGATCAGAGTAAGGACACAAGAAGTGGCACCAGTATATTTCTGTGGTTGTAATAGCGCTGTTTCTGATACAGGTCATCAAGAACTCTCTCAATCCAAGTTGGCGGCCATTCCAGGTTCCTTTGTCAACACTCTGTGCAGGAAACCGAAGTCAGGAGATTCGGGTGAGAATTGACCTAATCTTGAAGTTCCTCTTTACATAAAAGCACATCACTCAGCTGAACAATCTGTAACATCTGATCTAAGTGTATTTGACATTGTTAGAACTGTAATGACTAGTGGTGTGCCGATTAATTGAAATGTTTGAAGATTGGTCACAGTGACCTAATGACTAAGCAGTCAATCATATTTTCTCATAATCAAACACAAACAATTTTGGAACTACTGTATTAGTGTTTAAGACACTTGATAGAAGTTGTCAGGGCATGAAAACATGTTTCATTCTTAGAATTATTACTCGCCCGTTGAAGATACTGCAGTGTAATATTTTTACAGCAGTATTGCACTAGTGTAATACCGCTTGGCGTATGACGTCAAAATGGTTCAAAGTTGTGATGTCACAATGCTAACGTTGATGTTGCAATTTTTCTAGCCCTTGCTTGACTCATTGAAAGCTGAGAGTGATCACACTAGTGAATTTCGTGGCAGTTTCTGTCCAATTTATGTTTGGCGAGTAATAAACAGAATACTAAACTCGCTTCCGTGAAATGTCATTTTATTAAACTCGTTAAAGATTTAGTATCAATTCATTAACTCGATTAATAAAAATGGTATTACACAGAAGGTCGTTTAGTATCCTCTATATCTCCCTTCACTAACTGAAAGTCATGATTGAATATTTCTTGAAGACTCCAGGATGTCTATGTTCATGGTATATCAGTCATCACTTTAAAGTAGCAAGTTGTATCATTTTACACTGAATGTGAAATTTGCAAATGCAATTTGTGCAGTTTCTAAAACTAGCAAACATGAGAAACATGTTATACTTACATGAACTTAAGACAGGCAGAGAATAGGCAAACAGAATCTCTAAGACCTCCCATACTTTAACATGGACTTAAGACAGGTATAGAACAGGCAAACAGACAGACAATTACATTGACTGAATTGTGGTTGTTTGTGATCCTAGTTGTGACATGCTTGTGTACCTTCAGTTTGATATCTATGACTGGGACAGCGACGGTGGTCACGACTACATCGGCGGCTTCACCACCACTGTGGATGAGATGATGAAAGCCAGTCACCAGGAGGTAGGTGCTGGAGACATTGGCCAATCTGTCCTCACACTAGTCAAACACCGGTTGATCTGTCTCCACACTAGTCAAACACTGGTTCATCTGTCTTCACACTAGTCAGATGCTGGTCAATATGTCTCCACACTAGTCAAACGCTGGTTGATCTGTCTCCACACTAGTCAAACACTGGCCAGTCTGTCGTCACACTAGTGAATGTCTCAGTACTGGGATGATATCCCAATATCTATTGGATTACAGCAACTAGTCCAGATTGAATTGTGGACTGTTTGAGTTTAACTCAAAGTGTCTGTCCATAATCTGCAAATTTCTTCTCATGTTAAGATACTTCTTCAAGTCATCTGAGTTCCTGCAGTGCAGTATGTGGGGTTGTGTCCCTTTGTTGCACCAGAATGTGAGAAAAGTATGAACAAATAGAATGCACATTTACTGTTGCACAGTAGTCTCAAATATACACAAGACATCCTACCAGTCAAACTTTGATCTCCTTTCCTTACTCATTCACTGATTGCTAATCTTGTTCCAGTATTCCTGGCCAGTCATCAACCCAAAGAAAAAGTCCAAAAAGAAAAATTATACAAATTCAGGAATATGTTTGTTAACATCCATGAAGGTATGTACATGGTAGATTTCATTAGCATAGTATTGAATGTTTTGATCACTCTAGTAGTCATGTTTAACTGTTTGTGTGGTGGGGGTGCTTTGATCCTGGTTCTTAAAGTTTTCATATTGCTGAAAAACACTCCATCAGTGTTGATGAGTTTTTGTCACTTTTACCTCACAATAAGTTTAGATGCTTTGATGCCTCTGAAATACCCCTCATCGAGATGTCACCATGATTACTCACTCATTCTCTGTTGCAGATCATGAAAGAACACACATTCTTAGAATTCATATTTGGGGGCATGCAGATCAATTTTACAGTAAGTATGCTGATGGTTTGTCATTGATCCTGACTAACAGGAGACTGTTACCATGACTACCTGTAGTATAAATCCCAGAGCGTTTATGTGAAACTATTTGATTTCAGGTAGGTATAGATTTCACTGCCTCCAATGGTAACCCTGGTAACCCCACATCGCTGCACTACATCAACCCCTACCAGCCTAACGAGTACATGCAGGCAATACGAGCTGTTGGTGATGTGTGCCAGGATTATGATTCGTAAGTAGCTCTTGAAGTTGCACCTGCAGTTACACTTGTGGTTTTACCTGCATTACACCTGTTACACCTTTGTTTACACCTACAGTCTCACCTGTTGTTTATAATTGCATTTTCACCATCATTTACACCTGCAGTTTCACCTTTGTTTACACAAGCAGTTACATGTTTATTTACCGAAGCAGTTACTTCTTTGTTTACACAAGCAGTTTGACCCTAGTTTGCACGAGCAGTTTCATTTTTGTTTACACAAGCAGTTATACCTTTGATTACTCAGACAGTTAATTCTTTGTTTACACTAACAGTTTCACCTTTATTTACACTTGCAGTTTCACCTTTATTTACACTAACAGTTTCACCTTTATTTACACTTGCAGTTTCACCTTTATTTACACTAACAGTTTCACCTTTATTTACACTAACAGTTTCACCTTTATTTACACTAACAGTTTCACCTTTATTTACACTAACAGTTTCACCTTTATTTACACTAACAGTTTCACCTTTATTATTATGAAAGATATACCTTTGTTTAAGAACAGATAAGTTGCCAGTTGTGCAATATATTGTGGAAATGGGCTCGCAGATTGCACACTCAGTCATCACTGGTTACAAATAATGAGTAATGCTGAAAAGTGTGTGTGTTCTTCTGTCTGTATTGTAAGGACAGGTATGACTGATGTTAAGATCAAAATCTTAAAAGTGTTGTTCTAGGTACAGTTTCATGGGTACAAGTATTTGTGTGCCTCTTTCCAAGGGAGACAACTTTGCAACTTACCCTTATGTCTTGGGACAAGTTACTGTGCTCTCATTTCTAGTTTAAAACCCAGCGATTAAGGAACACAATCTGTAAAAAATAAATTTAAGATATGACAGGGATATTTAGGTATTTTCTGTTGTTTCCTGTTAATGGAGAACTACAGTAAATAATGGTTATAACAACTCAAATAAACCACTAATGATAGTTTGTTTAGCTGTAGTTCATTAAACACATTTTAACTTGAATACACATAAAGTGGACAAACAGCAGTTCATAATGTCCATCAGATCATTATAAGCATGTTCATCATAAATGTTTTTACTGTTTTGACATAATCTCCAAAACCTTGCTCCATTTGATAATACAGATCATCCTCATCATGATTTATGAGGGTAAATCAAGAGTATTTTCAAACAAATGTTGCAAATTTCAGTGACAAGATGTTCCCTGCACTTGGGTTTGGAGCCAAGATTCCCCCAGCAATGGAAGTCTCTCATGAGTTTGCCATCAACTTCAATATGCAGAATCCCTTTTGTCAAGGTGAGGTGCAGTCGTGTGGTGTTCTAGATGATGTTTTGTCATGGCGAAATTGATGATGGAGTGTCCTTATACCATGTGCACATTATGTGAAGCCCATTTCTGGTGTCCCCTGCCATTGCATCTGTCTGTCTCTCTGTCTATCTGTCTATATACTAGTATACCAATATTCCAGTTTATCAATATGCCAATATATCGATAAATTAACAAACCAACCAATCTGTCAAGCAGACTAAAAATGAATTTTGTTTTCTCCAGGAATTGATGGTGTACTGGGAGCTTACTCCAACTGTATCCGACATGTCCAGCTGTACGGACCCACCAATGTGTCACCCATCATCCGACATGTCGCTAGGTTTGCATATGCAGCTCAAAGAGAAGAACAAACAAAAGGGGCACATGTGAGTCTTCACAGGTGGAATGTTTTTTATGTCAAATAAGCTGTAAAACTATTTCACCAAACTGTACAGAGTTCGAAATTGATGTGTTTGAAAATTTGATATTTATGAAAATGTTACTTGTTAAATATATGTGTGTTATTAACTTTCTAAAAATGGACTTTTTGTGTTCATGAAATGAAATGGGTAAGCCATTTTTAGTGGTCTTTTTGCGATGTTGCCTCTCTTTGTCATGTCATTGTCATTTGATTGTTATTCCTCTCATTTCCATCTGAGATTGTAAGTGTTTGTGAGACGCCCATGCTTGATGGTGTAATGATGCAACCCACTCACTCACTCACTCACTCACTCACTCACTCACTCACTCACTCACTCACTCACTCACTCACTCACTCACTCACTCACTCACTCACTCACTCACTCAAAATTTATTTGTATGACGATGAAACTAAACTTTCCTAGGTCCTGACCCAGTGATAACTTATACAAGTATATATAACAATGGCCTGACCTCATGAACTATTGATTAACTTGGCTTTCCATAAATGTACTAACACTTCTTTATCTTTGGAATTCCATCTGTTTTTTCTTCCCTGCTTCAAAAATACCTTGTCATTGTCAAAATAACAAACATCAGTGATTACAAATACATGTGCCCCCTTTTTGTTGTGAAGTTGTTGGATGATGTCTTATTCATCGCTCACCCAAAGTAACTCAGAAACTGGTCTTCTGACATTCATTGGAGGCCTGGCTAGCTATTCTTGAAACTTTCAAAGCCCTACAAACTGATTAAACCCATTCCTAACACATTGGCTACAATCAAAGTTAGGAATTCTTATTGCTATGAATGATTCGAGAATAAGGGCCTTGGGCCCTGTTCCTCAAAGCAATATGTAGCACTATGATGGTCGTAACTCTGTTATACGTAAACATAGATTTATCACTGTCGTAGCGCTGCGATGGTCGTAAGTTTGTTATGCGTAAACATAGATTTATCACTGTCGTAGCGCTGCGATGGTCGTAAGTTTGTTATACTTAAACATAGATTTACCAATGTTGTAGCACCATGATGTTATACTTAAAAATATATTCTTAAAAAAAGTAGGGGATAATGAACTTTCAATTTGGATAGGAAGTGTAAACATGAACAAACGTTTCAAGGACAGACATCTTGTGAACACACCACCATTTCCTCTTTTACCAAACCTAAATCACAACGCATGATATGCACATACACAACGCAGTAGCCCCATACACGTGCATGTCCCATTCTTGATTTTGGCGTTTTTTCAAGAATGTCGATAAATCACTTAGAATATTAATTTTGACACTCATCTTGAATCACACATTTGTTAGTGTTTGTTTCTAGTCAATTGTTTTTAACATGAACATCGTACATGCAAATTACATGCCATACACCAATAATCTTTCAAAAGCGACTACGTTCCAAATAACTATGGTTGTAAGGAAGTGCAAATGGTGATGCACTCTCAAAACATTCAATAATGTCTTATCAACATTGACTGACTCTGATAACTCTCCAAAATATTTTTAATCGTAAATTAAAAAAATGAAGACTCCCTACATTTTTTTGAAGAGTATAGATTTACCACTGTCATAGCATACCTTTGAGGAACGGGGCCCTGGTTCTTTTTGCTAAACTAGTTTGTCCTCATATCATACAACAAATATAAAGTATTGGGTAGAGGAGAGAGTAAAACATTTGTGCTAGCATCACTTACTCCAGACCAACTGACCATAAGTTGTCTGTCCATTACACAGGCCTATTACATCCTACTGCTGCTGACCGATGGTGTCCTGAGTGACATGAGCTCTACCAAGCAGGCCATTGTAGAGGCATCCAAGTTACCAATGTCACTGATCATCGTAGGTGTAGGTGGCGCTGACTTCACAATGATGGAGGAGCTGGATGGTGATGATGGGCTGCTGAGAGCTCCGAGCGGGGAGCCGGTCAAACGGGACATCGTGCAGTTCGTGCCATTCAGGGAGTTCAAGCAGGTAGGGAGACTTGTCCAGATTTTACATCCAATCAATTTGTTGTCTTGTTTTAAGGATAAACCCAAGTAGATTTTGTGAAAAGACAAAGGTGTTTTTTATATTCATTGTAATTATGCCTTTTAAACATTTTCATGATTTTGTTAAATTGCTAATGTCAATGGAAATTTTCATAAATAAATGATAGTGGTTCATAGTTTTGCCTGTTTTGCCACAGAAACTCCTTAAAACAGGAAATTAATTGGTCTCATGAGAATTCACTTCAAAGTCAACTTTCTTTTCTATTTTCCTCTGTCTTTTACCACATGTCAACCCACGATGATTCGTGTTAGAATTGGTTTTCAGCAATCTATGCTTGTCGTAAGAGGCAACTAGCAAGATTGGGAGGTCAGGCTGACTGACTTGGTTGACGCAGTTCTCTATCCCAATCAGGCAGATCAGTGCTCATGCTGTTGATCACTGGGTTGTCTGGTCCAGACTTGATTATTTACGTATAGTTGGAATATTGACCCAGTTACCATCTGTGATTTTGGAGTTTGATCTTCCATGATTTCTTAAGCAACAGAACAGAATCTGCTGCAATCAGACTGCTGGAAGCAGTAACAGACGTACATGGAAATCAAGCATTGATTTCCATGTCAATGTGAATATTAGAGGTGTGACGATACAGAAAATTCACGATACATTAACCAGTCCCTATATCATGGAACAATACGATACGATTCGATGCACATCATGATATGCTACCTTCAGTTATTTTCTTTAGAAACGTTTATTTTGATATCAAGTAACAGTGTAAATGTTGACAAGACTGTCACTTTCCAGCGAAAATTAACAATTTTGAGGTCAACGATATGTATTATTATACGAAAAAAGTATCGACATATTTATCGTCCGATAAAGTATCACGATTATCAATACTACAATATATTGTCACACCTCTAGTGAATATTATATATGACCATCACAGTTTTGTGATGCAATATTGCTGTTTTTGCCTGCTGACCGGCTATGTGGAAAATGTTCAAGGGAACCATTATGTACATTTAATTCTTGAAGATTATAAAGAAATTAATCAAGGCATATTATGCAATAAAAGCAAAAATGCGAAAGCTTGGAAAGCTGAATGGTTTATGAAATTTTCATTTGCGCTATTTAACCATAGTGTGCAGTATTTATAATATGCTGCCATACTTGTTTGATAAGACAGATATAAATAACTCAAAGGTTCCCTTCGACATTTTTCAGAGTAGTCCAGAAGAACTGGCTCGTCATGTGTTGGCCGAGGTGCCCAAACAGGTTGTTGAGTACTACCGACTTCAAGGCATCCAGCCAATCAAACGCCAGCAGATGGACCCTATCCCCTCATAAACGACAGCTGAATTCCTTGTACGGTGACACTAAGTCTTCAGGGGCTTCTGTGTTGCGGTTGTGTAAACACTCATG
This sequence comes from Haliotis asinina, assembly GCF_037392515.1. Classification (NCBI taxonomy): domain Eukaryota; kingdom Metazoa; phylum Mollusca; class Gastropoda; order Lepetellida; family Haliotidae; genus Haliotis; species Haliotis asinina. The sequence continues at coordinate 44,379,529 of NC_090291.1, read as the reverse complement.
CAGACATATAGTCAAACAGATGTTGTTGATGATGCTGTCTCCACTCAAGGACAGAATGGGATTCAGTTTTGATGATCTGTCTTGTATCATATTGCTGTCATAGACTAGGGGCAGTGGGTAGTCTACTGGGTAAATTATCTGTTTGTCACGCTGAGGACCAGGGCCTAGAGTTTTAAAACTCTCTTAGCGCTAAGGTAGTTGTAAGTTAATGTTAATGAATGGCACCTACGACTGTCTTAACACTAAGAGAGCTTCAAAAATCTAGGCCCAGGGTTTGATTCTTTAATTATGTTAAATGTCTTGAATACCTGAAGAAGATACTCAGTGGCTAAATATATAAAGCCCTGCAAGACCATTTTCAGTGTTGAGGCAAAAAAGTAGTCATAGACATTTGGGCAACAATACATGTCATTTTATAGATGTTAACATGGCCCCATGTCACTCTATCTGCAAACATTCCTGAAGTGCATCTTTATTTAAGTTTGACAGTCACTGAATCATATACCAGCATTTATCATCAATTCATTGTGTTCAAAGAATATTGTGCAATTATTTATCAAAATTCAAACCAAAAGTGTTTTATCAACCCAAGATAGTGGTGACATGTTTATTAATGATAAACCTTGAGTGGTGTAACTCGTTATATGACTGAAGCCAGTAGTTGTGTGGCCATATTTGTCAAAATGTTTAAAAAGGGTAAACTAGATTATCATGATCTTATGCCTCCTTTTAGTGGTGTAGCTCATTAATGACTGAAGCCAGTAGTTGTGCGGCCATGTTTATCACACTGCTTATTGTGATCAGTTTACACAAGTTTACAGACATTATAATGATCCCATGTTTCATCAAGTATGTAGGCTCGCACTATTGTATGAAGAATCTGATTTTCATCATACTGTAGTTCACAGGGAAATCATACTCTATATCATTAAATCATCATAAGTGGATACAGAAGTGGGTGCAAGGGTGTGCACCCTCCCACCACCACCCCCACCCCCTCCTCCAATCCTTTAATCCTGAAATTTTGTGAAATGACCATTGAAAGTCAGGTGAAAATGAAATGTGCACCCTCCTTTTTCTCAATAGTGAGCAAATCATACTATGATTTGTATGGTGTATGTGTTGTAAATAGCTTACTAGTTCTTTAGGATCAAATAAAGCCTCCCCCTCCCCCGATCAAGAGAAAAGAAAAGAAAACAAAACAAAAACAATTTACTGATACACTAGTAGAACTAGATATTTTCAATATTTTCATTGTAAAATAAGATATGTATGTAAAATATATATGTATGAAGATGTATGTGTCCTAGTTAGGGCTTAAGTCTGCAGTATATTACTACACTAAGCTTCATGATTTCATGTCATCACATATATGAATAAGGGCAATCATGATTATTAGTCAGATCATCTTGTGCAATAGGGTACATTAGTGCCTAAGATCTGAAAACACACAGAGAATACTTATGTATGATTGCGTCATGACAAAACAGATGAGTAATCACTGTTCACTCGATGGAAAGTTACTAGAATTCCTTTTGTGATACCACTCACCAAGGGCTGAGATCAGTTAAAAGGATTGGGACAGCGTATAGTATTAGGTACTTTTAATCTTTCAGGCTTCCTGTCCATAAACTCTCAGTATGTGGCCAGAGATGAAGTATTGAGTTGAGTTGAGAATGAGTCACAACGCTACAAATGCAATGTAGATCTGGCTCATGGCACAAAGAGGACAAACTTACTGACCATCATAGTGTAATCTTGTAACCTGATAGTATTGATATGAAGTCTCTGTTTCAATTTACCACTGTTCATACTGTTTGGAATATTCTTGTTGATGTCAGCAGTTACAAGATGGTTGATGCGGCATGAGTAGCATTCACTCACAGACCTTAGCAGCTGTTCTTACGAAGTTATTCTTGTTAATTGTTGTCAAGCAAAGTATTTGTGCCTTTCAATCATGTGACCATGTTCAGAACCCTCTTCTGCTGACACAGGTAGCCATGCGGGCAAGGTGCCACCATTCAGGGTTGGTGGGTTCGATGCTCAGATTCACCATGATTATGACATGTGATCTGTTAGCATCTTGCATGCGCTTGGTGGTTTCTCAATGTGTAGATATGTACATCCTGCCTCCCTTTTTCCTCCCAACATCATGATACAATATTACTGCCATTAGAGTGTTTTACCCTATACTTACTGCTGATTATAGTATGTGGAGAAATTTGTGATTATCAACATACTCATGGGAGACAGTTGTACGATTGTCAGATTTGGTATATTGGTATTTCAGTATAAACAGATATATTATTGTAATGTACTTCGTAAAACAATAGAAATTATTACACAAGCAAGTGTGTGATACGACTTATACGAAACAAGTGGCAAATTTTGAACATATTTTTCATATAGGTCATATGACAAGCTTGCTTGAGTGTAATAATTTCTTTACTATCCATGTTATTCATTTATGTTGATGCAGTAAAACATGGTAAGCAAGGGTGATGGCCCTGCTAATTGACGTCACATTCAATTGTCTAGTGATATCACAGATTGTGAAAAACAATCGTTGCTAGGCAAAAGTGATATATACACATATCACATATATGTGACACTGGTTATGTTTTATCATATGAATAATAAACACTGACTCAACATGTGGCATACAAATGACTGACTGTGTGAGAGGGCTCACTCATACAAGTGACTACCTGTACATGGTATTTGACCTTTTTGAGTAGTATATGACCATTATTTAAAATTACTGCCTGCCCGACCTTCTGGATTGGTCTGTTTTCATCTCAGTCAGTCAAATTTCAAAAGTAGCCATTATGGTGGTCTAGTAGATATTTTTACCCCGAACAGTAAATATTCCATAATATCACACAGGTTCTCTTGTCGTCAGTTAGAGGTGTTAAAGGTATTATGATAATTATTGTTAAACTCTTTACAATTGGACAGTTCATGTTTTGATAATCAATCACAACTTTTTTTTATATTATTGTTGTTGAAAACTGGACAGGCAGGTTTGTATCTGGACTGGAAATTTTTTAAAGCTACCAGATACCTGCCTGGCTTGGAATTTTGATCTGCTTTCTGATACCTTTCACCTTTTTCACTTGTGTATTACCCATACAAATTCATACTGTACTTGTGCTAAGTAAATCTCAGGCTACCAAGGGATTTGCAATGTTCAGATGCTTTGGACAAACTATTTATGTTTATAGTGCACATTCATGTCATACTTCTGTATAAACAATACATATGTATCATCCCTGTCTCCATGCGTCACACGGCCATATGGCTGGAATATTGCTCAGGGCCACTATAAAACTAAACCTAATCAATCAATCCCTCACTCTCTTACTTCCTGCCATTACCATGTTCATTAAATGCATCTTTTGTTCGGGGGGTTTGACTCCATACAAGGTAAAATACGTGCAAGCCACTTGCGTCTTTCCTCGCCTGATAGTACTGGAATATTACTATAAGGAAAGTAAAACCAGTCCCATGTTTACAATCGTGTGTACAGTATAGGGCTTATGTTATTCATATGCAGTAAAAAATATATATTGCCATATGTTCAAACCCATTGATAATGGGGCGGTAGGATAGCCTAGTGTCAGTTTGTCATGCCAAACACCCGGGTTCGATTCCCCACATGGGTAGAATGTGTGAAGCCCGTTTCTTGTCCCCTGTCATGATACTGCTGATTATTGCTAACATTGGCATAAATCTGAACTCAGTGACTCATTAATATCAGATGTTTTTGTCTTCACCTGTCTGCATTAAAATCCAGCATGTCCATAGGGCCCCCCTGCATCTAGTGTTGTGACCATATTTTTAGGACCATTCAGATTCATTTCTTGACCATGTACTAGTAATTTGGAAATTGTGATCCAAGCAAAAGAAAAGTGTCACTGAACACAAATATACCTCATGGTAGTACCCTCATTTTCATGTTAACGTCATGGCAAACCCAACAAAGATGGACCTCTATTGTCTATCACTGGAACTTTTTATTCAAATTGATGTTCCTGCTACTGACATCAGCTATACTGATGGTAATATTCTGTTTACCCATACCAAGTGTTTTGAAGCCTCAGTGCTGATTGGCTGATTAAAAATGACTGGCCTTGACATTCTGTGTGTTTGTTGTCTGGCCTGCATGCTGAGTTGCTATACGAGGGAAAAGGTCTCTGTAAAGAATTCAGTTTGCTGGCAGATTTGACGGCTCCAGGTTTTCTTCCGATATGAACATGCAGTATTTTGGGCTAGAGTTCCATAACCCCCGCTTGGAATGTATTCAATGTATTGTGATTACATTTTGGGTTTAGGGTTTAGATTTAGCATCATGTAAGGCTTAGGGTTAGAGTAGGCTTCCTATTCAATATCTATTCTTATTCACATAGAATGATTATTAAGAATACTTGTGGGGTTGGAATGGAAATCTTTCTGCATTTTTGTATAGTTATAGGTATTGTATAAACAGAATATATTTGACTAGGTTGGGAAGCATGCCCATGGATTGTTGATCACAATGCCATTCACTGGATTGTCTGGCCCAAATATGAGATTAGAAAAGTAATTTTATCTTTGTGACATGTCTTCAGCTGATCCTGGTGAGAATACCTTACCATGCCCATGAAATATATACTCTGGGATACTTTGTATCTGTTAGATTCTGAACAAATGTACAATATATTCTACCATGACTTCACTTATTTCTGGATTGTGGTTGGTAAGTTATAGTCCAATGTAGCATATATTAAAATCTTAGCAAGGTTATGAAAGAATCTAGAGACACATACTGTAATGGAAAATCAGAGGTATATAACACATATCATATGTTCGTTATATACCTCTGAATTTTCAACCCAGTATGTTTTTCTCCTAATTACTATTTTCATCTAAACTTTATCATATGTATGATATTCAATATTATTTCATGTCGTAAATGTTGTTTTGATAGAGATATTACTTGTATAGTGCTCATTTCATAAGCAGTTTGCCTTATACATGGCTATGTGCACATTTCATATGTGTTTTCAGTAGAGTGTTTACATTAAGTTCAATAACTTGAAATGTGTTTCAGGAAGAATGTTGCTAGCGCCATAAAACTATATTCACTCACAGATTGTTTTCATGCCACACTTTGTTTTTGTTGAATGTTTTATATATGTTAATATTCTTTTCAATAAACTACTGTGTACGCTGAAAGTGTTAGTGCATTTGTGGTGTTGATGTGGACAGCCTGCCACAGTTTGAATGAACAATGGACAGTGGTAGCAGCAACTGGCGACATAGTCACAGTAACAGCAGTTAGTGTAGCCACTGTAGTAGAAGTAGCAGCAGCAGTAGCAGTGGTAGTAGTTGTAACAACAGCAGTAACAGGAGCAGCAGCAGCAGCAGTACTTGTAGCATCAATAGAAATAGTAGGAACAGTAGTAGTAGCAGCAGCAGTAGTTGTTGTAGTAGCAGCAGCAGTAGTAGTTGTAGTAGTAGCAGCAATAGTAGTTGTAGCAACAGCAGTAACAGTAGCAGCAACAGCAGTGGTACTTGTAGCATCAATAGTAGGCAGCAGTAGTAGTATCAACAGTAGTGGCAGCAGCAGTTGTATCAACAGAAGTTAGTAGTAGCAGTTGTAGTAGTAGTAGTAGAAGCAGCTGTAGTAGAATCAGCAATAGTGGTAGTAGCAGCACAAGCACTAGTAGTATCAATAGAAGGTAGTAGTAGTAGTAGTCGTCGTCGTAGTGAGTTTAGTTGAGTAGAATGAGTTTAGTTTTACGCCACACTAAATAATCGAAGCTGGACCAAACAATCCAGTGATCAACTGCATGAGCATAGATCTGCGCATTTAACATTGCACTTTTAGCATTACTACATTGTTTAGCTGCAACTCTTGTAGTAGTAGTAGTAGCAGGAATAGAAGTAGCGGCAGTAGTAGTACCAGCAGCCACAGCAGTAGTAGTACCAGCAGTGGCAGGAGGAGCATCAGTATTAGTAGAACCATTTCTCAATCAGGTGCTGTTGTAGCGATTTTAGTGCTAAGGTGACTATAACTCCCATACCTTAAAATAGACTTAAGTAGTCTCAGCACTGAGCTTGTTTTGTACTACGCCACCCTGAGCCAGTGTTTGCTAACATGACAGTTCTCTTGATTTTGATTGACTTTTATGAAAGGTGGAGGTCATAAGGATTTTCATCAACATCGTTTGGACAAAGGCCTGGAGTTTGGTTCTAACAACATTTAGTGTCATTTCTTGTTTTCAGTAATCCTTACTGAAATCATTTTCACAGTTTTGCCAACTATACCCAATGTTTGGGCAGATAACTGATATGAATTCATCTCTGATATTGACATGGTATATCACTTTATGAAATAAGCCCCATCCGACTGCCTGAGACAGGGTAGATTTCTAGATTGTCTGAATTCACTGCTAGCCAGCCCTATTGAATTTACCAGCTCAGAAGTCTGGCTGGGTTTTTGGCTTATTTCATACACTAGTTATATTCACTTATGACTCTGTGATATGATTCATGTGTTGAACAATAATATACTGTGTTATTTTCAGAGTTCGAAGGCAGAGCTTGCCAGACATGTCCTGTATGAAGTGCCACAGCAAGTGACACAGTACTACAAGATGAGAGGGATCCGCCCTTCACCACCTGTAGAGAGGCCTGCTGCAGTACCAGCTGATACACAACCTGCCGACAAACCATCAGACACACCCTCTACTCACAGAGAATCAGCCCCGCCCCCTAATCAGAGCATGCCTGCAACCTATCCTGAAGGGTCTCCTTATAGTAAAGGGCTGCCATCTCAACCAGGACCACCCTCTCAGCAAGGTCCACCCTATAATCAAGGCCAATACCCTTCCCAAGGACCACCCTATCAACAAGGTCATTACCCTTCACAAGGACCACCCTCTCAGCAAGGACCATCCTATCAACAGTGTCCATACCCATCCCAAGGACCACCCTCTCAACAAGGACCACCCACACAACAAAGATCACCCTATCAACAATGTCCATACCCTTCTCAAGGACCACCCTCTCAGCAAGGAGGATTGCCCTACCCACAAGCAGGGTACCTGCAAGGACAATCCTATCAAGGACAGTATTATCAAGGACAGCACTACCAGCAAGGGCAAAACTACCAAAACTATCAACAAGGACAGCCCTTGCCACGAGGACCACCATCTCAAGCACAGCCCTACCAACAAGGAACCCCCTATCCTCAAGGTACACCTGGGCAGTACCCAAGACCTCCCCCTCCTGGCTACCAAACCACAATTTAGATCATAACAGGAAGTAGTGTTTCTTTAGTCTGAGCTACTACTGAGTTCTCTCCCCTTACTGACAGAGCATAAGCCAACTTGACTTTGAACCAAGCTTGTTGATGGTACTGTCTGAAATATTCAGCCAACAAAGTAACTCTGATCCCAAAGTGTACATTATCAAGAAGGAGCTTAGGAATTTACCTGAAATAGGTATCTGTCCTTAAAAAACATTTTATCGACCTTCAGACGCGAAGTATGTTGGTATCATGGGCATATCACTCACATCTTCCTTTGTGACTGTCAGTGAACTGCCTGAAAAAGGTTTTCTGTTTAACATGAATAGTACCATGGAGAAAACTATCCCAAGTTTTGCCCTGTGTAGTTTGGATCAGATCATACACAACAAGAACTCTTGTGGTCTTTTCTCCCATTATTAGATGAAAGTTATCAACCTGCTCAAATCATCACATGACAACATCATTCAGTGCTCAAATATATAGACCTCTTATCATTACTGATCACTCCTACCTGAGTGCAAATTACAGGTAAACATGAATCTAATTCATCTAACGTCCATGAAATCTAAAGCACAACTTCCAAATCATGTAAATCATGCAAAGCATGTCGGAGAGAATTATTTGCCACAAAATGCAGTTGGTCTTTATTTGCATGTATGGCCAGATTATACCAACGATAGTTCTCAGTTCCAGTTTCTGTACATTATAGAATTATCGTGAGATGAGTGAGCTAACCCCATGTCTGTGTTTGGAACACTGTGTCTGTCATGTTTATACTTGTTAGAATGTTGTCCAATTTTTATATCTGTCTGACATAAACAATGGTTTACTGATATTCATTTGTTTTCAACACATTTACTTAGCTGTTACCATGGTTACTGTGTTTGGTGATATTACTGAAGACATTGTGCATCAGAGAAGAAAATATAAATCAGAATGTCTTTTTACCTCTTCATAGTGTGCCTCTAGGCTGACGAATTTCACTTTTGATGAATTTGTTGTATATGTCCTGTGCAGCGAAAGTGAGTTTTGAAAAATAAAGATACAAACAACACAGCAATCAAGGTTAGGAGCCAAAAACTTCTTTACTATTAATGTACGCTTGATGTCAGGGAAATCCTTCATCAACTGGTGTGAACACTTAATAAAGATTGCCATGGAAGCAATCTGACACAGGGTATCTAACTTTGTTTGCAGAATGTTTATGTTTTTTTTTCAAAGAATTCATTTAGAATTACTCATATTACACATGTTTAAATTGTTTTCATATTTTTTCTTATAAATTTTAGTTGCATCTCAAATTATGAATGTAGGTGATAGCTTAGCTTCTGGATCTATGGTAGTCAGTCAGTTTGTGTGGTTCTGACCTTAATGTTTTAATGTGATTTGCAAAATACAGAAATGTTCTGTTATGTTTTGTTTTTACAATTTGTTATCATGCTTGAAATGTTCTCAAGAATATATATTTCTCAGGTGTTTATAATTACGGCTTGTTACCGAGTCTGAACAATTTAGTTGATCAGATAATTGTTGCTCTACTGTCTGCTCTTTCTATGGTTGTTATGACATTGTGGTTGCCATGGTTACAATCAATATTTTAGTGTTCGTATATGAACATTTTCTCTGTTGTCATTTCATTTTCCAAGAAATGTTAAATTTGAAATAACTACTGGGGGGGGGGGGGGGGGGGGGAAAAGATACTGGTGTGCCCCAAAGTCAACAGTGTTCAAGACAGAAGACCAGGGACCTCTACCTGAAGTCGATAGTAGTGCTACGACTGTCACAAGTGTTGGTAAAGCATCGGAGTTCAACTGTCATAGAACTAAGATCGCTTTGAGGAATGGGGCTCAGGGCCATTTCGTAAGTGTATGTTAAAGTATGGGATATTGACCAACTTTATGGACAACAGTTTCTTATATTTCGTGAGAGTGAGGTTTTGATAGTGATTCTTGTACCATTACGTTTAGCAATATTTTGTGCATGTGTCAAAGAATTGCAACTGACAGTGTTTTCTGTAAACGTACATTTCCTTATCTGAATGGAATTTGAAACTGAAAAATTGTAGTTTCAATACAAGTTGGTCCAATGTACAGGTACCCACAATGAATTTGCCATCACAGGCTCATGTCAGTACACTGAGAGACAAAATTCTGATAAAAGATCACCGACAAAATGAAAATATTGAGTAGACCTTTACTCCTTTTAATGTCTGGCTCACTGACGTGGTCGACATGCCATCACATGTAGAATGCTCATGCTGTTGATCACTGGATTGTCTGACTGGACAGATCACTGCATACAGCTGGAATATTGTGTTCTGTGTTAAACAATAGACAAAACAAATAACTTCTTTTCAGAAGTATACAAGAAGAAAGATTGTTGTACTTGTATTACATCTGTTGTAGTGATTACCATATTACATACTTATATTGTTATCATATTAACAAAACAGTATCTAAATAATCATTTGCACTTTATTCTATAAACAGTCATATTTTACGCACAGTCTTTGAAATAGTGGTATTAGAAATATGTTACTTATTCTTTTATATAACCATTGATCAAACTGCCGAGAATAAATGTTGATTTTTGTGTCTAATTATTGAAACTGCTGTTAGATTGTTGTAAATTGTGTTATGTTTGATGGTCAGTGATTTGTACAGCGTGTTTCTTCTGCTGTTAAATTGTACCGAACATGTTTGTAATTAAACTTATTTATGCATCTTTATTCATAATTCCTCATGTTTTGTGTGAAGCCAGTGTTGTAAACTCCTCAAAATTTAAGTCAGGCAACTGGTCACAGTTTGAAAGTTGCCAGGCCAGAATTTTCTGGATTTAGAAACATAAGGTAAGTATGTGCAATGAAACTGCTTAATGTTTTCAAATCTGTTTCAGTCAAGGTTTCCTTGTCACACTGAATGCCAGGGTTGGTTGCTCGTAAATACTTGTATAACAAATGCTATGTCAATGAGAAGATTTTTTTGGGTAACCAATTTGTTTGGTAAGCTGATACATTTAAGTTTATTTTGGTTGTATATGCACCTGTAAAATATCTAAGGTCCAGTAGAAACACTGACTGAAGTGTAATTAAACTCACTAGCTCAGTGAGGGGCATGAGTGAATCCAGGGGGGATTGCAGGAGTGTGCACCCCACTTTTGTCCTACAATTTTGTTAAGTGACCATTAAAACTCGGGTGAAAAGAAAGTGTGCACACACCTCATTTCTCAATAGAGTGTACCTAAGCTTATAGCAAGCTTGTATCCTACGTTTCAGAATGTCCATGCATCTTGATGATCCCATATTGATGTGTTGTTTATTTGCCATGGACTCCTTCCATGATTTGCGAAATAGTCGATTGTTGCCATGAAAATATTTCTATGGCTACTCATGTATCAAGTACATACGATTAGACTAAAGTGGTTGTGTCCCTAAAGAAGGGTTGCCATATACTTATTTATCCAGTTTTAAATGGATACAGTTTCCAGTCATAAATGTATATTTAAGTAAAGTTGTGAAATTTTGTGATCCTTAGTGAAGTGTGTGTAGCAGTAGTGAGTGTGGCATTAAACAATAAACAACCTTACTCTTATATCAGTGAATTTGTTTCCAAGAAAAATCAGATTAGAAGGTGTATCAGATCTTTCATCATGTATATAATATATTAAATTTAGTCATTCAAGTATCATAGAAAACAAACATTTGACTGTAATGAAGTCACATTATTGATTAAGTAGATGTTTTATGACATCTATAATATTCTTAGGCACAATACATCAATAGGTTACAAGTATATTATATTCAAAGACAAATATAAAAATAAAGTTATAAGTCAGCCATAGACTCTGTTGTGTTTAGTTTGTAGGGTTGGATGACCCAAAAAAATCGTAAACGAAGGAAAACAATTTAAATCCAATTTAAATCCACCAAGTCCAAGAATATAACACGACTGAGAGACATCATCATTCTATGTTTTGTTAGACTCACTACAGTATACAAATTATACTGAGCCTGAGTTTACGTAGACTGGGTTGAGCCTATGATTTACGAACATATTGTCGAGCTTGATTGTGTGTGTGCTATATATATGTATACGGGTTTTTTTTTCCAGAAATGTGGTCAAAAGGAAGCAAGAAAACACATGTATCTATTTGCTGTTTTTACATAATATATATGGCCAAGACAGTTATCGTAGAAACAGGTACAGGATTAAATGGTACCATTTTGAGCTGAAGGTCAAGGTCAAACATAATGGGCATCATTTGTCTATACTAGCAATGATGCACTTGTCTTGATTACATTCACTAACATGTCAAACATTTTTCAAGAGCTTTGTTACAGTCACATTTGTGTCAGTTCTCTCACTGCCAGCCATGGATTGTCTGGTGTAGATTTGATTATTTACAGACTGCCAGCATATAGTTGGAATAGTGCTGAAAATAATATTGGATGACAAACACAGTAAAGCAAGTCCATTCACTGAGTTCCTCAGTTTCTATTGCATGACAAGTACTTTGATCATCATCGCCAACAGAAGACACTGATGGGGAGGCATTCACATCAACATCGGCCAAGTTCCTCCTGGATCTTTTCCTGACTGGAACCGTGGTAGCAGGAGTTGTGAGGAGGATCTACACTAGAGAGTAGCTGATCAGAAAGCCTTCACATAGCCAACAACTGCCCAGTTCATCTTGTGCCTGTGCTTGACTGGAACCTTTGCTGCAGGACTCGGGGAGAGGGTCTCCGTCAAACTGGTGGAATCCCACATGTGACTACCAGTCCAGCAACTGTTATGGAAGATCATTTTACATACATTATTCAGAACAAAAGTAAAATCTTTTCTGCTAGTTTTCTTGTTGGGGTGAGTGAGTACGGTTTTACGCCCCTTCTCGCAAAATTCCAGCAATAACAAAGCCAGGGACACCAGAAATGGGCTTCACTCTTAGTACCCATGTGAGGAATCGACCCCAGCTCTTTGATGTGAGCTAATGCTTTAACCACTAAACTACCCCAAGATATTGTTGGACCAATCACCTTACAGACATGAAAAAGTGTAGCAGTTCATTTATCTGGGAAAGCAATTAACGTCTAAGTGATTCATGGTCCACACCGAAATGCAGACGCCAAACAGATGCATACACCACTTAAAAGAGTATCTATATTGGACAAAATAAGTTAGGGATATTGGTATTTTTATGACTGATATTTCATCAGTGAGTCAATGAATAAGTAGATAATTATTAATGATTTCAAAATTTACGTATATCCCTAACTAATTTTGTCCAGTATGTATTTGTCAATCGCACATGTTACTGCTCTGTGGCTCTGTCTTACTTGAACTTCTTTGTGCAGAGCCATGTAACATGCCACATATTATCCTTGGATATGTATTTACACTTTTTTTAAGGATTGGAAACCATTATGAAGATGTGTCAGATTGTATTTCGACTACATGTCTAAACACGCTCACTGCTTTTATATCAGTCAAGGCACAGTAGATGCATGCACACTCTCTCCACTATTAAACTACAAGTATTTAAAAAAGCTGTTCAGTAACAATTAATTATATAAGAGACCATACCCAGTGTACAAATGGTCGTCAGCAATATCTCCACACTCTGACTGCTTGTGGCAACAGTTCCAGGTTAGTTGACCGTCTGCTTCATCTATGTTTGGATGAAAGAGAAAAATGCAATTATTTTGGTTCTGCTCAGAATTACATCATTTATTACCTATGAGGGCGAACATTTCGGAATTCATATTTTTCATACAATGCCCGAGGGCAAAACATCATTTTGTCATGGTGACATAGCGTCATGAACAATGCCATCACCGTTCCTTTGTGACGTTGCTTGTTACATGCTGCGAAGGAGAGTGTCAGCCCATGTTAGAAAGTAGATTTGGGTTTATTTTCCTCAATTTAACAACTTTGTTAATAAACAGGATATTTGTGCCCATAACATACAATGTTTACGACACTTGTGCCTAAATATCGGTATATCCCTCACTCTTGCTCACGAAATACCAACATTTAGGCACTCGTGTCGTAAACATAGTATGACATGGACACTCATGTAATATACCCTATATATTCCACAAGAATCTAAACAAATAAACAAACTACTCTCCATCATAAGGAGACACCTACATTAAAGTCGGAGGTCATTGTTCGTTTGTTGTTTAAAGCCACACTCGGCAATATTCCATCTATATGGTGGCAGTCAGTAAATAATAAAGTCTGGACCACACAATCCAGTGATCACATTAGCATGAGCATCATGCTATGCAACTGGTATGTGATGTCACGTGTAACCTAGTAGGTAAGCCTGTCCAACCTATCCCATTAATCGTCTCTTACGATAAGCATGGGTTCCTGAACATCTTCATTGGTTAGTTCACTGCTTGATTCCAACTACATCATGAGCATGTGTTGATGAGACGCAATAAAATTGTGAAACTAGCCAGTGCAAAGGTCAGTCTTTCCCAACCATGCCACCTGTCTTAAGGATCTGCCAATTTCTGAGATATGATTTAACATAAATGCTGGTGAATTGGAAGTCACCTTTAAGATCATTGTGACAGATATTACAGTTGTATGTTTGTTTGTAGTTTGATGCAGAACTCGATAGCATTTCATCTCCTTGAAGTGTGTCTTTATATAATCCAGTCTGGGCCAGACAGTCTACACACATTATGAGCATAGACAAACTCATCCTGGATAAGATTATATGGATCAATCATGTTCATGATTACCCAATCTCCTTGGTGATGAGTTGGTAAAGACCAATTCTACCCTGGATGTTCAGGGAGTTATGGATTGATAAACCAATGATTACCACCAGGGAGAACAATAACAAGTTATAGGATCATGACACACATAAGGGACACAATTCTTCAGTGTTTTTGATGTACTAACACTGACCTCTCTGTCCCGGGTGGAAGATGCAGGGCATATCCTTGACCAGAACCTCAGAGTAGGGTTGATGGCACCTGCTACACAGCATCGTGTCCAGCACCGATGGGAGTGACTTGACACGCTGGCGGCACTGCCATGTCCTACAAACAAACAATAATGTTATACAAGTAAATATTTACGCGAACTTGGCACGTATCCAACATATGAGTTGATTGTTGACAGAGTGAGTGAGTATGGTTTTTGCCGCTTTTAGCAATATTCCAGCAATATCATGGCTGGAACACCACAAATGGGCTTCACACATAGTGCACACGTTGGGAATCGAACATGGGTCTTGAGTGAGAGCTTATGCTCTAAGCCAACTGCCCCACTTGATTGTTGAATGTGAAAGTGAAGTTTTAACATTTTCAATGACATTTTGTAAGGAATATTTATGCATGTTCCCCTACTTCGTCATTGTGTCATTGCATGCTGATGTCAGAGTGTCAAAGAGTATGAAGACACCATGCAGAGTGATAGGACACATTACCTGTTACAGTGTCTTTTCCGACCTAGGACTTTCTCAGTAAAGTGATCTGTTAGCTGATCTGAAATAAGAGAAACAAACTACAGGACAAAATGAACATTTCATGTATTTTCATGTATTTAAGATAACAGGTTTTGAGTGAATTCCCAATACTTCTAAAATGATTCATCACAATGTGTCTTGCACTGAATCCTTCTGATCATAAAGGTTACGCAATGCAATTACAGCAAACAACCAGTCCATAAAACCTGAAAGCTTGATTGTTAAGTAACATGTTCCCTTTTCATTGGTTAATAACGCAATATCTCTAAGTGCCTATGCAGTAGAAGAGTAAAATTGCCAGGATTACCTTGGAAGGGAGGGCGGTGGGGTAGCCTGGTGGTTAAATCATTTCATTGTAACACCGAATAAGTAAGTTCGATTCCCCACATGGGTACAATGTGTGAAGCCAATTTCTGGTGTCCCCGACCATCATGTTGTTGGGAGATTGCTAAAGACAACGTAAAACTAAACTAGCTGTCAAACTCCTTGGAAGGGATTAGCTGGTCCCAACCTTTGGAAAATGGGGGCCAATAACCAAAAGTGACATGTGGGGGGTTTGTTTTGGATTGCCACCTGTAAAAAAATCTTTAATTATTCTTCTTGACATTTTGTCAGATTCGAAAATAAACTTTATAAGAGAAACAAGCTCCTTACAGAGATAAACATTTTGTATGCAAATTAACATACTAGTATTGTGCAAAGCTTAGGAAGTCTAGTTTGAATTCTGGAAGTTTCAACATTAGGAATTTGATTTTCAAATGTTTGACATTCCTAACAATGAAAATAGTCATACTTTGACATTGATTTTACACCTGATATATAAAAATGAGCTATAAAAGCAATACTTACAACTGAGAACAATATCTCGCACAATCTCCGTCTCTCCATTAAGGTACGAATATCTCTGAAAATATACAGATACAGAATATTATGCTATTCAAAGTCATCTGTACCTTTAATATTTATGTTGATCATTTGGAGACATAATATTTTCCGACAAAATGCGCATTTCGCACACAGAATTGAATAATATAAATTAACATGTAAACTGAGATACCTGTATGTAAACACAACTGATATTAATGTGAAAGATACACTGGGAATCAAAATGTAACCAAACAAAACAAAGAAGCAAACGTACCTTCATATTCAAAGTGTCCTGTACAAGTCGCCTGTCGTTGAGAATCTCCAGCAGGTAACGTCTTATGTCACTGAGTGTCTGACTCGACCGACACCATACCAACAACGTCGTCTGTTTGACCTCTCTCTTCACATTACTGTTAGTGGCATCCCAGTCAATCTCAACGACACATTTAAATTTCTGACATATTTTCTCAAAGTGTGTGCCAACAACCTTCTGAAGCAGCTCAATGTGATTCCTATGTAGCGGAATAGTGATTCTGTCTTTAATCGGCATTTTGCGTTTACGTTTCTTAACCATCAGACCTATTTGTCTCTCTGTCAGTTTAACTGCACGATCACTGTTGTCGCCTCCAAGACTTGGTACAGTGTCCTTGGTCACAGTGCTCTGTCTACAGGTCTTCTTTTCAGCTTCCAGGAGGGTAAAGTCCCCATTTAAGGCACAGTCAATGATATACAGAAGACGCTGTTCACTTGACGTTGAAGAAGAGTCTGTACAAAGAATGTTACAAGCAACTGCCAGTGCCGATGAAGATGCTATGTTGATCCATTGGTCGAAATGTCCCTTTAAAGTCTGTTTCAGTTCTGAAAACTCTTCATTTGATATGTTGATTGTTGTTGTGCCTGAAAAATATTTTTTACATTCTTTGCATTAGTTGTTAATTGAGTGCATGCATACAGCCATACTCTAGCAAGTTTATGTCATATGTCTTCTGTGAATCATTGAATCTGGTCCAGACATTTGGGTGAAGGACATCATGAAAATAGATCTTGGGATGACAAGGGTTAACCAAGTGAATGAGCTTGACCACTCAATCTGTTTAGCTGCCTCTCACAAAAAACATGGGTTGCTGAAGATCAGCTCTAAACCAGATCTTCACAGGTAACCCATGGCCTGAGTGTCAAGGATCAAGATCTTCACAGACTGGTTAGATCAGAATGTCTCACCTGATAAGCAGTGTATGTTTCCACACAGACTTGTATTCACTGATAATAATATGTCCTTTGTTCAGTACTCTCACTGACAGCCATCTACCGCAGCACATATAAATGAAAAAGAAACACTCACATATATGTAGATGGTTATCAGTGAAAAGTGTTTGATCTTGGACATACTATTTTCAGCAATACAAGCCCCTGTGTTTGTTTTGGGAGACTGAAATATTGGTATCTGAAACAAAGCACTTTCAGTGAATGATGACAGTTTTTCAGGGTTTACACTCTGTATGCCATTAAGATGATTTGGTGCCTCACAGTTATTACCCTCTCAGCTTTGTGAATGTTTTACTTTTATGCTTTTTACATGAAATCAGTGGATCAGCAACTACCACTGGTTGTTCTTCAGATGAAAGAGATGATGTGCAGAAACCATTCTTGTGGTCAATGTAAGTAATAACACTTAAAATTAATAGCAGTGGAGTAGGCTTGTGGCTAAGGCATCTGCTCCCACCATCTAGGGAGACTATATTGAGATTATAGTTGCAGATTATCCATGCCACTATGAAGACTTAGGTTTGATTCTCAACGTGCGATATGTAAATAATGAGTAAAGACCATTTCTGATGCATCCTTGCCATGATATTACTGGAATGTTGAAGACCGGCGTAAACCCATCCTCCCTCCCTCACTCACTCGATTAAGATTAAAGTTGTAATCATGAGAGAAATTCTTACGTGTCCTCCTGCACGAACAGACAGCCATCGCAAGGCGTGAAGACAGGTAACGAGGTAAAACCTTTAATAGTTGTAACTGTCGCCGTAAGCTTTCAAACCCGGTCTTGTCCGCGTGGAAGATGCAAGGTTCCATTTTCTTCGAACTGTTCCGTGTCGTTTTTGAATTCTCGCTATCTATCAATATATTTAAAGCTATGCATCTACGTTGTGAAAAGGTGACTTCTCATCGCGAGCGGTTGTGTGTCGTGATCTGTACTGCTAGCGCCTTTATATGCAGGTAATTTATTGCACAGCATGCGCAAACCATTGCAGTAGACAATTTTCGAAAACGCTGGAACATGTCAATGCTATTCCCCTGAAGACTCATTACAGATAGCCATTATGGTTATCACTTACTTTAATAATTCGGTTTCTCAATATATAGCAGTAGGTAAAAAGAACAATTTTAGATGATAAAAATTAGAAAGAAAAATTAATGTAAAAATAATATGATACACTACATCATCAAACTGCAGAAGCAGTATTCGAATATTTTAGTAAGTTGTATGGATAGTAGTTGGAACACGTGCCAATGTTTATAAACAGAGCACTGACGAATACGCGGTTAACCGCCTTTAGAGTAATGCAAAATTATTTAATCTATATCTTCTGTATCCATGCTATGGGTTCGATTCAATTCATTTTTGCGTACATCATTTTCATTTGTAATCTGTGTTGTAATATCTTTGATTGTCATGCACTCGAACAGTTAAAAATTACTAACTTTTACGAACGCTTCGATTTTTCACATGACGCGATTTCTGTATTTGTAGAAGCAGACATAAAATAATCAACACTGGCGTTACCCTCGTCATTTTGTGACGTGTTCCCAAGGATTGGATGGTAACCACTCATGTATACGGTGAACTGTGTCCCTTAATGAAGTCAGTTCGTCTTTTGTGATCACTAGAATCGAATGTTCATTATCTCCATATGCCCTAATTATCAAAACCGTGATATGCAAAATGGAGTATATCCAAACCAGGCAGTATAACAGCCAAACCTGTTACACATTTGATTAGACAACAACTGATTAATAACACGATCATCATAGTCAAAACGCGCCAAATGTTATATTGATGGACACATCAGCTGCTGGTATCAGCTGCTGGTCTGTTACAACGTCAGTAGCTATCATCGAATCATCGTTTTCGTCAACAAGTATTAGTTGTATCATATTCACTTTACAGGGTATTCGATGCAGCTCCCGTGTTGAACGGGAGGTTTCATCAAACATCAAACAGATCGTATGCTTCCTTTAGCCAGACAGTTTGTCTGTATTTATGTCTTCTATACAAAATTAAACCCAAATCATTTTACGACAGCAGTACAGCTGCGCACAGACTAATACGGTGACATGCATAACCTTCAAGGTGTCGGGGATGGAGTGGATTGAGTGAGTATAGTTTAACGCCGCTTTAACCTCTGTCCCAACAATATCCGTCAGGGATACGTGAAATAGGCTTCACGCATTGTACTCATGTGGAGAATCGAACACGAGTCTTCCACGTGAGGAGCAAACGCTTAAACCACTGGGCTACCCATTGCCTCTCAACCAGGTAAAGCTTGCATGAGGTAAAGTGTGAAACTGCTCAACCAAGTAAGATAGTTGTCACTTAACGTACTTCAGTCAGTGAGTGAGTGAGTTTGGTTTAGTTTTACGTCGCATTCAGCAATATTCCAGCAGTAATATTACGTCGGCGGTCTGTAAATAATCGAGTCTGGACCAGACAATCCAGTGATCAACAGCATGATCATCGATGTATGCAACTGGGAACTGATGACCATGTCTCAACCAAGTGACAGGGCCTGACCACCCGATCCCGTTGGTCGCCTCTTACGACAAGCATAGTCTTTTATGGCAAACATGGATTGCTGAAGGTCTATTCTACCCCGGACCTTCACGGGTTAACCTGATTCAGAGTGAGAGGGTTAAAATTCACAGCCATGTCGTTGTTACTGTGATTCAGATAAAACGACGTTCAACCAAGTAAAACATGTCTGACCTATGCTAGGATTTAGCTGGTAAGCCACCTCACTCCTTTATAAACAAAATCTTTTCTCTGGTATGCGAACAATGACACAACTTGGGAAAGATGCATTTCATCAAAAGATAAAAAATAGCGATTCCCTTTACAAAGAATGTTCATGTCAGTATCAGTGCTAAAAGACCGTGAAAGACTATTTATTATTTTGCACTTTGTCAGCGTTTTCGTGAAATAAAACAAATCAATTTTAATGCAAAAACAGGAAAAATGCAGCTGACGTCACTTCATGTTCAGGTTCTTTACTTTTGTCTCTGACACTAATGCACTCTTACATTAATTCTAAACAGAGCGAATAAATACACTAAGCATTTACATAGTACCACTGAAGTAGGATCTGCCTGCTCTTTGTTTTGATTGAATCTCAAAACATAGAAATACCATCAGACCATACATAGGCTTATAGCTTTTCGTAAAAAACATGAATACAGGTCAGGTTTCATAGGTGTCAAAGTCTAACTCTAGTCCTCAAACACGTTAAAAAATCTGGGCTAGAATCGGCCTTCAGAAATCTACACGCCGTAAAAGGCGAGAAAGAGGCCCGGGTTGTTTGGTATGATGACACGGTTGATGGACTGTGTCTACTGCTTCGATCGATGCTCATACTGTTAATCACTGGGGTGTCTGACCGCCATCTCACGTACACTGATGAAACACACAAGCAACACATATACTTCGTGGCTTGGCAGCGTGGATCCTGCGTTCCATTTTTCGAGTTCATGCTTTAACCTCAATGGGGGTTCTCGAATTGGATATGGGTGCGAAACCATGTGCCTCCTGAAACATGAAGCCACAGTCCACATGTCTGTTGAGACCTGGATCCTTAGCAGTTGCAGCTCATGGACAATGTTGCTACCATTTTTTGTGATGACCCACTTCCACTTCCAATGTTCCTGACAATCACGATGAAAGAGGTACACTCAATGAGATTCCCTCCCTGAATACTGCCCAGTGACCCCCCTCCCTCCGAGAATAATGCACAGGGATCACTTGCTCCCTGAAAACCGCACAGGGACTCCTGCCTCCCTTCCTCAATATGCACAGTGACACTATTCTCTGCCCCTAGAATAATGAATAATGCAGAGTGACCCCTCCCTCCCTGAATATCGTACTGTGACCATTCAATGAATAATGCACAGTGACCGATCCTTCCTTGAATACCGCTCAGTGACCCCTGGATGCTGCACAGGGATCACTCCCTCCCTGGATACCACACAGTGCCCCTAGAATAACACACAGTCACCCCTCCTTTCCTGATGAATCGCTCCAAGGAAAAAGCACAGTGCCCCCTCCCTGAATACTGCACAGTGACCCCTCCGTCCCTGGATGGTGCACAGTGCCTCCTCTGTTCCTGGATACTGCACAGTGCCCCCTCCGTCCCTGGTTACTGCACAGTGATCCCTCCGTCCCTGGTTACTGCACAGTGACCCCTCCGTCCCTGGATGCTGCACGGGGACCCCTCCCTCCTAGAATAACACACAGCCACCTCTCCTCCCCTGATGAATCGCTTAAAGGAAAAAGCACAGTGCCCCCTCCCTCACTGAATACTGCACAGTGACCCCTCCGTCCCTGAATACTGCACAGTGACCCATCAATGAATGATGCATGGAGCAGCGCACAGCCTAATACGGTAATATGCATAACTTTCAAGGGGGATGGAGTGGACTGAGTGAGTTTAGTTTTACACTGCTTTTAGCTCTATCCCAACAATATCTCGTCGAGCATACGTGAAGTCGACTTCACACATTGTACCCATGTGGGGAATCGAACCCCGTGCTCTACCATGTGAGGAACAAACGCTTAAACCACTGGGCTATCACCATCGCCCCTCAAACAGGTAAAGCTCGCATGACCTAAAGTGTGAAACTGCTCAACCAAGGCAGATATGGACCCCTCCCTCCCTCCTAGAATAACACACAGTGCCACCTCCCTCCCTGGATACTGCACAGGGACCCCTCTCTCCTAGAATAACACACAGCGCCCCCTCCTTCCCTGGATACTGCACAGTGACCCCTCCCTTCTAGAATACTGCACGGGGACCCCTCCCTCCCTGAATACTGCACAGGGACCCCTCCCTCCTAGAATAACACACAGCGCCCCCTCCTTCCCTGGATACTGCACAGTGACCCCTCCCTTCTAGAATACTGCACGGGGACCCCTCCCTCCCTGAATACTGCACAGTGACAACTCCCTCCCTGAATACTACACAGTGAAAACTCCCTCTTTGGATACTGCACAGGGACCCCTCCCTCCCTGAATACTGCACAGTGACCAAGATGTTTGGAACTTGGGCAAACCCATGACTAAGCGTACTGTGCTAAGAAAGAAAGAAAATCGAGCAGTACCAGTATTCAAACTGGAGCAGCTCAGTTACTGACATAACCAAGAGACACAACTCCACATAACCAAATGTTGACAACTACAAAAAACAACAACAGTTTAATCATCACATACTTTAATAAAAATGATGATATGCAATAAATTTGAACAGCAAGCATGAAAGAAACAAAGAAAAATCATGAAAATACAGAGATTCCATAAAGACACCTATTACAGACAGTAGAAAAATAAATAATACATTTTCACTGCATCCACAGAAACTGAACACTAGGCAGTTTAGCACTATCATATACACCTTCATTTAAAGCTGATGGTTGTTGCACATCATGCTTCAAATACACTAAAATGCTCCATAATGCTAGGACTATCAATAGTAAAAAATATGAAACACATTCACTATGACTTGGCAAGAAGCTATCAGTTTCCATGGTCAACCCAGCACCTCCATTTAGTTGAACATTTGGAAGACATTCCTATTTGAATATTTCTTTCCACAAGATTTACCAAGATTATTTACTGATCTTCTTTACGAACACGTATTTAAGATCAAAAGTTTTGCAACTGTTCTGCTAATAAAGCCTTCTATACAAAATGTGTTATTAATTAGACAGTCTTTTCGTTGTAAACTTAAATAGAAAATATGCAATCTCCAGATGACAAAGGACACCTGTAGCATGCACAGTCAGTTATAAAATATTCATATCTTACACAATTCTGATTACATTCTTTACATCATGTTTTGAGTACAAATATTTAGGTCAACACCTGAACTGTTTAAAAAACCTAAAAATCCAATTAAATTCTTGCAAGTTCTAAAGCTTCTTCTATGACCTACAGCACTCATGCGCATATTCACAAATCACCACAATCAAATAAATAGCAAATTTGCATTATTACAAGTTTCTAGCCTCTAGGTACAGGCAAACAGGTATGTTTGCTAGACTGCTTTGACTAGAAGGACGAAAAGTTTACGTCATGAGACTAAAGATACATTCGCTGAAATCTAGGGATATGTTCCACAAAATGACCTACTACAAGAAACAACGTGGTCATAAGTTAAACAGGGAGCTACGATCAACTCTACATAGCAGTCATTACGTGGAACCAGGTCCAGCTTGCTATACTAAATCAGTGTTTCTGAAAGATTTTTAGTATTTTCCAATGTCCGAGGTCTCTGGGTGTGTTAAGATGATATGGAATTTTACAAGCACGAGATCAGATCATAGGCTGCCAAGTTACACAAATTATGAACACGTGATACAAAACAAGATAAAAAGAAATCCCCACACCAATATGAAGCAGGGATAATGGTAGAGATACCTAATTAACATCTAAAAACAAACCAATAACCATATCTTTAACCAAAGCCAAATACATTACCCCATATCATATATTGCAGTTTGTATGAATGAACACAAAGATGTCATGTCGATCATATTAAATACAATACGACACAAGCATGTTATTATACAAATATCTTGACAATAAATAATGTATATGACATATGTAATTTAATTTTGAAAGAAATCATTTATGAACAAAGCATTACTAGAGATAAAGAACTATATTCTAATTAGGTTTTGAGTTCAACCAATGGCAAAAACTCACAAATATGATACTAGTATTAGACAAAAATCGATTTTTGACTAAATTATTTAATCAGTTTCACGATCAGGTAAAATGACAAAGCCCAGTGAGATTTCATCACATTTGCTAAATATGACTAATTATATAAATTAATTATCAATTTCCTTTCAGCATCATTTCACAACTGTATTTCTGTGCAGTATTTCTGCGATCCTGTGAGTGTGATTTTCATGCCTTTCGTAAATGTACTAATCCCAAAATTGACTTTGGTAGGGGCATATCTACCATATTGACAAAAAAGCCTGCGTTTACATATGATTTTTGCTAAAAAAGTTGGGCTAGCCCTCAACACTAAGAAGCTTTGCAAACTATTGGGCTTAAACAAAAAAAAATGGCTTGCTACCCATCTGTTTGGGTTGGTATTTACCCCAGTGATTACATACTTCATACTTTTTACCAATATGTTTGTGACCAACTAATGAAATAACAATACTCCATGAAATGAGCTGTTGTGAATCTTCATAAGCACAAACATACAGCACAAATTTGCATTTAGATTTGTGCAAATCTACCAAATAAATGCAAAATGAAACAATTACATCGAACTACACATGTTCCTTTTCTGTTTCAAGCTTCTGGTAAGCCAAAGTTTGGGCTTATCGACTTTGACAATTCAGCACTTTTAAACAGGGTTAACTAACACACGAAGATATTTCATTTGACTCAATAAACAGACAGGACCTGTAACATAAACAAGACAATTTTACACCTAATCCTGTCCTTTCAGAATAATAAATAACACTGAACATGACACATTTCATATCTATAAGAACAACAGAAAATGATTTAGGGCTTAACTGTCACTAATAATTAGAGCTAACTTACCAAGAGGACAAAATACATAACTTCAAGGTATCGCCATGGAAACAAAATAATAAATGACAGCTACAGTGATATACAGCTGGCTGGGGATGCCGATACAGAACATTACAATGTTACAATCAGTATTCCAGACTAATACTATTCTATTCTTTTCTAATAAACAAATATTATTTACAAGAACTTTACTTTTGTGTCCCAGTTTATGAGTTGACTCATGGAAGATATATACTATTCATATCAATTTAAGAGTCGAAGCTAGATTTCAAACATATAAAACAGAAATATCAAGCATGAATATGGCTAGAATTGGTCTATGCTGTCCTAAGCGGAGCACTAAGTATGTGATCTATCAAATTTATCAATTCTGGAAATAATGAAACATCACGAACAAGTGGGGTTGGTCTAAGTCAGCGCTCAAGTACCGCACTTGCGTTTATTCTGACTGTTCCAACTGCTGTGCTTCCTCTCTTGTAATACAAACCAATAATAGTGATTTGAGTCAATGATCGTTTGTTAAACAACTTTTATCCTATGCTGAATAAGATTCTGAGATGTAAATGTTCAACTGGCAAGGTATTATTATGGCAAGGCAAGGTAATATTATGAGGATTCACAATGTTAATTTCACTTTATTTGATTTACTGTCATCAGTACGTATTCCCTGCAAACAGACAGTGACGTGAATTATCCTTAGAAATGGATATCAGCTTTGTGTATGCAATATTTGTACTTTTGAATCAGTTTGAAATCAGGAATCAATTTAATTACATTTATTACCCATAACATTGAATTGCGTGGTTTTGATAAGCGCATTTATCACATCAGAAGTGACACAGTGGGTTTTCTTAAGTGTATTGTGACACTGTGCCATATACGCAGGTTTTCCACGTCAAGGGAAACCCCGGTATATGTTTGCTATGCTTAATTAAATGTCATGGTGAAACTACCTTCGACCCTTAACTTCTTTTGAGCAGTGTATATGACTAAAAGGTTAGACTCCATGCTACCAACCCTTACAAAGTAAATGTAAATTGGATGTATTCCCTTCCCACCATCTAAACAATTATGAATCATAAAAAAATATATTGTGAACAACATTACCTGAATTTCAAAGGCTACAAACATATACAATTTGATTTGTCGATTTGAGCAAACAATGTTTGATTGTTGTAAATTGAGAAGATGCTGTTGATTATGCTATCCCTGAAAACATGATAATGCTTGTGAACTCTAAAAAGCACTCATTCTTAGTCTATTTAAAAAAATCTGTTTTGGTCAAACCTATTTCAGAACTATGAAAGAATATTTGCATTCAAACAACACACCCCCCAAATCTGTTGTATATTCTATATTATATTTTGTTACCCATTTTGATAAAGATACTTAATTTTTTTACAGTTTTGATAAATTTTGGTGACACATCCTTCCTTGGAGACATTGTTTACACAAAGCCTCTTTATAATAAATGACCAGCCCCTTATATCAGCGTAAAATAAATAGAGTTAAGATTTTAAGTGACTCGTGTATGTAAAGCGTAAGAAATTAATCTTGCCTTCTCTGCAGTCACCTGAAGATAAGCTGACATGTCAATCTCAGAACATGAAGAATATCTAAGACTGCACAGAGACAAAAACAGGGTTACAGCAGGGTTTAGCGTGAGTGAGGGAGTTTGGTTTAATGCTACTGTCAATCTGATATCAACCTGAAGTAATGCTGATGTACAGTGATGACTGTGATGGTGAAACCAGAACAGAGGCAAAGGATCATGCACAATATTTATGCTGAGGTAGCCAGGTGGTTAAAGCATTTGTCCACCACACCAAAGGCCTGGGTTTGATTTCCCACATAGGTACGATCAGTGAATCCCATTTCTGGTGTCCCCCACTGTAATATTGTATGGAGATTGCTACGTGGTGTAAAACTAAACCCACACACTCACTCAATAATAACACTAGGATCCTGGTAAGCCAAGGGATGCAACTCTGTGACTACTGGGTCACCTATGCTCTGACTAGCTATTTATCTCCATTAATGCCCTGTGAAGGTTCAATGGGTTCATGTTTATTGTTTTGTGATGGATGTCAGATATGTTGAGAAATTCAACCACCAGTAAACCTTGGCTTATAATTCATGTGAAAATATGGAAATTAATTTTTTCTACAGGTAACACTTCAGTGGCTTTACAATCCACTAATGGAATAGAGAGCACTGATAAAAATAATACAAGGACACCATATTAATACAAGGCTGACACAAGGTATATGTACCTTTACAAGTCATCTGTACAGATGTACCAATACAAGGTATACTATTAGTTGTATGCTTCAGCGGTAATACATCCTGATGTATGACTCTTAAATCACTACCATTCCATGGAGAAAACCATAGGCATGGATATCACTTATTTATGTCAACACCAGATACGTTCATACAAAAAAACTGGCATAACTGTATTCATTTTTCTTTTTTGCATTAATAATAAAAAAATGATGTACACAAGAAAAATGTCTTTTACATATTGACATACAAGAAAAGTATATGATAGGTTTTATATTATCACCTGTCAATGCCCATGTTTCATCACTAAACACATACAGCACTCAATATTTAATAACTATACATTTGAAATAATTGGCAATATGCATGCAACATAGAACATCATGTTAATTAACAGGTATCACTATCAAATACTACCTGTCTTCTGTGATGAATCCTGACATCATGTGACAGAAAGGCAGCACTAAGTGCCACTGATTAGTTTGTTTGTTCCTGACAATACGCACTGATGGTTAGAATAACAATAAACTCTACACTGAACATTCCAATAAATATTAAAATCAACAATCTTGTTAAGGGAACTCTCTCGTTAGCTTCAACACCAAACCTGAAACCCTTTCATCCAGGTTTACAAAGCTGATAAAATGAGTGTACCATTGTAAATCAATCATGGGGAAAAAAGGAAATTTTGTTTTAATTCTATTGTTAGCATGTCCATTCTAAGTTTATTGAAAGGCAGTGCATGATAACGAAAAAACAAACCAATACAATTAATAGTGTGAACTAAACATACATTTATTTCAATTACTCGTAGAACTTTCTCTTTTATATTTTTTGGCAAATATCCAAATGAAGAAATTAAGTCTGAAATATTAGAACACAAAAATCAAATTCTGTAGCTCACTTAAACTTTTCAATAAATTTTAAAAGTTAGAATTCACTTCTCTCACATAACATAAATGTCAAATAAAGGTTTCCTAACAACATAAAGAAAGTTACAATACAGATTAATACCATATAAGTTACACATTCATAAAGTTCATATTTTAATATTGTGATTTTTAAACATTTTTCAATAAATGATAAAAAACATCTTAGCTAAAAAGAGCCAGATAATACTTCACCGGTTATCTGTCATATGTGTTGGTTTTGTAACATAAAGGCTCTAAAACAACACTTATCTTAACATTTTGAGGTTATATAGTGAGACATTTACCCCTGAAGTGAAGCAATCCCGTAAGTACTGGCAGTGTTGACAAGAAACATAACTTGGTGAAATTAGAATCGAACTACAGTTACAAGTACCTGGCACTCTCAAGGGAGACAACTCTGCAACACCTTCAACAACTTAATTGTTCATGCCTGACATTCAGTAATCAAAAACAAGTTAAATATTTATTCACAGAAAAATGTAAAAGAAAATCTCAACCCTTGTATGTGATTTAATGGAGATTAGAATCCAGTGGAGACAAAATACATCCAATCACCTTACCCTTCAGTGTTTGCATGCTTAACACAAAATATCTCAAAAACACACATGCATTTTTAAAATGGGCAATTCATTAAAAACAAGAGAGTTACAAGACTCATTACATGTTTGAGACAGGTGAGTTTGTCCCACTTGTGAGCGTAACTAACAACAAAACAAGATCTGCAGTGGAAATACAGGTTTTCGATGACTGAAAGTGGAAACATTTAAATCTTGTAACAAAAAAAAACATAGCAACAGCAAAGTCTTGGTCTAGATTTTCCAAGCTTTCTTAGTGCTAAGATAGTCGTAAGTTAATGTTAATATATAGGACTTACGACTATCTTAGTGCAAAGAGATCTTCGAAAATCTAGGCCCTGGTTCTGATGTCATCTTGTACGTATTTTGAACACAGCTGAAACTTAACTACATAAATACTTCAAGTTACCTGGACTCAAGATGGACATAGAAAGATGACTAAAGAATGGTGAGTTTGACCGATCCATTTGACAAAACCATGTTAAACTCAACATTCTTCAGAAATTGCTATTTTGTGTTGGATAAATATCAGTTTTGTGAAATCTATCAACGAGAAAATGTTTTTCTAGCACATTTTAGGTATAAAGTCGAGAATATGTTTGAATTTCCAATTCCCTCGAACAACATTTCCTGAGAAAGATAATAAAATATCCCAAATATTCAAGTTTGTGTTAAGTAATAGGTCTACCATATTTACGTGTGCGTATCACAATAATTGTTTACACAAGCCAACATAAAACAAACAATAAATGTGCTATAGTCATGAACACCTGTCTCTGTCTCAATGTTGATCTATTGGCAATGCATTACTATGAAATAAGGTAGCTGGCCATAAGTGAGTCATCATTAGTGAAAGTTCCATAGACTTACACATTAATTAACTGTTACAAGAATAATTTTCAGAAATGGAGTAGAAGTCATTTTATTTTTATAGTTTGCAAACATTTTGGTAATCATTTTCGTGTCATTAATTTGCTTTCATCTTTCTGTTGATTATTTTCAAATGACATCTGATTAAGCCCCTTCAATACAACTTAATTTTCATCTATCTTGTACATAGAATAGTATGTCTAACACATGTTGTTTAATAGTTGCAGTTTTCTTAATAATCATCAGAAAATTGAATGGAAATTATGTAAGGTGATTTCCAAACTGGTAGATATGTATTGAAAGCAATTCAACAGAAACTAAATTTATGAAAATCATTCTTGAAAGAGATAATTAATATGCAAATCTATATGAATTTCACTAATGATGTACTCACTTATGGTCAACTACTGTAGATTGTATACACATACATGAGTACTGTACACCTAGTGTATACATACCTGTATACCATCTCAAACTGTCTCCAATCAGATTAAACCCAATGAATGTTGAGAGCATTGTAGATTGTTTGAACTGCTGATTTTCCAAATGTTCTTTTACATCAAAGAGATGATATACCATCTGGGAGTACTGATTACTGATGCATGGTTTGATGGGACAGCAAAATCTTTCCCAACTTTCTCATTAAAACTGTAATGGAGCTGACTTTGGTCACAGGTATGCATTAACATGCATTCCTATTAGCAATACAGAATATGACATTTAAGCTGCCTATGGGACCAGTCATTATTTCAGGTGGTCTGAGTATTTTTTGTGTGGTTTTTATCAGTAAAATGCTGAAAATAATGCCCCTCCCCTCTTGCTGGCCATATTTAGGATGACCCTTATATTCTTGGAATTTTCTGAAGACCTTCCTGGAAGAAACGATATGCAAAAGCTCTATGACTGGGACAGGTAACCACTATAACCAGGACGGGTGGGTAATGAGTTGGGCTTCGGTACCGTCTCATACCCTGACCTGATATTATCATGTGACTATAATGTTAAACAATGTAATATGTTATTCTCTAATGATTGAAATGAATCGTCTTTGAAGATTTAGACACAATTTACAGTTACCTGTTTTGAATGTAATACATGGATAAGACATTGAGATGGATAAGACATTAAAAAACTCAAAAATTTTCAAAAGAAGGTAACTACCTTGAGGAAAACAAAATGCCTGTTTTCCAAAAGCGCATACATCCTGTTTACAGTAAAAGATAATTTCAGTAATGGTTTTTTTTAAACTGCAAAGTACTAAATCAAATAATGAAAGTTGTTTTTTTCTGAAAGATTTCCTATCAGATAACCTACATTTTCAAATTATACTGAGTGGCGCTTAACATTATAATCTAAGTATATGTTCTTTTACATGACCTTTCCTTCAAGATTGTCATACATCTTTGTGACCCACCCCTGATTATTTCTGACAGAACGCACCCTATGATAAATGACTGGTCCCTAACACTAAATTGTCCATTACCATTGAGCATACATATAGGCAGTTTATTAAGCATGATGATTGCAAGAGACAAGTCACTCTATGTGGTACACTTTTTCTGTGTCTGTATCGTCACTCTCCCTTTCTTCGGACACCACAAGGAACAGCTTCTGCGCAAGTTGTGTTATTTTTTCTGAAAAATATAATATAGAACTCTAAAGTTGTAATGAATAATACTCACACACCAAACTAAGTGTTTATACCATTGGCCTTCAATTTTGCTTTGCTTAAAAACTGCGACAGTTGAATATACGTGGTCAGAGAATTTTGGTTTTTAAATTGTAACATAGAGATTCAAACTGACAGTTGTAAATGAAAAAAAAGTTCTGACAACATATCTCCACAGTAACTGACTGTTTTTGGTTAGAGTTAAGATTTCTATAGGTATGAATACATTTCCTATTCCTTAGGGTGACTGAACCTTGTAGTTGTTTCATTTTGCCAAACTTCCTCAGTGAGTCACTCAGTTCTTAAAGTCAACTTAACTCATTTTGTAATTTTAATTTTTTCTTTAAGGTCAGTGATGTAAACAAACCAAAAGCATATCTATGACTGACTGTCAACAAAAAGTATAAAAAAACAAACAAAATAAAATGATAAACATTCTGTACATATAATCTTTGTAACATAATCCCTTGTGAATAATATATATATAGGTCTCTTTGTTCTGAAGGAATTACAGGTCTTAAAGAAACCCCAAACAATGAATAAGGCCTCATTACTGTACAAATACAATGTTTTGGGGATACAGAGACAATGGAGACCAACATCAGTACCAACAGGTGAACTTTTCAATACCATTTTTGTTTAACTACCTAGCTACCTAGTGTATCATACCGTCCCTGATACAGTTGCTAGCAGGATCATGGACTAAACTGGGAGACCTGACAGACGGAGAACTAGTCTCCCGGACTGGTGATGCAAGGTTTTGTCCATCTCGGGACAATAAATACATCTCCTTGCCTGGTGATGTTGACAAGCGCCAGCTGTCAGTTACACGAAACAGAGTGTCACGATAAGA
This sequence comes from Haliotis asinina, assembly GCF_037392515.1. Taxonomy (NCBI): domain Eukaryota; kingdom Metazoa; phylum Mollusca; class Gastropoda; order Lepetellida; family Haliotidae; genus Haliotis; species Haliotis asinina. Next base: position 44,347,868 of record NC_090291.1, on the reverse strand, counting down.
ATGTCATTAATAACAGTCGACCTTCAATGACCTAACATTGTCTTAAAATGAGGGTATCAGTGAGAAACGTGAGAAAGCAACACAATACACATTACACGTGACCTATGTACAAAATATTCAGATGGCATGACAGCCGAATGGAAGACAATTCAATATTTACTAACAGAGCCTAATTTGATCCATTGCAGCAATGGAGTGAGTGAGTGAGTGAGTGAGTGAGTGAGTGCGTTAGTGAGTTAGTGAGTGAGGTTCTAGCATTTCTACAATTTAGTATGGTTTGTTTTCACACTGCACTCAGCAATATTTCAGCTGTATGGCAACAGTCAAATAATTGAGTCTTGACCAGACATTGCAGTGATCAACAACATAAGTATCGATCTACACAATGCAGATATAATGAAATGTGACAATCAACTCAGTCATTCTGACCACCCGATCCCATCAGTTGCCTCTTACAGCCATTTCAACAACAAGTATCACAGAGGTATGGCAATGTTAGAGCTTACAGGGGAGATGGTAACAGTGAGTGAGTGAGTGAGTGAGTGAGTGAGTGAGTGAGTGAGTGAAGTTTTTACGCCACTTATAGCATTATTCCAGCAATATCATGGCAGGGGACACCAGAAATGGCCTTCACCTACATGGATATTTAAAACCGCGTCTTCAGCGTGACAAGCAAATGCCCTACCTACAGAGCTATCTCACCACCCACCTATCTCACCACCCACCTATCTCACCACCCACCTATCTCATTCCATCTTATCTATGACAAAGTGACATGTAAGAATAAAAAAAAGAAGAAAATATTGGAACTGTATGTGACATGACATTTACTGCTTTTGCAACAGCTGCCCTGAACAATGTTGATAGTATGTGAGATCCAATTTCCCATTCTCATGATGCTGTCATGTCCTCACAGTCATAATATAATTCTCAAGTACTAGCATTCTCTCAGTTTATGAGCAGCTAAAGGTCTCACTGTCAAACAAATGGGATTGACTGGTTTCATGACCTTATTCACCATCATCATCGCTAAAAACACACTGGGGTTGGGGTGGGGGTCCTGCTGGGGATTAGGGTAGAATGTCCAGAGTGACACACATTTACAACACATAGTGAGCGAGCGAGCTTGGCTTCAGTCAGTTACAGTCACCCTCCGTCAGTATCACTGCAGTGTCAGACAGGTAAGGAATCGAACCCATGAACAGAACCAAAAGTGAACATTAGACTAACCTGCCCAACCTGTCAAATAAAATCTCACAAAAACATATATTAAAAAGTACACAAAACATGAAACCAATGCCCATTATTTTCAAAAGGTATCTACATATAATCTAAACCCATCATCCATGATGATCTCCTAAAAGATTCACCAAGCTAGTTTATGTTAATCACTTCCATTAAATATCCTTACAGAGACAAAATCAATAGCTGATGACAGTGCTAAAAGGAAACTATATGTAGGCGTGCGTGCATTCGTAACAGCTTGATAAGATCAGATATGAAACTATCTCAGTCAGAAACAGATGTTTTTAGTTTTTCACACTGGTGTTGTGTACTCTTATCTGAGATTTCAAATCTCAGTCAATTTTCCATTTTAAACTCTATTTCATTCCACACTGTGCTATGAAGGAGCCTGAATTGTTTTCAGTCTGAGGAATACAGTATACTAGGGTAATAACAAACACATTAACAACGAACTGGTGGACATTACGAACTGTCGTATGTGTCCTGACCAGTTGCTGTAAATGATGATTGAAAATGCCTGTAAAGGACTGTAATTGTACCAAATTTAATGATCCCATTGAGTTTGTTAGGACAGTAGTAAACAGATATGAGCCTTTTCCCTCATATACTTAGACAGCTAGACCGCTAGACCGCTAGAAACATTCCAAATATTTATCTTGACCAGCAATTTTTATAACAAAATTACCTTCCTCATAATAGGGATGAGGTGTGGTTCTGTGCACAGGGCTCATGTCACAAATCAGTTGAAGTTAAGCAACATTGGGCACAGAGAGTCCTTGGAAGAGTGACCATATCTGGCAGTTTGACTTGCTGAGAGATGAGTGGCCATATCTGGCAGTTTGACTTGCTGAGAGATGAGTGGCCATATCTGGCAGTTTGACTTGCTGAGAGATGAGTGACCATACTGGCAGTTTGACATGCTGAGAGATTCTTAGGGCTTCAGTCCTGCCCCACAATGAAGCACATGTGACGAATGTGGTCTCACCCCAGGCAAGTGTGTTTGTTCAAAACTGCCTCAGTTCACCCAGCAGAAAATGGGTATTTGGTGGGATAACATTCTAGCACCTCACAGGCAGCATGGGTTATTCAGGGTACTTATAATCTCATTGTGTGCTTTGAGTTAGATATGAAGCCTGGACACATTCAGCATTATTATAAGGGGGCAGTAAGTTATAGAGGTGCCATTTTGGATTCTGGGGTAGAATTTCTCAAACTTTTCTGTGGAAGGAGGTACATATTATTTCCCCGATATCCAGATTGTCAAACCAACAATTTATAGTTGTTGTATAAGGTGTGGACAAATTCATCAGCAAAAGGAACCAGCATACCAGTTGTAAGTTTGTTTATTATTTTATACCACACTCAGCAATATTCCAACTATATGATGGTTGTGTTAATAATCAAGTTTGGACCAGCCAATCCACTGATCAACAGCGCCGATCTATGTAAGTGGAATATGGTCACATCAGTCTACCTCTTAGGGCACACACTGATCTACATAATTTGGAACTGAGAACAGGTCATATAAACCTAGTCAGCAAGTATGACTGTCCAATCCCGATCCAATTCTGATCCATAGCTTCACCTCTTCAGGAAGGGCAGTTTGCGGGTCACTACAACTGAGGTGTTCAGGGCTGTATGTCACTTCACCCAGCAAATCCATCACAAAGGAGGGCCGAGATATTCATCTGGGGATTCTCGTTAAATGTTTGTGGACACATACACAGGGTGGAAGGGACCATAACACCATGGAAGCTAGGACACTGTCAAGGGGTCTGAGAAATAGAATCGGTGATGGTCATGGTGAAACTGATCCGAGATCCTACCTACCTACCCAATGCCTGGGATATTAATTATACTCATGGTTTTACCAATCACCTCTTAACCCACTGTAACAGCTTCATCCCTACCTTTTGTATCTTATCCCAGCTTATGATAATGTTGTCCCAGCTTATGATAATGTTATCCCAGCTTTTGTGTACCATTAGACTATCAGCCACTCACTTCTATCACTTAACCACCTAATCCACTGTAACACCACCATATCCACTTCTGTAGATTTCATTCTCTTTGAGTGAGTGAGTGAGCGAGTTAAGCGTTACGTCGCACTCAGCAATATTCCAGCCATATGACAATCCAGAGACCAATAACATGAGCATCGATCTGCGCAATTCGGAACTGATGACAATTGTGTCAACCAAGTCAGCAAGCCTGACCACCTGATCCCATTAGTTGCCTCTTACGACAAGCATAGTCACCTTATATGGCAAGCATGGATTGCTGAAGGCCTATTCTACCCTGGACCTTCACGTGTCTCATTCTGTTTCATCTTATAAAGCATCATTTATTGGATATACAATAAAATCACTCTGGCTTCATGTACATAACTAGTGTATATATCCTGTAAGACTGTTAGTTAGTATTCACTTGACGAAGGTGCAAGGATTGACCCAGAAATGTTGTGCATACATATAGAAGTTGACATCCATATCATCTTGTCATATTCTAAAGCTAAATGCATACTTCTTTACTGGAATTTGTTTCATGTAAGTAATTCTTGTTGTGGAGTGATTCACAACTTTATATAAGTATGAGAATATATTATATTCTCCAACTTTATATAAGTATGAGAATATATTATATTCTCCAGAAGTACAAGAATTTGAGGACTGATTGTCTTACAAGGGCATATGTCCAGAGAGTAATATGTTCTTGCACTTCACAGAGCATTTCTGGGCTATCATCTCTAGAAATGACTCAACTGTAACTCACTTCTATATTTTTTTATGTGCCATAAAATGGATCGTGTCAGCTCATTTTGTTGGGGTGAAATGATCTGTTTCAGTCACTTATGTTTATCATTTTGACAATGACAAGGTAGTTTTGCCAGTTATAGAAGCAGGGTGATAAAAAAGTTGGAATCTTGAAAAGATTAAAAAAAGGACTTGGAATATATGGAAAGTGAAGTTACTAAATAGTTCATGAGGTCAGGCTGCTACAGATACAAGTTATCACTGGGTCATGGCTTAGTTTAGGTTCTGAATGGAGAAGTGACACAACTTTACACACAAACGTGACAGCTTACATGTGTGAGCCACTCATGGTCCTATGTCCAACTGCTGTCAAAATTTCGCTTCGCCCAATCAAAATCGGCATCCTGGTAACAATGTGGCAACTATTGAGCAACTATCAAGCAGACTTTGAGCAACTATCAAGCAGATTTTGAGCAACTACTACATTGATTTTGAGTGACAACAATGCAGATTTAGGATGACTGCAGAATGTGTAGAAATTGTGTACTGTCACCTGGGCAGGGACAGATATTTTCCACATCTGTTCATATTTCTAATCAATGTGCACAAGCAGTTTGCTACAATCCACATGCACTTGTCTGTGAAGCAGGTAAAGGGAAACTTCTTGTAGCTCATTTTGATCCATCTTGACTGGGTGCTGCCATTTTGATTCAAACGCAAGTGATATGAGAGATGGAAGCTGATTGGCCAATGGGAGGGACATGACACATACATAGCTTGCTGATTGTATGAATGACCCCAGATCAGCAAAGGTAGGACGTTTAGAGTCTGTTAACTCTGCCATGGGATGATTGTACAAATATCAACTTGTGATGGCTGACTAAGGTTTCTTTGACAAGTAACTCATGAGGTGAAGTACTACTTACGAACAAAAGTGTTGAAAGACTTGGGTTTACTCTTCCACTTGACACCGATTAGGTATACAGGAATTCCAGAACACACGATTAGGACTCCCATCCCTGTGTCCCGAGGTGCAGCGTAGAGTGGCACAATCAGCAAGAAGACTACAGCCACCAAAAATATAACAGGAATAATCACGGGGAACTGAAAAATGAAGGACAATATATTGATAAGATATATCTCTAACATGACAAACACAAAACAATGTCAGCCAACACAATACAAATAATCACAACTGGATACAGAATGAATGTTATTTTATGCCACCAGCACAGACATTTTACCATTAGGCCAGGCCACTTCTATTTCTTGTTTTACATATTCACCTGTCATAATTTTAATGAAAAAAATATTGTAATATTGTAATCTGAATGTAAATCAAATAATACAGTCCCTTTTTTCAAAATAAAGATTTATCAATTTCGAACATTTCTTTGGGACTGGCAAATTATTATAAGGAGAGCAGGAGGTGTGTGGATGCAAAAAACTTCCCCAAAAAGTTTGGGAGGAGGATTTGGAGTCTTCTGTCTCAAAGTAAGTGATCTACAGTAATATTCATTTATAACGAACTCAAAAGGACTGTTGTTTTCAGTTTGTTGTAAGCGAAATTCGTTCTAAGCGATTCGGGAATGTTCAGGAATATTCGGAAATTACCAAGAATCGTCACCACGCCACTGGTTTCAGACAAGATCATGTTCACACAGAAAATAAAATAAGACAAAACCAACGAACATGTGATTGTCATGGATCGTTCATTTCATCATCGATCATGTATTTTATTATGCATCTTTAACAAAATCGGTAAATTGTTATCAATAACTAATTTATTCAGAGATTAAGTGTTAGTCTCTTAGGAGACATCCTGAAATGACTGGCCAAACTTTCTCAAGCAAACGATCAGTCCATAACTCAGACCTGAAAGGTATGGATCGGGACAATTATCGGATGCCAGCATAGCATCTGGTAACACAAAAAACAGGGCAGACAGTTTTGTCTTCAAGCTGTTATAGGTAATACAGGTACACAAAATCTCACCTTAATGGGTCTCGGCAGATTTGGTTTAGTTTTGCGGAGATACAACATCCCTAAGATAGATGCCCCAACAGACAGCCACTGGACGAAGCTGAGATAATTGATGAGGGCATACACATCACTGGACACCAGCATCAAGATTGACATGCAACCCTGTAACCATGACGACAATTACTATCAGAATGACGAACATTGTAACCATTGCAAAAATCATTAATATCAGAATGACAAACACTGTAACCATGACAACAATCACTACTATCAGAATGACAAACACTGTAACCATGACAACAATAATTACTATCAGAATGACAAACACTGTAACCATGACAACAATAATTACTATCAGAATGACAAACACTGTAACCATGACAACAATAATTACTATCAGAATGACAAACACTGTAACCATGACAACAATAATTACTATCAGAATGACAAGCACTGTAACCATGACAACTATCATTATTATGCGCTGCTTTTAACAATATTCCAGCAATATCACAGCAGTGACCACCAGAAATGGTTTCACACATAATACCTATGTGGGGAATTTGGGCCTTCGGCGTGACAAAGGCTACCCCACCAGCACCCACAAATACTGAGTGGGGTTGGTTTAATGCCAGTTACAACAGTATTCCAGTGGTATCCAAGCTTGTCAGTTAGACATGGGTTGACTAAGAGATGCAGGACTCAGTTGTGTATCACCTTGAGACATGGTCCTGACAAACCAAGAAACCTAATTAGACATACGAGATTCAAACCCAGACCTGACTCTGCTCAGCAAAATGTGGCACCCCAGTCAACTGTGCCACCTGTGTCTGACTCACACATCAGAAGGCCTGTTTGTATCCACTGTCAAACCTACTAATAACACATAATTTCCAGTTATATTTGGAAAGACAAAAATGATGTGCTTGATAATTACCGTAAAAAACATTGCAGGTAGAGGAGTGAAATGATTCACGTTGATCATAGCTAGGAAGTCTGGTAAATGCCCCTCACGAGCCCCAACAAAAAACATTCTGAAAAACAAAAATATAAAATAACCTGAACATCTGTTCGAGACAATGTAAAAGACTGAATAGAGAACAAAATTAAACTACCCTTCAGCAATATTTCAGTTTTATTACAAGGTTTAATTGAAAATGGTTTCAACCAGCAACAGTCTAAAAACAACACTGCAAGGCTTGAATCACAAAATGTGAACTCTAGAAAACAGGACCTGCTGAAGTAAGTTAAAAAATCCCAATATGCTCCCAGCAGATCTAAATGTGCTAAAAGTAATGAAATAGGAGTGGAAGGTTTGCTCATGTACAATCATGGATTTGTCAGCTATATCACCGATGAATACACACAGAATATCAAGTGCACTGGGTTACACGCAGCAGCAGATCATTAAGTATCACAGACCAGACTATTTAACTTCTACCATCAGTGTGTGAAATAGTTTCCAAACTTTGCTAGCGAGTCCGGCTAGCTATGTCTAAAAGTGACTGGCTCGCAAAATAATTCACTAGCCCGAAATTTGAATGTAGACCTGGGTTTCATCAATAAGCTGTTAATATAATGAACGTTTATCAGGCCATAATCTTGCATGATTTAAAAGTGTGTCATAACATAACAAGTTGGAGAGAGTGATATATCAGGGATGGCAACAGGTGAAAGTGATTTCCGTGGAAAATCAGCTGGGGTTCTGTGGTAGGGTCCAAGGTCCAGGGTCAATTGATTTGCATTGAAATCTGCAGATTTCCATGGATTTGTGGAAAAACTGTCGTCCCTGCTTTATAAAGTTCTTAATTTGTCCAAAATTTCCTTGAAGTCATTTCCACCTGAATATATTCCTCACTTCTTCATCAATATCACTGACTGACGGTCCTTGATCACGGGTCAAACTTTTCACCATATTGTTGACCAAAGTGGTCCCATCGCGTGTTAGCTTACAAAGCAGTTAGGAAAGTGGAAGTACAGCTTTGTTTACCGATTTTATAACTGATGTGGCAACTTGGTGTTGACAAGTGGTACCTTACCCCCTTTAAATATTTTTGCCTAGGATTAGATGAATCTCAAGATCGACTGATCTACATTTAAATCCATAGAAAATTGCCATCCCTGGACTTATTTACAAAATGACCCCATGAAAATACCAAGCCAGTCAGATCAACAACTATGGAAACTTACCAGCCCGACTGGACTTTTACTGGCCAGTAGATAGCAGACCAGTGTCTATTTGACCACCATGAGACTACAGTGTTACAATTGCTGAAAATCTGGTATTCTTAAATTCTGTGTTTGCTATTTACTTATGTTTGTTGAGCAGTTACCATAGTAACCACAAGGTAACCTCAGCCTATGTATGTGGTTCCCTGTTCACTCATGCAACACAAATTGCAACTCACTCAAGCATTCACTCACCACGGTTCAAAGGTTAAGCGATGCTTTCCTACCTTCCGGAAGTGAAGAGCAGTCCATTCACACCTCCAAATGTGGAAAGTGCCACAAACACTGGCATTATCCAGGCCATGACACCAAACAGGCGATCTCCAAATGTCTGGAAAACACAAAAGACTGCATTAAAAGGTGAGGTGAGGTGAGGTGAGGTGAGGTGAGGTGAGGTGAGGTGATTCGTGAGGTGAGGTGAGGTGATTCGTGAGGTGAGGTTAGGTGAGACAAGGAGAGGGGAGGTGAGGCAGGGTGAGGTGAGGTGGGTTAAGATGAAGCACGGTGTGTCAAGGCGAGAGGTGTGGCAAGAAGAAGTGAGGTGAGGCAAGGTGTCGTGAAATGTGGTTTGCTGAGGTGACACGAGATGAGGGGTGTGTTGAGCTGGGGTGAGGAGAGGCAAGGTGAGGCAAGGTCAGAAGAGACTTAATGTTAACTCCATGTTGTTGCACTCACATAGCGATGAGCATGCACGTGCTTGTGTATGGCCGTTTATACCAGTCCATATTGACCATAACACCCCACTCAAAACACCTGAACCAGAGCTGCTAATACTTGTTTTATTATCTCAGTGAAAATTCCAGGCAGAGAACAAGCAGCATGTTAAAATGACTTTTGCTACGACAAACATGGGACACTGGAAAACCCATTCAGTGAAGGAAGAACACTGAATCTGAAACTATTTTCACACTAAATGAGTGTTCTACTTTATACCATCTGAAGCCATCCTCTTTATCCAAGGATTACATTTCACCAAAAATAAACTCGCTGACATCTAGTAAATAATGTCATTACGACAAGATACAGAGTTTCTATCATAATTTCAAACAATTAATACATTTCGATAGCATGATCATAATCTGTTTATACCAAGCACCATATATCTAATCTCATACCTGAATGACCCAAAGCAAACTCAGTTCTATGCTTCAGTGTAAATCATGACCACACACACCAGCTGCGTCGGACCAGTACAAATGTGTCCTTTAGTCAGCTTACTTCAACCATATCTCAATATTCACAACTCGGTCACCTGGTAAATATGGCCCCTCAGTGCAAATATTCTGGACAGAAATAGTTAGGGATACAGTCGAACCCCGTTTACTCGGACCCCACATATCCGGAAACCCAGCCTTCCAGACGATTTTTATGTGAAACGAAACTTACGTTCATTAATTGTACTCGCTTAACTGTGCCCAGCGTTTCCGGACCTGGATGGCGAATTTTCAAACTACAGATTTCCATTGAAAAATGATCCGGTTATCCGGACAGAGAGATGTGTGCAACCTGCATGTGTATGTGTCATGTGTGAAGCTCCACACGCTACATGATTACGTCCAAGACAACCTGACAAATGTAACCTGCGTTCCACCTTGCATGTATTATCAGTACACTAATATGTTATGATGATTTGCTTTCATTACTATTGACTGTTGACTTATTGATATACGTACATGAATTCTTTTTCGCTTTCACTGAAATTTTCATGTTTTGCTTGTTTGATCCAGTTAACCGGACATCTCGCTATCCGCATCATTTTCGAGTGAAACCAAAATGCTCAGATAAAAGGGGTTCGACTGTATTTCTAAATTTTGAAATTATGAATAATTATGTACTTATTCACTAGCATACTGATAAAATATCAGTCATAAAAATACCAACATCCCTAACTTATTTTGCTCAGTATATGTATGAAGATTTGATTAACATCAGCTTGGAGTCATTTACATATGGATTTGACAAATTCAGACAAAGATAACAATACTGATAACAGTGATGATGATATCTACTTTCCATCAGTCCTTATCATCTTTATCATCACAATGATGCTTATCATCATTATCATCACAATGATGCGTATAATCTTTATCATCACAATGATCCTTATCATCTTTATCATCACAATGATACTTATCATCTTTATCATCACAATGATCCTTATCATCTTTATCATCACAATGATGCTTATCATCTTTATCATCACAATGATCCTTATCATCTTTATCATCACAATGATGCTTATCATCTTTATCAACACGATGCTTATCATCTTTATCATCACAATGATGCTTATCATCTTTATCATCACAATGATGCTTATCATCTTTATCATCACAATGATGCTAGCATGTGGAAACAGAAATTCAGCAAAAGCTGGGACGTTGTTTTATGGTAGTCATATTACATTGGCATCACTTCCTCCTGTTTGGCAGTGGGGTAGCCTTGTGGTTAAAGAGTTTGCTCATCACGCTGAAGACCTGGTTCGATTCCCCTTATGGATACAATGTGTGAAGCCCATTTCTGTTGCATTCGGCTGTGATATTGCTGGAATACATGTTTACATGTAACTGACTTTTCCGGCTGACACTTTGGTCTGATATCAGCAATAATCAGAGTCCGAGTTACAGCACAAAGAAGGATTACGTCAGGACTGAAAGTTCAGTGTGGTCTGTTTGATGGTAAGGAGCAAGAAAATCACTGCGTTTTCACACTCAATCCATCAGATGCAATTTCTACATAAACAACCACTTCTGCATAAACATGTGCTTGGGTACAGTCTTATGATGAGTAAGGGGCAGTTTATTTATCAAAGTGGCAGACCAGTAACTGAAATCTGGGGAATCGCCTAAAGTTTAAACAGTCAAGCCAATCAATTCACCTCTTTCAGCACACAACAGTCAGCTGGTGACTTGCTCCACCAACACAAAGTGTACTTTGTGAAGATGCTCAGTTTGAACTGATCTCTACTGGCAAAGTATGCAGGTTGTAAAAATTGATTTCATGACAAGACTAGTTGGTGGTTTTACTAATATACTCGCAAATCAATCACTGGAAAGTCTGACCTGTAATATTGTTTTTCAATCTGTTTGTTGTTTTATACTTCACTGAGCAATATTCCAGCCAGTGAGCCTGACAACCCAATCCTGTCAGTCACCTCCTAAGACAAACATCAACCAGACAATCTAGTGATCAACAGCATCAATCTGTGTAACTGCTATATGATCACGTGAGGCTACCAAGTCTCCATCCCATCCCATTAGTCGCCCCTTTCGATAACCATGAGCTGCTGAAAACTTATTCTAACCCAGATCTTCATGGGTTATCTTGACCTAGTAATCAAGCAACAAACATACCAGTCAATGTATATTCAGAAAACAAGTAAACTGACAAACAATGTTTCATTCTTGTACAGTCTACTCACCACAGCAACAGCATTAGACACTAAGATATCTCCCGGTGAAATGACAGCGAAGTATGCCACGTTGGCCATCACATAAACCACCGTTACTAGGGGAATTGAGATGTAGATAGCCCGTGGAAGGTTTCTGAAATATAACCATGAATAGATTGAAAAGCATGCAAACAAACCCCCACTCAACAGCACTGTTATAAAAAAGAGTAAAATAGATACACTGGGTGAGTGAGTGAGTGAGTTTGGTTTTATGCCATTCGTAGCAATATTCAAGCAATTTCATGGCAAGGGCCCCACACATTGTACCAGTGTGGGGAATCAAACCCAAAGCGTAGGCAGGACGAGTGAGCGCTTTATCCACCAGGCTACCCTACTGCCCTTCAAGTAGAAACATGATTTCGACAATATTATTACTGGAGGAGGTGGACCTATGTGTTTGCTTGCACAGTTTATGGTAAAGCAAGGAACACTTTTAATCGTACTTGCAGCTCAATTTCACAAAAAATATATTTGTAATGATGATGATGATTTGTAAGTGCACAGATTCACAACGTGACACTCGTGCAAAAAATTTAGTGTCACGTGTGTGTTTTTGTGTGCATAGGTATACGTCCATCCTGCATTATAAACTCACACGCAAAAGAAACGCAAGTCTGACATGTAGCATCACTGTATTTCTTTTTCAACAGTTAAGTATACAAATACGAGTGGAGTCAGATGTACAGAAATTTGAGCAAACACAGTTGATTGGTATCCATACTCAATAAGGTCTTTACAATTTGTGTCAGCAATTGCATTTTCCGATTTCGATCATTTGAATTACGTCATTCAATACCTGGTGTGCCCACCATTAGCATGGATCACTGCCACACATCTCCTGTACATAGAGTTGATCAGACGATTTGTGAAGGCCCTTGGGATCATTCTGCACACTTCCAGTGCAGCTGTACGCAGGTCATCAGCAGTTGCAGGCGCTGGTTGCACTTGGTGGAGACGCCTCTGAATCTCATCCCACAAGTGCTTGATGGGGTTAAGGTCAGGGCTAAGGGCCGGCCATTGCATGACGTTTATGTTGTGCTGTTGAAGAAAGGCCATGGTAAGTCTTGCAACATGCGGACGAGCATTATCTTGCTGGAAAATGTGATTCCGATGTCGGGCAAAAAATGGAGCAACATGAGGTCTGATGACTTGGTCAATGTAACGCTGAGCTGTGATGCCGCATCCTCGACCCTGACCCACATTCTGGAAGCACATTGGTCCAAGCCTAGCATTAAGTCCAATTCCGGCCCAAATCATGACACTAGGACCACCCCATGCATCCCTTTCCAACACGTTTCGGTCAGCAAAACGCTCTCGTTGACGTCTCCTAACCCTGACCCGTCCATCTGCATATGACACACAAAAGCGACTCTCATCAGAGAAGATCACACGTCTCCACTCACGCTGACACCAATTTTGATGACCCTGTGCCCATTGAAGTCGTGCTTGTCTATGGTGTGGTCGGAGTATTGGACGACGTGCTGGTCGGCGACATCGTAGGTTGGTGGCGCGCAGCTGTCGGATAACGGTGTCACGGTTGATGCGTTGATTATGTGTCCCGACAGTATCCCGAGCAGTTTGGCTTGCTGTTAAGAAAGGATCACGCTGGTGTTGCCGTGTCATGAGACGATCTTGCCTAGGGGTCGTGACCCTTGGTCGGCCACTTCGTTGATGGTCATTGGTTGACTGTGTTGTGTTATAGTGATGCTGGAGACGGTAGATTGTCGTTATGTTGACGTTAAAGTGCCGAGCAATGTGTTGGACAGACTCTCCAGCGTCTAAACGTCCGATAGCCTGATTCCTCTCATGTTGGTTTAGTCGCGTCATTGTTGAACAATGAAGGATATGCCAAAGTTCTTGGCGGTTTTTATACCCACTACGGGTAGTGAAAAATCGTGCATATTCAATTCCACGTGGGAAGTGTGCATCATGTCCACATCTTCATTTGAGTGGTGCATTTTGGCGATTCGTTTTCGTCTTGTTGTGATCACATTGATCTTATAAAATGATACAGAAAATGTTCCAAGCATCGCCAAGCATCACTATGTACCAAAGGTATTATGAAATTAGGGGTCCAAATTTGGTTCTTCAGTTCAGATAGAAACTTGCGTTTCTTTTGCGTGTGAGTATATATATTTACTGTAACAAAAAATGTCCACACAAGTGTGAAAATGAGTAAATCTATAAAGTCAGAGAGACTGATTAATCAGGAATCAATTATAGCCTTGTCACAATGTCCAGATTAACAAACCAAGTGTTGATTGAGTTTGCTCTAAACATGTTTAGTCCAAAGCTGGTTTGTCAAACAAGGCTTCCAGACTAATGGGGGGACTATGGAAGTTCAAGAGTATCTTAGGCTGACCAGTGTATAACATAAACTTTAGTTGTACTTGAAGACTGAGTATGCCATGGGTCTGTATTTCGATAAAACAAATAATAATTAATAATAATAAATGTTTCAAACTCACTTAAAAGGATCTATCATTTCTTCTGTAACAAAGTTGAGAAAATTCCTGTGGACGAAAAACAAATTATTTGTCAGTAAGGCTACCATTCTCACAACAACTGCCTATCCTTTAGGAATAAGGACATGCAGCAGTTTTCCCAGCAGCCTTGTGAGTGAGTGGCTATGGCTTTATGCCATTTTAAGCACTGTACCAGTACCCTGGGGACACCATAAATGGGTTTCAACAGCAACATTCTGAAAGACTACATTCAAGCATGATCTGCGGAATGATTTAACATTTCCCAGGCTGTTTGATTTCATTTGAGACTGATGAACTGCTCACTAACACAAAACTTAATAATTGCAACAAAACCAAATTTTGTACAGTCACATGAATTCGACAAAGAACCTCAGATGATTTGTCTCCGAATTTTGGACTCCCGACAAAAATATAAGTTGTTCAGCAAATGATCGTTAATTTGTTGTCACTTTTTGCTATTTTGTACAAGGGGATGGAGGATAAGGGATGGGGGTGTCACTTGCTGGTAGAACAACCTGGCAATCAATTAACAGTCTTGGACTGTGAAATTTCAATTACACACGTGCAACTCACACGCCTGGTTGCAATATCATGATGCGATATTTCTTACACCTTTGTCAAGCAAGAATGACAACCTATATCTAAACGTTGTATCGGTATATAATAAAGAAGCTGTTATACATAAAATACATTACATATCTGACTACCATATCGTTTCAATAAACGATGTCCCCACAATTTCATCTTTGCCCTCATAGATCTCCCATTCTGATTTCCATATAAAGCGTAAAAACCTTGAGTGTTTTTTTGCCCTGAAGCTGAAATTTTAACTTCAGAGCTATCAAAGCTATCAAAACTTGAACCCTTGAATGAAACTTACCATCCAGCATAAGCAAAGAGACCAGAGTAGAAAGCTAAAGATATATCTCCCACGCTGTTAGACGAGCCCTCAAAGCCTGTGTTCAGGTGTTCTGTATCACCTGCAACAAAACAGTACACGTGCAGTGTTTTCAATGACTTGGCCAATACTTTATACTACAATCAGGAACACAAAGACCGAGGGTAAGAGATGGAAGTTGAAACCAGATGATTTACATGATGAGTGAGTGAATGAGTGAGTGAGTGAGTGAGTGAGTGAGTGAGTGAGGAAGGGAGGGAGGGAGGGAGCGAGCGAGCGGGTTTGGCTTCATGCTGCTTTTAGCAATATTCAAGTAATATCATGCTGGGGGACACCAGAAATGGGCTTAACACACTGCACCAATGTGGGAAATCAAACCTGGGTCTTCGGTGTGACAAGCAAATGGTTTAACCATGAGGTCAATCCACATTTATCCCAGAGTATTAACACCACTAGGATATGATGACATACTTCAAGCAAGTCAGTAAGCATCTTGAACTCATCCTGCTAGTTGCCTCATATTAGCATGGGCTAAGCTCAACCCAGATCTTCACTGAGGCAGACAAGCATGGGGTGCTGAAGGCAAATTCTAATCCACATCTCTAATGGGAGATGGTTTAATGACTGAGTCTCAAGTTCTTTCATTGTGTTCATCAGGGCTTTCAGTGTACAAGTTATGAACCAGACTGCCAGGTACATGTATTGTGAACTTGAAATATATAAAATATGTTCTTCTCCATTACGATACAAAATATTGTGATTTAAATACAACTTGAACATTCACAATCATGTGTATAGTGCTAGAATCCATCAGCATGATGCTTCACAGAATCAACAAATCTAAAACTCCCTATACAACTATGTTTAGGGCTTTGTTGAATATATATATGAATGTTACTTGGATTGGGAAAAACATGTTTCAACTGCTGGTCCATGCTAAGCAGCAGTCACCATCTTGCAGACTGCAACAAAACAGTACATGTGCAGTGTTTTCAATGACTTGGCCAATACTTTATTTGTTGTAAACACTACAATCAGGAACACAAAGACCGAGGGTAAGAGATGGAAGTTGAAACCAGATGATTTACATGAGTGAGTGAGTGAGTGAGTGAGTGAGTGAGTGAGGAAGGGAGGGAGGGAGGGAGGGAGCGGGTTTGGCTTCATGCTGCTTTTAGCAATATTCAAGTAATATCATGCTGGGGGACACCAGAAATGGGCTTAACACACTGCACCAATGTGGGAAATCAAACCTGGGTCTTCGGTGTGACAAGCAAATGACCAATTGCTGATTCATTTCCATATACACTGGACACCAACATGATCACTGCGTCAGGACGTTTGTGGATCGCAGTACCCAGGTACACTTATTATCATTATGTTGCCAGTGATGATGACTAGGCACCAAACAACAGAACCATGACGATGACGGTGTCAGGATATGTGTGTATCGTTGTACCTACCTAGACTTATCATTACGATGCCAGCGATGGTTATGATGACCAAGGCAAGAAGCTTGGCTATTGTGAACAGGTCCTGGATCCTCGTGGCTGATTTCACACTGGCCATGTTCACAAATGTCAGAATACCTGTAAAAATACAACACTGATTACATCAGGCCATTTACATATGAGTGTTGTTAGATTTTCGCAGCACTTAGCAATATTCTAGCTAATGTCGGCGGTCTGTAAATAATTAATCTGAACCAGACATGCTAGTGATCAACAGAATGATCAACGATCTCCACAAATGGGAACCGATGTGCCTCTTATGAAAAGCATGGGTTACTGAAGGCCAGTATTCTAACCCGGACTTTCACGGGTCATTTACATATGAAGATTTGATATACATTTGTAACAGTACCAAATTATTATGGATCTTATGATACAGAACTACAACATCTCGGTGTAAATGATTTTAGAAGAATCACTGCTGACTATCGATGTGTCCTAAGATCTTGACACTGGGGTCAACATCGTTGGAAAGATTAATGATTCTGTTGTTCTGTGATGTCTGAATTCATGTAGTGGAATATAAGATCTAATGTTTGTGTCTTCTTGCTGTCAGAAAGACTTGAAATCAATTGACCTGTCAGCTACATATGTTTTTGATAATTGCCTTTTCAAGATATGACATTTGTCTTCAAAGGCCTATTACAAAACACATACCAAAAACTAGTAAAAGTGTTAATTTATTGTAAATGAGATCACAAACTTAAGTAATGTTTTTTTTATTGAATTTTTCAATGAGTGAGTTTTTAAGCGAGTTTTGAGTGAGTGAGTGTCGGAATGAAGGATAAGCAGTATAAATAACGTTTCTCAACTTCAGTGATTAAACACAGGACAGTTCCAATCAGTAAAAACCTGGTGCCCAAAGACAGGACAAGTATACTATCACTTAAAGCTTCGAGATCTTCATCTCAACAAGTAAACATTCTATTGGTTACACCGAATGACGTAAAGATCCCACCTTGCATTTCTTCAAACATACAATATCGAACACAAACACCCACACAATGACACCGCAGTACAAAACTTTGTCTCAGAGAACTACTTGACTTTCAAATGAGAGGGCTATTGTACCACATGAACGGACATTCCTTCTGTTTCTATGAGCCGTTCCAATGAATAGCATTAATAAAATCAATGGCAATGTTACAGATAGTCGGGCAATCAGAGCCAGGCTCTGCAGGTTATCCCTGCACATCCACATCATTACGAGCTGAGACAATACAATGTTTGACTTGTTTGTTTGACTTGTTTGATGGAAACCTTGGCCCAAGAAAGCAAACATCTCGAAAACTGTTCCTGAAGGAAATTATTGACTGAATAATCACGAAAGAATGTCATTTTTTCACAAAAATGTAACAAATAACATGAATCTGAGAGGTTCCTATTCAAGTCAGAAGTACAGAAATAACTGCAGTCACACTCACAGTGTACCCTCTGTCTGAACTATTTCTGGCATCAAAATATGGTACCATTTATATGGTATTGCATGAACCAATTTTAAATACACTTCAGGAGTAAAATGTTGGCTCTCAAACACTGGCTTTATCTTTCATAATAAAAAGGGCTACACTTCTGTTCCGTCAGGATGTTTAAAGGTGTGACTTGTCACTTTAAAGGTAGTGTTCCCCCTAGGCACATTTAGCAGGGCGCAGCGCCCTGCCCTTTGAGTTTTGCACCCTGCCCTTTTTATTTTGCTCCCTGCCCTTTTTTGCCTCTGTCGCAGTCGTTTACTATGATGAGCATTTTGCAGATTTGAAATGCTTTCTTCAAATTCTGATCTTAAAATCCAAACTGAGAAGACTAAAAACGAACTTTAGAATTGAAATTGTAAGACAATTTGACTTCTTATACATTTTGTAGTTTTTTAAATAATCCTCACCAGCATGCCCTTTGAGGTTATGAAGTGCCCTTTTCCATGAATTTACCCTGCCCTTTCTGAGTCCTACGGGGAACACTAAAAGGGTATGCGTTGCATTTTCTGTATACCCAAAAATGTGTTATTCTGACAACTTGCTGTGATAATTTTGTGTTGGAACAAATCCTAAAATAAGTTAAACAGGATAGGATAAATACATTCTGGTTGATGGACGTGACTACAAGGAGTGGATGGCGAGACTCAATGACCGTTGATTGCATGCTATCATACTCTGGACAAATGGATTAGTGTTCACAAAAATCATGGGATTTTCTGGTCTGGATAGAAATATTTACAGGTTTTTGTCATAGAGCTGAATTAATTGCTAGTGGCATGAAACCAATAAGGAAATCTGAAAAAATCTACATACTTTACTTTTCTGAACACTTCTCCTGATGAGTCATTAAAAGTCAGCAGGTCTACAAAACCATATTGCAATATATATTTTATTTTGGATTACACTTTCCTAGTAAAGCACAGAACCTTGTACTTCTGTTGGGTAGAGTCCAATCAGGAATTTGAACCCACACCCTCAGAGCCAGCACACAAAGTCATCCACCTAACCCATTCAACCACCACAGCTGCCACAAAATGAAGTCGGAAAACTGGTAGCCTAGATTGCAGTCTTTGTGTACACCTCTGACAAGTGTATATTGGCATGGCTCCCATGGCCGAAAGACGAAAGCCATAAAAACAATATTATCACAACATATAACTCCCGTGACTTGGTTTCAGAACTTCAGTGTTTGCAATAAACACAGCTGTTGGTATTCTTTGTGGGCTGAACACACCTTACAATACAATTGATTAATCAAGAACCTCAGCAAAATATTTCTGTAAGTTGACAGGTATCAAGGTTTGAGAGTATGTAAGTTATTCCAGATATATCATAGCGTGGCAGTTGAGCAGAAGTGTTTCAGGTCAGAGAGTGAGTCAGTAAGTCTGTCTGTCTGTCAGTCAGGAGAAAACTTGATGTATGAGTGAGTGGGTGGGTGGGTGGGTGAGTGAGTGAGGAAAGAATCTGGTGTGATTTTACTGGTATGTGAGTGAGTGAGTTATCATAGCGCATCAGCTGAAGTGTTTTAGGAGAGAATGTGGTGTGTGGTTGTATGAGTAAGTGAGTGACTAAGTTATTCAAATACTATCGTACAGTGACAGCTGAGAAGTGGTGCTGGAAGAGAGCCCACAGTGTATATGCTGTAAGTGTGAGTGAATGTGTTCATGAGTTCATGAGTTCATGAGTGAGATGGATCTAACACCACCCTGATCGGTATTCTGAAGTAACTGAAGTGCTGGAAGAGCGCCAACAGAGTATCTGATGTATAGCTAGCTTGGTAATCATGAGTCAGCCCTGTGATGTGAATTAATAACCACATATAGGCATCTGGTCGCACACCTATTTTCACATTAGTTTTACGTCACAATCAGCAATACTCCAGCTATATGGTGGCGGTCTGTAAATGATTATGCCTGGACCAGACAATCCAGTGACCATCAGCATGAAAATGTATCTATACAGTTGTGATACGATGAATATCGGATCCCGTTAGTCACCTCTCACGACAAGCATGGGTTGCTGAAGATCAATTCCAACTCAGGTTCAAAACATGGCTATATATATATGTTACACTGGTTATATTTCACCATATGGATAACACATACACATATGAGTAAGGACACAACTTCACAAAAAACATCAGAATTTGTTTTTGTCTGTTTGCTTGGATCATGTGCCTGGAGTCAGAGTGAGACAATGAGCGAATTTAGCTTCACACTTCTTTCAGCAATATAATCGTCAAGACATTAGAAACGGGCTTTATACATTGTACCCAAGAGGGGAATCGAACCTTCGGCATGACAAGTGACTACTCTAACCACTATGCTACCCCTTCACATCTCTTTCCATCTCCTGAAGGTGTGAGAGCTGCAGTGTTGTATATTAGTGCATGACACTTACATGCAGCGCTGGACTCTGACACCAAGTGATTGACCCTGTGAAAGGATACCATGCGCCACGTCAGCCATAACCATCTTGTCAGGTGTCAGCCATGAAGCCTTCCATCTATTAAAAGATATTCCAGGCATGGCCCTTCCTTTCTCCATCGATGGAGTTGCACTGTTTGACCTTCATGCATTATTCCTATCAATGATGAAACAAATCTTCAGATTCTTGTCATGTCTGTGTCTCAGTCTTTGAGTCTCCAGATGCATTAAAGGGGGTAAATTTACGGATCCCAGTTTCACACAGCATTTCAGAGTATAGCCTAACTCAAATGAGGAAGGAACAACAAACTCCAGAATACTGTCTTCAACACACCGCACCCCCTTTTGATACTGACAGTAGTCCACATTGAAGTTCATGGTTTGCACTGAAACAATCCCCCACCCCCACCCTCACCCCCAGCCCCATCCGCTCCCAATCTTCAGGAGACCTGTGAAGATTGCAGGGTAGAATAGGCCTTCAGCAACCCATGCTTGCCATAAAAGACGACTAAGCTTGTCATAAGAGGCGACTAAAGGGATTGGATGGTCAGGCTCGCTGACTTGGATGACATCGGTTCCCAATTGTGCAGATCGATGCTCATGTTGTTCATCACTTGATTGTCTGGTCCAGACTCGATTACTTACAGACCGCCTTCATATACCTGGAATATTGCTGAGTAAAAACTAAACTCGCTCACTCACTCAAAATTCCTGGATCCGCCTATGAACATGATAGTGTCTGTTTAATTGATAGTTGAGAAACAGCAGATTGTTGAGTACCGGGTATTCATTGTTGTCTACCATACTGACTGAGTTAAAGATTTTGCACTTCATTGATATCTCATTTGGTTGATTGGTGTGTTGTTTAATGGTACACTCAGATATTCTCCAGCTATATGGCAGTGGTCCCTAAACAATCGAATCTGAAGCAGACAATCCAGTGAACAACAGCATGAGCACAGTTCTACCCAATGGGTACATCATGACGTGTGAACCAATGCAGCGAGTGACCACCAGCTTCTGTTAGTCACCTCTTATGACAAGTATGGGCTGCTGAAGACCAATTCTAACCAAATCTCATTTGGAGACACACTGACTGTAAGGACCACCTTGGTTGCTAGGGAACAATTCTATTCCAGAATTCCAAGGAAGTTTTTTTTAGTTATCAACATACAAGGTGATGATATTCATCTACTGAGACACCCAGTTGCCAACACTGGTAGATAGCAGCCACTTGTGTCATTAACAACAAAGTGATTACTTTACTTTTTCCTGTTGCAAGTATTCATGACAGCCAGTAATGCAATCATCTCTGGTTGCCATTCTTTATTGCCAACCTTTATGTCACATTACCAAGGCTACATCTGGAAAGTATTACTACACTGGATTATTGACATCAGTCAATCTGGACTGTTGCCAAACTGCCATCATCAACAACTAAGCCTTTCACACAGTAAACAACATTCACGATGAACATGCAAAGGAAACTGTCCAATCTGGACCGTAGCAGACAAAAGTTGACTGATTGTGACTGCTTTATAACACAGACATAGGAGTCAGTTCCAGGCTAGGCCAGACAAAACTAATGGACATGTAAGGAATTGACAAACTATGGTTACAACAACCTAAATTAGGTTACATGTGTTAGATTTTGGATCACACTTTCTTATTAACATACAAATTCTGGTACTTTTTTCAGCTGAGTCCCATTGATTTGAACCCACACCCTCAACATCAGGTGTCTAATCACGAGCACATACAGGCAAATAAACAAAGAACCCGCTCAGTCACTGCGACTTACACTAAGGTGTTCTCTGGGTTTGTTATAATGATTCTTGCTTTTATTACCATGGTTACCAGAATGTCCGCACATCTTGGCACAATGATCAGGTCCTTTACAACTGTCAAATACCTTCCCCACATAACATTTCTTGTGCTCTAGTGCACATGACAGAAGTCACAGATATGACATTTCTTTGTGATGGTGAGGATTCCCTTCTTATCAGTGGATCTGTAAAGCTCTAGATGAAGAACAGTCAGTAAGAACACTACACTTCTACTCATAGATGTAATTCCTCACTGAGACACCTGGAAATACACTTAGGGTTGACTGTGTTCCTGTTAGTAACAGAATCCGGGACAAATTTGTCCCTGAACGGAGAGTCAACAAGAACAACAACTATGAAACTGTGTTAATGCAGAAACCTGCATTACTAGTGCAAAAAATTAATAACACACAAAAAGTATTTTGCGTGTATGTTTAGGAAGCAAAGATTCTGATCTATTTCATTTTTAAAAGTACCTCAAAACAGCAGCACATAAAACAAACAATAAATTTTGAAATGATTCAGGACTATAATGAAAATTTCACACGCACACACACACACACACACACACGCACACACGCACACGCACGCACACACACACACACACACACACACACACACACACACACACACACACACAGAGATTTGGACTACATATTTATAATTGTATTTCTACATGCACTTGCACAAAACCTACTGTGAACCCTCCTCTTTCTATTGAACTGGTTTCATTTGTCGTTCATGTTATTAATGCCGCACTAAGCAATATTCCAGCTATGAAGCAGCGGTCTGTAAATCATCCAAACTCGACTGGACTAGACAATTCAGTGGTCAACATCATGTCCATCAATCTACACAATTGTGTCTGACGAGTCTGACCACCTGATCCCGTTAGTTTCCTTTCATGACAAACATGGCTTACTGAATGCCAATTTAAACTCGGATCTTTACAAGTATCTTTATGCTGAAACAATTGTTCAAAATACAACACTTGCATGTCATATTTCTCTCACCTATCATAAAAGGTTAAATTTATTACTTATTCTACTGACAGCTTCAAATTCCATGTCCAACTGAAATAATTACAGACATCCTGATTCTTTCATAATACTGAAATATATTTTTGAGTCATAAGCATTTAAGCATTGTACCTTAAGTCCATGAATAAACTGTCATCCTTCTCACCAAGTTTAACAACAATGTCATGATTCTACAATGTTACCATGGGCAACAATTAGCAACCATACTTCCAGTCTGACTACATGTCGGCACAAGTCGAACCTAGAGAACCTAGATGCATGTGATGTCATTATCAATTAACTGCCACTTATTTCATTATCAGACTCGCCAGTAGGTTAGTGAGTTAAATTTTACACCTCTTTCAGCATAACATTCATTAGAAGCAAGTGCAAACTTGGGAGGCAACAAACCCACAATGAGGTGAATATGACACACATCATGAACAGCAGGTGATAAATACAATGCCAGCTGGTTTCCAGTTGATGTATTATTCAATACATAATAAACATCTATATGATATGTTTGACCATGGTGATACAGATAATGTATTGTGACAATGACAACTGACATAACTACCATATGAAACATACAAGGGTGATGACTATTATCCTACATAACTTGGATATATACTGAGGGAAAAAAATAAAGGATCACATGAAAGCGCAACATTCACTTATTTTTCACAGGTTTCCTCAAAAGCTATGCAATACAAAGCTTGTGATGAAGCCTTTGAAAAAAATAAAGTGACATGTCCTTTCATCTGATCCCTTATTTTTTTCCCTCAGTATATTCATTTTGCATACTGCACTTTGTTAGATAATACCCAAACCAAATTAAACACTGAAAAAAACACTGAAAATTCATGAATAGTTTATACTAATATTCACAGATAATGAATGATAAAGACAAAGATGATCTCGTGAGGTGAAATAGGGTTTAACATCGTACTTCAGAATATTTTCCTCATATGATGATGTGAATGGCTGACTGGACTAGCCCAGATTCAAGCTGGTTTTATAGTGCTAGTTCACTGAGATACCATGCCACATGTAAGAATGAATACCCCACTCAGACACATTATACTGACTCCGAGTCCACCAATCCCTGAACCCATTAATGCAAAGTGCTGGGCAAGGAGCAACAAGTACCATATCTTAGCACCTTTGGGGATTGAACTCGCTACTTTCCACTCTCTAGGTGGACACTCTGTTACTATTAGACTAACCACTACACCACGGAGGTGGGTGTACTCACAGATCTCATGAATGCAGGTAAATCATAACAGGCTGTTATGAGATGGTATATCATAACAAGTCAGCTTGACATGGGAATAAAGTGTGTGCCAGATGTTACTACAAAACACAATGGTATCTTATCCATGTAGAATCTCATATTATTTATAAGTTAGAGTTACTGTACTAAATATCTGAAGACTGCAGTCTCAGCCTACTTTTACTCAGTATGTGATTACAGATTCAAGATCAGACAATCCAATGATTGACATCATCTTTGCATTTGGGATCAATGAAATGCAAAAGAAAGTCATCCATTCAGTGAGTGAGTGAGTGAGTGAGTGAGTGAGTGAGTGTCAGAATGTTTGATGAAGGATAAGCAGTATAAATAACATTTTTCAACTTTAGTGAATAAACACAGGACAGTTTCGGCCTGTAAATGCCTGGCATCCAAAGTCAGGACAAAGTTACAAACACTTCAAGCTTCGAGACCTTCATCTTGACAAGTAAACATTCTATCGGTTACATAGAACATTTAGAATATTGAGTGAGTGAGTGAGTGGGTGGGTGGGTAAAAGAGTGAGTGTTTGGTTGGTTGGCTAAGTGATTGATTGAAATATTATTGACTGAACCCAGACCTTTGACGTGATGAGCAAAGTTTTTAACCACTAAGGTCCCATCCATCTGTGTCTCCTGGAACCCGACACGCATGACCAGTGAAGATCTTCATTAGCCCATGCTTGCCATAAACAGTGACTATGCTTGTCATAAGAAGCTCCTAACGGGATTGGGTGGTAAGGCTTGCTGATTTGGTTGACACATCATCAGTTCCCAATTGCGCAGATTGATGCTCATACTATTTGACTGTCTGGTCCAGTCTTGATTGTTTACAGGCTGCTGCCATATAGCTGGAATATTGCTGAGTGCACCGTAAAACTAAACTCACTAACACACTTCTGGAGACTGGTTAGTTTCCTCTTAGAACAAACATGAGTTTCTGGGGAAATGAGATACTTCCATGAATTTTCTTACGGATTTAAAGAAACTTAATTGGAAGTTGTACAGAGATAAACACGGGCTACTTACTGATGCACAATGCAGCCAACAGGCGGACAGCAGCATCAGGTGTAACACAGTCTGTGAAGATGGGTTGGAGCGCATAATTTGCAAAGGTCAAGGCCACGATTGCCTGAGCTGTAGGTCGAATAATTATCAGATTTACCTGGAAATGAGAAAGAATGGAAACATGATAATTATGAACATTTGTTGACAGCTATTAACATTATCTACCAATGTTGATTATTAAAATATATCATATGGTAAATTATCATAATATAACACGCCAGTCATCTAACACGTCACATTGCAAAACACACGGTCATAATCAAAACCAAACCAGTGATGGATACTCTGAGCACCTTCCCATTTCGCCCAGGAACAAAATGTGTGTTAAGCGTATCATACATCAGAGCATGTCACAACATACAACAACAAACAAGAGTCATCAGAAAATGGCATTTCCCCCCGGCCCCCATATGTTTGAAAGGACAAATCATCTGACAGTTACTTATTGTTTTTTTAGACTAAGTTTGAATTGTTTCCATGGAATTCATGAAAAATATAAATGTCATATATCTGTAATCAGCAAAAGTCATCATTTCAAGAACTGTCTCATACATCTGCCAAGATCTGTTGAAAGATATGAAATGGCTTTTGAGTTGTGCTCCGGAAACAAAGCCCATCCCTCCATTTTGAAACTAAGTCCGAAACGTGTCCATGGAACCGAGAAAATAAGAAATCACAAAAACCTGTACATAGCAAAAGGCACAACTCCAGGTTCTGATTGATATATCTCCCAAGTTTTGCAGAAAAATATTGAACGGTTTTTGAGGTCTGCTCCGGAAACGAAGTCCACCCCACCAAAATGTTCCATGGAAAAACAAAAAAAAATAGAAGTGCCAAAACTCTGTAAATATTAAAAGGCACAACTATAGGTCAAGATTATTATATCTATCAAGTTTGGTCTAAAAATATTGAATGGTTTCTGAGTTATGCTCTGAAAACAAAATGATTCCGGACGGACAGACAGACAAGGCGTCGACTATATCCCCCTGCATAAAATAAGCCAACAATGATTAATTAGCATGAACAGTGGAAAACATATATCAAAAGCCATTCAAAAGAGAGAGAGAGATATTACGCTGCTTTTAGCAATATTCAGTTATACCAAGGTGGGGGCAACCAGAACTGTATTGTATTGTATTGTATTGTATTGTATTGTATTGTATTGTATTGTATTGTATTGCCATATTGTACCTATGTGGGGAACCGAACCTGGGTCTTCAGTGTGATGTGTAGACACTTTAACCACTAGGCTACCCTATGACCCCAAAATAGGAAGAATACTCTAGGTTAAGTATTACAGTGCAGTCACTGTAGTAACTACTGAGTGTGATACTAGCTGGGTCATGGTATCATTTGTACTTTCATTACTGTAACAAGTAATGCGGTTATCATGATGCCCAATACAGTAACAGTATTAGTAATAATACTTAAGTATCCAGGATCCCCATATTGTTGTCCAGGGGCTTCTTTCACAAAGCAACCTTTACTAAGTTTCACCTTAACTCCCATTCTTTAACACTGTACTAAGGTCACCTCAGTGACTTAAGATCACCTTAGTGCTTTGTGAAAGGAGGCCCAGCACCCCTGAAAATTATAAGCATGTGTTCCATGGAACACCAAATACAGGATCCAAGGTAAATCCCAGATCAGCTCTGATACTCCAACTACTGCCAGTGATCTATTAACATCTATGTCTGGGCCCAATTTCTAGAAACAAACTTAAGTTTTTACTCAAATCTGAAACTGAGTTTCACAATTTGCAACAGCTGAATTTTTTAACTCAAGTGCATTTTTGACATATAAAATGCTAACAAATTAAATAATCTATTCATGAAACTCAAATTGTTTCCAATACTTTGAGTTTAGTGCCGATTTCAGTTTATTCAGAGAAATGCCTTTTCTCAAATTTGACTACAATCTTTGACTTAAGTCAAAACTCAGACTTAAGTTTGTTTCGAGATAGAGGAGGAGCTAGCTACAAATCAAAATGGAAAGTCATTTGTTATGATTTACGTACTAGCAGCTCTGTCCTAGGTACTATCCCAGACCAGTCAGATACACCTGTGTCTAACCTATATACAGAAACAATAAACCAGATTGAATAATATTTGTGGCATTAACATTTTATTTGGGACTCCAAGAGGTTCTGAGGGGCTAATTTATTTCAGAATAACCTCAT
Source organism: Haliotis asinina (assembly GCF_037392515.1). NCBI lineage: Eukaryota > Metazoa > Mollusca > Gastropoda > Lepetellida > Haliotidae > Haliotis > Haliotis asinina. Next base: position 44,320,035 of record NC_090291.1, on the reverse strand, counting down.
AGATATTCAGCTCAGCCTGTCCAGAGACTCAGACAGTTGAATCTGTAGATTTATCACTGAATATTTTTAAATGAATTTCAATTAAGAACAATGGTTAAATTACATTGTTAGATGTGCAACCTGATATTTTCTGGCTCAGCTAGACTCTCTCACAGTCCCTGAACCACATTATTTTCTCTACTGCCTAGTATCCCTGCAACGATAAAGTCCTAAATTATGCATGTCTAGATTTCTCTCGGCTCTGGGCTCCTTTTGAATTTAAATGTATTTATTTCTAACTACTGAAATTATATGTGTTCAGAAACAGCATTAGCCTTTGGCTCACACATACCATGATTTTAACATGCATCCAGCGTAATTCAAGTGTAAGTTCAACATACTAACATGCTTAACTATGATTTTTAAACTGAAAGTTTAAAAATGAGTCTGCGAGATAACAAATGTAATTACTCAGCAGAATGTTAGTGATGTATTTTTCTGGACAGGTGACACTAAATGTGTTTTGATACATATTTCCAGAGTCTGTCTAGACACTTTATCTGTAAGTGATTAAAACTTGAGCTTCTTTGTGATGAGGATTAATCTCTTCTGAGTGAGTGAGTGAGCAAGTGAGTGAGCGAGTGTGTTCATTTAGTTTTATGCCACATTTAATAATATTCTAACAATTTCATATCAGGGGACACCTCCAGTAATGTGCTTTACCCATAATGCACCCATGTGGGGAATCAACTACAAGTCTAATTAAGAAAAAAAAATAGAACAAAATCAAGCATAGTCACTGATAGTTACACAGATTATTGAGTGCCTTTAATAAAAATGTAAACACAAAAATGAACTGGTAAAATCTGGAAAAAATGGTGAAAATGTCGAATGATTTACTTCTTGGTGATTTTCAAGAATATATATTTGTTATTTATAAAACACTTATTCATTATAGTATATATATATACTGTAGCCTTTAAGGCACACAAATGCACACCTGTTTGTTTACTGTGTTGAAACATGTTACTTTCTTTTTTATACATGTTGGAACATAGAACTATGGCCATTTAAGTTCTGAGATTTGTCCTTGACCTTCATTTGTGATAATGGAAGGAACTGAGATCTGACCAAGATAACCTCAAATCACAAACAGAATAATACACTGCGACAACATGTGGACATCAAAAGATTTTTCACCATTAATCTCCTTCTAATTACTCAAAGTATTTTAGCTTTGGCTTTATGAAGTGTATTACGGGCAAAAAACAACCTAAAAAACACTTTCTTGTAAGTTTACATTTTTAGCCTATAAAAACATTAGGATATATTTTTGAGCAGGGAAAATTAAGTTCTATTTTTTTTCCTTATTCTCTACGGCAGATGGACCTGTAAAACAAGAAATAATATTGGTCTGACCTATGATAGTTTTTTAAATGCTGGCCTGATTGAAAATGGAATGTGATGTTTCTGAAGTAGATGGTGTGTGAAAATATGTGGAATGTTTAGCTTTATCCACTGAAGCACAGAAGGTACAGAAAACACCCTATGGACATGCGCTGTTTGATCATTTTTTTTAAAAAATAAAACATGATTACTGTACAGTAAAAATGTAAACATGAAGTTGAAAATTGACAGCAAGGTAACAATCTTACCCAGAGTTGAAGGAAAGCACAGAATGGTCCAAATGCCTCCAGGATATAGGCATAGTCTCCTCCGGATCTGGCAATGGTTGTTCCGAGCTCCGCGTAACACACTGCTCCAACCAGGGACAGCAACCCACATCCTGCCCACACAACCAATGACAACCCGACCTGGAAAGAACCAAGGGTTAATAGGTGTTAAATCATACAAAGTTATAAAATTCCAGCTATGTGGCCGTGGACTGTAAATAATTGAAAACTGACAGGCAATTCAGTGATCAACAGCATGAGTATTCTGACAAGAGTCAACCAAGTCAGTCTGTTAAGTCTGAACACCTGATCCTGTTAGTCACCAAGCATCATGTCCACACATCATGAATATACATGGTAAGCGGAAGTTGTACGCATATGGAATGAGGTGATGCCATTTTGTCTCTGTTGTTTCTGTCCACAGTTTTTATGAATAAAATTGAGATTGAAATTAATCAAATAAAATGTGATTTCTGACACCATACGTTCTTGGATGACTGTGTTTTAGTGTCTATAGCGCGATGTGTTGCATCACAGCAAACACTGTAAGTACTCATCGTAACTCTACTGACAGCATGTCTTGTCTTTCATAAGTTACTGCTATGATGTTGGTACGATTATTATAGAAAACCCTGCATGTTTTAAGCATCAGAAACACAATGGATATGTACGATAAACACTGTCACTTGCCACCCACACTGAATTTCACTAGTTTCCATAATTTATCAGAGCGCAACAGCTGATTTGTTGATGTGCTATTTTAGATTTCGTCAGGGGGTGTCATTGTAGTTCAACTATTATTTATGGGAGCCACGGACTACTCCGCAGTGTAACCGAATCCACGATATCGCGAAGCATGTAACTGCGAGGGATGACTGTAGTTACAGGAGAGAATATCACAGGTTGAATGCCACTTTACTCAGGATTGCAGTTATATCGCAGGTCATTCGTGTGAGGAGTGCAGAGAAATAGACAGGTGTTTTAAGAAGCATGTGCATGAGTGCAGACAAAGTTACTCATCTATCAACCATCTGAATCATTTCTCACACATCTGGCTGTCCCTCTCTCTGCACTCCTACGCACAACAAACAGTGAACTGTCAATATCTTAATGAGAGTTTGTTCAATAACTTGCACAGGGCTTAAATTCTACAAAAACTTTACAGAATTGTTGAGATGTTTTGATTATGATCAGCATTGAGTATGATATGTTTATTACTTTTCAAGTTAGGTTGCAATTCATCAGTCTGATTTTCAGTCAAAAGGACTGTAGGTAAATTAGGTAACCGTCCCCAACAATACAAACAAACAAAATATATATTTCTTGTCTTTTTTCACACTGAACATCATAGTGTGATAGGTGACGACATTGGGATTCATACATAACCATAAAAAATTAGATTCTAACAAGATTAGAGATGACAGCTTTCTTAGGTAGACAGCACATTCTTAGATATGATAAATAATTTTAAAATTAGTAAGTATATGATAAGGAGGTCAGATACATACATGACAGTTTTGCTTCATTTCAAAGATAAATAGCTACAGATGTAATACACATTTCCAAATCGCAAGTGAAACAATGGTCAACTGGAATGTAGGACACAAACATAAATACCCAGTATTGCTTCTGTGTCAATGCACCAAGACACTGACATTGGAATTTATTCTGTGCAAGCTGTCAGTTTAAAGATTTTTGAGAGAATGCATGATGGAATGTGTGTTGCATTAGACAGGTGTGTCCAGTAAGACGTAACATATGCGCTCCGAGGGACGCTGGTGTAAACATTTGAAAAAGTCACTCATAGCCTCAGTGACTAGCGTTTATTCACAGCAAGCTGGTTGGGGTTGACGATGTACATTGTTCTAGCTGGGTAATACATTTCAATTTAGGATAACAAACACACAAAGTTTGACTGCACAGGTTGTGCAGTTCACCTTCTACATAATCATATATGAGTCAGTGAGTGAGTGAGTTTGGTTTTATGTAGCTTTTATCAATATTCTAACAATATCATGGTGAGGAAATGGGCTTCACACATTGTTACCATTTGGGAAATCGAACCCAGGTCGTTGGCATCATGAGTGAACACATTACCACTAGGCCACCCCCTTTGATCCTTAATAGTATACAAAGTTAGCCCAGTAACAGACCAAAGCAGCTGTACATGTTGAAATCTTAGGGAGGTTAAAAATAGTTTGTGTTTCAGAATGGAAAATTGTGTATGTGACAACCGGTTGGTTGGTTGGTTGAATTACGCAGAACTGTGGAAGATTTGCATCCTTGACCATGCTATGACAGATTCATGATAATTGGGAAATTATGAAACAGGCTTCAAAGATACTTAAATCTTTCAGTCTTCTGAATTGTTTTTGTTTGTCCACCTTGAAAACTACTATGATGACACCTCAATGACATGTTGTTGAATAATCAAGTGAACAAACCAGGCAGAAACTACTCATGAATATAAATAATGGTAAAGAACGGTCCACAAGCTGGATATTTGTTTCTGAACCTATATGATACTATCTTATGAATTTTTCAGTTGATCATTTTCATGAAGGGATAACATTGATGAAGGTTTCTACTTTCAATACAGATTAATAGATAAATTTGAAATCTATGCCTCGACTAACACTAAGTCTCTGATTATATGTAATTTTGATTATAACAAATAAATGCAATTAAATTGAAATAGAGACCTAAGGAAATCTAGACTTACTTCATTTACGGCTCTCGCATTGCTCACAGGGAACATGGGTTTGGGGAAAACTATGTGGTTAGGAGACTGTGAGATTACTCCTTGCATTTAAAGTTTCAAGACCACTGACACAATGGAGAGCCCTAAAGACAGAGTCACAGTAATTTTCATAACTATATGTACACGAATGGGTGCAACTATCAAGCATCACGGTTATAGATGTAGGGCTGTTTTTTACTTCTGTCACTGGGACTAGATTTCCGAAGCTCTCTTAGCGCTAAGAGAGTCGTAAGTGAATGTAAATGAATGGCACTTACAACTATCCTAGCGCAAAGAGAGCTTCGAAAATTTTGGCTCTGGACTTTATAAACTGGCACCATGTAACTGGGAGTGTTCCTCAACACTGGTTGTGTTGTTAGTAGGGATAATGGTGACAACAGTGGTCTGAATATGAACAGAAACATAACTGTAAAAAATATACACACAAGTGTATACTTGAATTTTTTTTAGAAGTGGTCATATAACTACCATCCTACTTGAAGTCTTTGCCCCTGTATAACCCACATGGTATTGTTATATCTCCTTATGTATCTATGCAATGAATAATTGTGCATGTTATATTGTTATGCATGCATACATACATGTATATACACCTATATACAGTAAGTGTAAACCATGTAAACCAGGTTAGAATTGATCTTCAGTAACCCATGCTTGTCATAAGAGACAACTAACAGGATCAGTTGGTCAGGCTCACATTGACATATGTCATCGTATCACAGTTTTATAGATTGATGCTCATGCAGTTGATCACTGGATTGTCTGGTCTAGACTTGATATTTTACAGACTGCCACCATAGTGCTGTAATACTGAGGAGTGCGGTGCAAAACTCAAAAACTCACAAGTAAGTGTAAATTTAAAAACAATATTCTTGAACATATTTGACAAAACTATAAAATAAGTACATCATCCAACTGACGTTAATGAATAAAAACTATCATTGTTTGTAAATGTGATGTACTCTTATATACTTACGTATGTGTGTATATATTTATATGCATGTATTTCAGATCCTGTTCAAACAGGCAATAAATCCTCCTGACTAAAAACGAGACATCTGTTGTTCATTAACACATTTCAATCATAAGATGGAAATCTCTCACCACGGCAAAACATTCAACCTGTATCTCACAGAGCATGACAAGGACAATGCTTCTTAATTTCATTAGCGATAATTCTTTCACACCGAACAATACAGTATACTGATGGCAGTCTGTCAGTAATTAGATCTGGACATGATATAACTTCATAATCACAATTTTTTCCCTTTACGCTTCACACAGCAATTTCCACCTATATGAAAGCAGTCTGAAAATATTCATGTCTGGACCTTGCAGTATTTGATAATATTTGAAAAAACACACGTCCAAAAATTAGCAGTTAGTATGATTCAATGTCAAAACAATTGTTTTTCAACCAGCCCAAGTCATGCAGAATCCACTCTGAAGCTTTCGATAATTCCTACAATTTTCACACGGAGCCGGACAAGAAACCTCAGGGGTTAATTAATCACATTGAATACTTTTTCCCAAAAGGCGAAGGTAAATCTTGCATCATCATGTTCACAGCTTAGGACACTTCCTACAATTTTCACGTTGAGTTAGACTTACGAGCAGCTATGGTGTAAATTAATCATGTTGATAATTAGTTTCTCAGTAGGCAAAACTGACTCTTGCATCATCCCTTCCAAAACTACAATACACGTATACGACAATTCCTGATCACGCTAGACTTACCTCATTACTCTAATCAATAATTTCCCCAACACCGAACTTAAGTCTTCCCCAACTGCTTTAGACAATTCCTACGATTTATACATACAACTACATTTACGAGAGACCAGGGTTAATTAATCGCATTGATTATTTGTTTCCCAACAGACAAAGCAAATCTTACATCATCATCTTCACAGGTAAGGACAAATGCAAACATTTTCACAATGAGCTACAAAGAGACCATGGTGTTAACTAATCATGCTGACTATTTATTTGTTTACGTAACGGCAAAATCAAGTCGTGCACAATTCCTTCAATATTTAACGATATCTACAATTTTTACATCCAACTGGTGCTCCCATGCCTGATTTGGTTTCTTGAATAGACTATCTCACAAATACATAAAGCAAGATGTAGTTTATCCTTTCCACAACTGACAATGTACATTTTTTCATTCTTGGCCTAAGACTTGCCTGACCTTCAATAAATACAATATTTCCTAAATATAAAAGTCATCATCATCTTGCATCATCCTTTCCACAACTAACAATATACGACACATTTTGCCATTCCGCTAGACTTATCATACCTTTGATTTCCAAAACATAAAACTCAAGTCTTGCATCATCCCTTCCAAGGCTAATAACTTACAACAATTAGCTTTTTCCGCTACAATTACCATGGCTTCAATTAATAAATTATCCAAAACATGAAACACAACTCTGGCATATCCCTTCCCAGGCTAATGACATACATAACTTTAATTAATAAATCAATTCCCAAACAAAACTAAAGTCTTGCATCAGTGCATCAGCCTTTTTCCAACTAACAATACTTTTTTTCATTCAGCTAAACTTACCTGACTTTTTATTTCCTAAATATAAAACTGTCTTTGATCATTGATGTTGCCAAATAACGATTTTCTCATTCTGCTAGTCAAATCTGACAATGGTCAAATGGTTAAATTACAGATGCATGTCAAGCCACTAAAGTCCTTTTATGAGCAAACGATTGATTTGAAAAGTTTCCTTGTTTGAATCCAAGCCTCCTTGTTAACAAGTAATAAAACTTATAAAAATACTTGACATTTTCTCATTGGTTGCCAATATTGCATCAGCCACTATGTTCGCTTAACAAATGGTTCCTCATTTTCGCAGCCATTTCTTTTGAATTTCTGATCTAAAGAGTCAATAGGTTGGGCTTAGTTACAGTGAGTCATCCATCTTGCTTGGTGTTGCATCATCAAAAGTGTGAGTGAATTATTGAAACAGACTTGAAGCTGATCCGTTCTCCGTGATGTGAACACGTTTAAGACAACACCTGTGAATATGTCCTCTTCACCTGTCAAACAAGCTTGTTATGCTCAGTGGTTCAAATTAACACTGAAGTCAGGGCGTCCTTGTTGCAACCACAGACAGATGCAAACAAATGATTTAATAGATCTGAGCTTCTCATATCATTGCCCAATGGTCATTAATATTGATGACAAACCTGCAACATTACAAAGTACAAAATATGAAAACGGTAAAGAGGATTTACATACTTCAGCTTTTGCAGTTCACTCGTGTATTTTTTGTTTCGAACTGTGTCCCTTCATGAATTTAATTTGTTACTTGCGATCATTTGAATGTAATATTGAAGGTTTTTTACATAAGGGAGTCTTTTTACTTGAAGTTGAATGTTATTTGTCGAAACAAAATAAGCTAAATGGAAAAATACATGCACACCAGGCTTAGATAATACACTACACATTTGATTTGACACGAACAACGTCACATGTTATTAACATGACAAAATAACACTGTCAGCATGGCAAAACATGAAACAAAATGTATTCTGTGATTGTATCACTAAATATACTGAACAATATTTGTACGCATTACCCAGTTTTCATGATATGCAGCACATCTGGCGCATGGTGGATTTGGAGCATCCCTTTTATTTGTTTGTTGTTAAACACCTCTCTTTGCAATATTCAGGCTATAAGGCAGTGGTCTGTAAATACATGAGTCTGGACAAGACAATCCAGTGATCAACAGCATGAGCATCTATCTATGCAACTGGGATATAATGACGTGTCCACATTTACCAAGGTTCAGGCTCTGAATACCTCGTCTCCCTGGGGCTCCTTTTCAATTTAAAAGGAATTAATTGCTTCTCTCAAAACTTTTAAGACAAAATATTATTCAGACTAAGTGTAAGTCTACTGGCATATTGTAGGCATGCAGGGGGAATGTCTTATGAAATTTTGTGCTGTCTGTTCTACAGAACAGTACCCTCCAATATTCATGACCCACTCCCCATTCTTCAGTACTGCTCAGTATGTCCAAGAGTTTGTGTTCTTGAATGTTTTGAGAGGTGAACATCATGACTGACAGGCATAATGAAGCATGTGTACTTTTCTCTGAGGCTTTGATGATTCAGTTACACCTACATTCATCAACACTTAGTTGACAGCTGAAGAGCTAGTTTGCGGGGTTGCAATATCTTACAAATAGTATATGAACCATTAAAACTATTTCCTCTAAAGGCAGAAATAGCAAAGCACCGCTTGTAAGCATGGTGGAACATAGGTAAACAGTGGTAGAGGACATGCCCTCTATTATTTGATGATATTTCCTTTAATAGCAAGAAGACAAACACCAAAAGGTACATCTTGGGATCATGCTTAATATGTGTACCAAACTTGATTTAGTATAGTTTAGGAGATTTCCTCTGTATCCTCTGAGATTTCTCCCTGTATCATTTACACTTGAAAACAATCCAAGAACCTGTATCGAAACGTTGTGTTCCAGTATTAAAGAAGTTGTTATCCATATACACTTATTCTATTAGATGCACAACTTTGTTTTAAAGAATTCATGACAAGTTTTGACGGACCTTCGTTCAGGACAATTGTAGGAAAAGTATAAAATGTTACTCTACTCTGGTGAAAACTTTCAGCTCTTTTCTTGGCAGAAAGGTCTTTAATACAGTTTCCAAATTCTTAGAGTGGCACTTATAGAAGTTGAAAAGTCAGATAAGGATATGTCAGTCTTGGGGTCAACAATATGCAGCACATTCCCACACTGTACCCATGTGGGGAATCAAACCCGGGTCTTCAGCATTATAGGTGAACGCATTAACCACTGGGCTACCCAAATGTCCCAAAACTTTGGTAGAATCCATTTAGAAGGGGCTGGCCTGCTACTGTGTTCACCCACATAGTCCTGAACAATGGGATTCAAACCTCCAATCATGGGTGTCTGGTTAGATGGGACACTCTGGGACAATCATGGGTGTCTGGTTTGATGGGACACTCATGCCTGACCAATTCTGTCAATAATATTCATGACAACACATACCAGTTAAGGACTGGCTAGAATCAAGTCATGTCCAGATTGTGTGCTTGCAATGAAATGAATAACAGAACAGGAGAGGCAAAATGTATTTCATGTGAACGTGTTGTCAGTCAGACATAGATATCCTCAGTGGATATATAACAGTGATGTGGATTGTTACATCTTTATACCTGATGTGAATCACGACAAAAAGACATTTTACTGCTTCAAAAAATACCAAGAGGTGGGATGAATTCCCTCCAATCAAAGTAACGGAGTTTAATTTGATGCCACTTTTAGCAATATTCCACCAATATCATGACGGGGGACACCAGAAATGGGCTTCACATATTGTGCCCACATGAAAAATCGATCAATACATTTGTTGGCTTGTTCCATTTGCTATTCTGTCTTCTAATTAATGGTTACCTTAATACACAAAAACAATGGCAATAACTGCAGTGTCTAGGCTTTGACTGAACATCAAGAGAGGAGGCGAGGTAGACTAGTGGTTGAAGTGTTTGCTAGTCAGACCTGGGTTTGATTCCCCACATGGGTACAATGTGGGAAGTTCATTTGTGGTGTCACCTGCTGTAATATTGCTAAAAGGGGCATAAAACTGTATTTACTCACTCACTGAATATCCCTTTAAAAGGACAATAATGAAAGCTTCCCTATGTCAGTTACAATGGTTAAACCTGTATACTTGAACGGAAATAACACAACAGGTTAGGAAGTATTGAAACATATCTTACCCCCATCAAAAGTTTTAATTATGGACTATAATTTCAACTGGTTTGTCTTGTGCATGACACTTGTTGGAGGATCGAAGAATAAGCACCTGTCGTCATTAAAAGTATTTTCAATAAAATCAGCTACAGGCAAACTGATAATGTCATTTTGTAGTTGATTAATGCTTACAAGACTTAAGGGAAAAGCTTTCTGCACAGTAACAAAATTCATAAAATCCCTTCGCAGGTGCCAGGTAAATGAACAGGTGCTAACAAACTTCGTCACATATGTAGGGGTTTAAAAAACCCATCACCTGACACCTGGAACAAGTCAGTTTTCATTTTGGGCAATGAAATAATAGTATTTCACTTGACCTTGGGCTACTAGATAATTTCTGCTTATGGTTTCAAACTGCAAATAAACTAACATGTCATTTCATATCTGCTAAAAATGTAGCTATTGAATTTCGCAATGATAAAAAAGTAAGGTTATCTTTCTTGGCTATTTATAACTTCTCAAAAAATTGTGCCGTAAACACTAACATCAAATATCATGTACATTTATTCTTTCATAATTACGTCATCACGATTTTGTCATAAAAATATGGGCAAATGGAAAATTAGTCAGGACAAGATACTTTCTAAAAGTCAAATCATTTGACATGAAATAAATTAAATAAATCACTAGACAGGATTTTCTACAATGCTATCAATGTTATGTTCTGTTAGGCATTGTTTTATATGTGGATATAGATATTCATGTAAGTATATTATATTGATACCATATTCCCAGAAACTACAGTCCACTTATTTTATGAGACCAATGAATTGTACACTGGTACAAAATCTAATACATACAACACCACATAACATGAATTCAACTGTCAACTCTGATGAAGTGTCTCATAATTTTGGACACCCAAATAAAAATGTTGTTTAATAAACAATAGTTCCATTGTCACTTTTCGCTATTTGTTACGAGGTGACACAGCCAGGTAGAACAGCCAGGTAGAACAGCCAGGTAATCAACAAACGTGTCTAGTGAAATTTCACACGTGCAACTCGCACACTTGGCTGTTTAAATTTTGATCTCAAATGTAATCAGACAAACTGAAACATGGAAACTAGTAATCAGCACAAATCTTTTCTGTGTGTTTTGTTTGTTGTTTGATGACGCGCTCAGCAATATTCAAATGAACAAAACCAAATAGCATAATTCTAACAATCATTGTAATTTTTAAGTGTAACACCAGAAAGATAACTGGTTTTAGAAAAATGCATTTATCAATATAACTACAAAGGAATATATATCCCAAGCATCGTAAGCCACAAAAATAACCTTGTATTATGTCATATGACTTCATAACAATCTTATATTATTTCATAAATATATCTAATGCGTCAGGATATTATAACAAGTATTTGTCTGTAATAAATAAGTTTGTTTTAAGTGATTCACGCTGGTATCATCTCTCTTACGTCAGCTGATACAGCACATGCAACATCTCAGTTCATTACGTTACAAAACAACGAGCAATCAATCAAAGTAATTGTCAACTTCTCCTTTAAACATTATGCATGCTAGTTTAACGTAGGTGTTTAGGTTTGGGTGTATTCCATCTGTTATAAATGAAAATATCACCACTTTACACAAATCCACTGTGTGAGAGAAATGCCAAAAGAGAACCAATCAATGATAATATTAGAGCTGCATCACATGAAAAATTTGTCTGAAAACACAGGTTATTGCTGTCATGATAATATTAACTTAACTTCATTGTTGCAAAAATAATCCATACACATATACATTTACAAGCGAATACGAATTCTCCAAGTGAAAGGTTTTGGTAAAAACAGGGGTACAAAAATTTGTTGAAAAGCCACTTGCAACAGGACAAGTGACTTCAAGAAAGTAGCTTGTCCTAACTAATTTTCCACTTGCCCTGACTTTATGACACCAGGCGTGATGTGAATGTTTACTGAACTATTTATCACAGTGATAATTTCACTCTCTACTAGCTCTACTTTATTGTTAGCACTGACTTTAACAGCTTCATTATGAACAGATATGAAATGAAATCCATGATTATAAGCAGTTCGAAACCATAAGTGGAAATTATCTAGTAGTTCACAGACAAGTAAGATACCGTTACTTGATGGCCCAAAATGAAAACGGATTTGTCACGGGCATCAGGCAATGGGACTTTTGAACCTCTGAAGAATCATCTGTGAGGATTCATAGGGATTATAACCCCAGACCAACAAAATCCTTGCTTCCCCCAAAACCCACTTAGATGAGTTGCTGCAGCTAATTAACAAGTGGTGAAAGTAGCACCAATTTACACATGCAAAAATGTTTAACAGGTGTGTAGCAAGTACCAGTAGGATGTTATAATTCTGGATAAGTTCCTGTGTTTCATCAGAATCTTTCATGTAAATTGCTATACCTGGACCAGAAGTGAAATATATCATTAGGACATTTACTATCTCAATTATCCTAGAAAGTGAACCAATCTAAATCCTGCCGACATATGAGAAATTAGAGCACATGCCGTATGATTGTATGCACATATGTGTTTTCACATGTCAATTCATGAGCGCAAAAAGCGTCACGTCAATAGGACAAATGGTTCATTCCCATTGTGACTACTCCCAGTTCGACAACCCGTCCAATACACAACCTGTTCCAGTCGACTGTTTTTTATTTACTAGCTCTCTCCCCTCAATCTGGGTAGACTGTTCTGACGCAACTGGGATATGATGGTTTTCAAAAGCAATTTCAACAAGGCTGACCATATAATCCTGCCAGCCCTCCCATGACATGCATGGTTTATAGATGAAAACAAGGTCTCTATTATACATGGGTTTAAATACATCATTTGTTTGTTTGTTTGTTTATTGTTTAACTTAACACTGCACTCTGCAGTTATATGGGGAAGGTTGTAATTAATCGAGTCCTCATGCGTCGTAGTACATACTCATCAATAACATATGTATAATCACTGCTTGGAACAACTTCGGAAATTAGTGAATGAACGCTTTTTCTCAATTTTGTATCTATCTGCCCTCAGATAATGATACCCAAAAAATGATAAAATATAAATTATATATCTGGATACTAATAATTTTAACTATACATAATAGAAGAAGACGTTTCTACCTCACCCTGACTTAACGTTGCAGATTGTCAAATCTCTCAACAGACATAAACAGAGACTCGAGTGAAACGCCTCCGATTCAGGAAGCCTGCTGCCAGTACAAATGCACACAAACGCAAATTGCTTATTAGTGATCACAAAATAAACACAATTACAGAAGTTCCATTCACAGGCGCTTAGTCTGTCTGTCCGTTTTAGCCCATAGCACGTTCGTACGATCATTACATGCAGCGACCAAAGTATTGCATCATTGTTGGTGTATGGCAAGCCGGGTTTGTTTACAATACTGAAAGTCTATCATTCGTTGTCACACTCGTAACATATGGGAGGGACTGCTCTCGAAATCACTGACTGTTTTCTCCATAAGCAAAGGAAACATAAAATTGAACACAACTTACCGATCCTGTATGTATCAATACACCTTTAGGGCTGACAAATATTCCCGAGCCTATGATAGATCCCACGATTATCGCTACTCCATTCCACAACGTGATTCGCTTTTTCAACTCAACAACAGTGTTCGGTTGAGCGTCTGATTGTGTTGACGACTGTCCGTTTGGTTGTTTATTGCCGTCCTCCGAGGCCAAAAGATGGCCATCCTTCCCACTGCCTACCGGAGGCATCCTAAAGTCTTGTATCACCTCTGATTGCTTCTAACCGAATGAGGACCTATAAGATCCATCACAGTGTTTGCCGGGTTGTCCCACGTGTAAGCGACTCGAAACGTTCGGCTCCAATCGGTACTTTCCGCTGGTGATTTCCGAATGCGCCTCCACATCGACGCCTGAGGAATGAACGCCGTACTCTTTGAATATTTCCTGCCCGCACTGACAGTTTATATAATATAATTTGCAAATGAAGGTCGAGTAAAGAAGAACACTTATACAAAACATGGCAGTTATTCATGGTATCATTATTTATGTGCCTGCTTAAATTAACAAATGCCTACCAGTCTAGGTGCATGTTATATGAATATACAGAGTGGTCAGTTACTGATCTCCAGTACATAACATTAATATTACAATAGCCTCTGATTGCTGCATACAATGCCAGCAATGTGACAGGGTGCAGCTGCGGATACAGAAGCTTGGAGAATCCGGTTTGAAACGACGGTACGTGTTAGGGTTTGTACACTCCTGGGAGCTAGCCATCAGGGGATAAATCAAGACCTAATAATCTGTGTTTACCGGGTACCCGTGTAAATCTGCAGCATAGGATATCACTGTGGTACACATCACATTGAGAAGAGCAGTCTGACGTCAAAGAGCATTGTTTTGGGTAACAACGATTCGCAAATTACGTCATAAGGTATTGTGCTGTAATTTGTAAAGTGTATGTTGATGAAGGTATGCCAAGATGTCAAACCAACATTATCAAAGCCACACTTGTTGATTGATTTTTAAAAATATTGATTTTTAAATATTTCTCTTCATCTCACATGCCTAAGTGAGGAACAATAACAAACAAACAAACAAAAAGGTTTCCCGTCTTTATTTACCTGGGGGCGGTAGGGTAGTCTAGTTGTATAAAACGTTCGCTGAGGGCCCGGGTTCGATTCTCAACATGTGCACATTGTGTGAAGCCCATTTCTTGTGTTTCCCGCCATGCTGTTGCTGGAATATTGCTAAAAATGGCGTCAAGCCATTCTCACTCAGTCACTCACCACAAGTACCAAAAGACCTCATTGCAACCTGTGTGGAGGGTGATGTGTGACATCATACATTAAAAGTAAACCCTTTCTAGAATATGTGCTTGAAATGCATAAGTTGTAACACGTTTAATGCGTACAATTTACAGTAGTTTTTAAAGCGATTGATCATAAATAATGCACAAATGTTTCAATAATTATCTCATTCCGGACAAATATAAAAGAACTATGACAACTATTTTCAAAATGTCGTGTGTGGGCGTGCCAAAATGTATATACTCTTAATTCTTTTCATACTTTTGTGTGTATCCTTCCTGTTCAATATGGATTCTGTGAAAGGAAATAAAGTTATACATCATTCCATTTTCGACAAAATCTATGTTTAGCATTCGGACACTACGTGAGTTGGGTAGTATCTTTAAGTACGAACAAACGAAATCCAAAAATCCAAACAATAAATAGAATATACATTGTCTTGTCAAATAATGTGTACCTCAGAAAATATGGCCAGAAAATATTCTTTTAACATCTTATTTACCACTGACACACATTTTATTGAGACAGTGTATTTGGAACAGTACGATAGAATAGAGTTTCAGCAAACCGTCGTACTGCTGGAATATTGGTAAAAGCGTCGTAAAAGCTACTCACTCACATGAATATAAACTGACGAACAAAAGAAAGTACACATGAACATGTTGTACATGTTGACAAAAGCAGATGCTAACTTTCGCGGCTTCAGCAACTACAGCTTTGGGTCACCGCACCCGCCCACACGTCGACTGTGTGGTGTCGCAATCCGGGTCTGAAGGCCGAGTCACTGAGTACATTGTCTTACCTGTGTATGATAAATGTGGCGGCAGAGAGTGAGTGAGTGTGTTTATGCCACTTTTAGCAATATTCCAGCAATATCATGGCGGGGGACACCAGAAGTGGGCCTCGCACATTGTACCCATGTGGGAGGATCCATTAGACCTATACAGATGGTTATGTAGATAATACACATGTCTAAAGAGGTTAATACAAAACAGTACAAGTTACGGGTGACACAAAGCTGATTAATGAGAGCGAAGCCCTTATGCATAGAAGCTGGTTGTCGCCAGTAATCATAGACAGAGAGATTGCCAAAGGTTTTGTTTGATTTTAACACCGTACTCCAGCCACATGTGACGGCGGTCTGCCAGACAGTCCAGTCATCTTGAACATTGATCTACGCATTTTAAGAAACATGGCCGATGCGATCCGATCCCATTAGTCGACTATTCCGACAAGCATGGGTTACTGAAGAGAGTTCTAACCCGGATCTTCACAGGGTAAGAGAAGCACAGGTTACTGAAGACCATTTCAAACCCGGATCTTCACTCGTCTACAAAATTACAATCAAACGTGACAAAGTTGTGATGAGGACAATGTTTGTATTTACCTTTGTTAATAATTGTTACAATGTCCAACTTATATTACCCGCCGAACGATGACAAAGCTAGACCTTTTTAAAGATGAGATAGTTTAACTCACACTGGTAAAATCTGGTTGTTAATACCACAATGTAAAAAATATCTGTTTTAGAATAGATTAATATCTAGTCACTAAAATGAACACATTTTGCAGATGATAGAGTGTATCAATTATACTCAGCCCAGAGCCTAAAGTTTTCAGAAACTCTAGTAATGTAGATCTACCATTTATCCAAGACTTTCATGTGCAGCAATAGAGATTCTATTTATCATCTAATATCTTTCTTCATTAGTTTTTCAATCAAGGGTTGATTGTGTATTTCTTTCGTTGCATTGAGGTTTGAAACTAAAAACCAATGTGCAAACTGTATGTGTGCACATTGGCTTTTAGTTTCATACCTCAATGCAACGAAAGAAATACACAGTCAATTCTTATAATTAAATTCAACAACAAATACTATAGGCTTTCAACAATATTTCTTTAAACATAATCAAATTCATCGGAACAGGTATCATAAAATGACACACCTATCACACCATTAGCTAATCAGCATAGAGCACCCCCAAACAGCTGTCAATCAACCAAGCTAACGTCGGGTGGCGAATCAGAACGGAACAACACAACGTGACGCGTTCCGGTAATAGCAAAGTTTCAAGTTCAAACATTTGAATTATTGCCAGCGAACTGAAAGACTCAGTTTGAAAAGTGAGAATTGGATATGAAGCCCGATGACATGAAGTTAGTGGAACTGAGGTTGTTAGCGGGCAGCAGTATTTGCGCAAGTGGAAAGAGGCTGTGATGTGACTGGGATTGCGATGCCATGAACTGATGTTCCATCGTACGCATGCTCTTGTCGAGGCGTTACAACGTTATTAACGTTCACGGATAATTTTGAGTTGTTTGTTTATGTTCACCACAATGTATCAATGTATCCAAAGTTCATTAGGGTACCTGAGTGCAAGGGAATTCCCTCGCCGTGTAAAGGTATTCCCCTACATTCTCAGGTCCGAAAGTAATTCGGTTCGGTGGGCGTGGCTTAGCTTTTTAGATTCATTGGCAAATGAAATCAAAAGAAATGTTCCCAGTTAACCAATCAGATTGCCAGAATTTTAATGATCACAATAAAAATTTAATTATTGAGAAATATACATCTCTGAACACAGCAGTGCCATTAGATTTGCTTTGCAGCGATGTCATGGCGTCATATCATTTCAGGGCATTGTCCACTCTCTACTGTCCTAGGATATGTCGTCTGTTATTACTCGCCCGTGGAAGATACTGGGCCCCCTTTCACAAAACTCCCGTAAGCCTAAGGTCTCGTAAGTTTTCTCGTATCATTCCTGCTTCCAATGTTACAGTATAGGAGGTACGAATGCTACGAGAAAAGTTACGAAACCTTAGCCTTACGAGAGTTTTGTGAAATGGGGCCCTGCAGTGTATATTTTCACTTCAATATTACACTAGTGTAATACCGCTTGACGTATGACGTCAAAATGGTTCAAAGTTGTGATGTCACAAAGCTAATGTTGATGTCGCGATTTTACTAGACCTTGCTTGACTTGAAAGCTGAGTGTCCTCACATTATAGGAAATTTCGCCGCAGTTTCTGTCAATTTATGTTGGCGAGTAATAAACAGAATACTAAACTAAAATACTAAACCATTTTCATTAAACTCGTTAAAGATTTAGTATCAAACTCGCTTTCGCTCGTTTGATACCAAATCATTAACTCGTTTAATAATAATGGAATTACACGGAAGGTCGTTTAGTATCCTCTATATCTCACACACGCGAACACTGTAGAACACAGTTTTGGATGATAAATTTTTATCTGCATTAGTTTTGTATCGCTCGTAACTCTTTATGTCTGGAAGTGTATTTGTGACAACTCCTATTTCAAACGTTCTGTTGTGTCCTGTGTGACAGATGTGAGCCGAACTAAAACAGCCGTCCGTCAGTTTGTTCTTTCTGATGTTATAGATGGGCTTTGAGTGGGTGAATTTATTTTTACACCGTTTTTAAAGCAATATTCCAGCAATATCACGACAGTGAAACCAGAAATGGGCCTTCACATGTTTTACCCGGGTCTTCGGCGTGACGAGCGAACGTGACGCTAGAGTCCGTACGGATGATGTAAGGAGCTGCTTTTCTCATGTTCTTGAGGTTACTTTCACTGTCGCATTTTGACATTAACAAAACAATGGGACTGAAATTCAAATTCAAATAAAGTCTTATTATTGCATACATAACTCATGTTCCTGTTTCTGACCTCTGACTTGTAGCAGTACTTGGGTTTGAATGTACCGTAAATAAGTTCTGGAATTGTGAGATGATATACGCCCGTCAGTGCCCCTTTGCACATGACGTGGTGTGATAACGACAGGTTGACACATCAGATCTGCGATGTTATAAGCGGAAGGGCGCTAGGATAGCCTAGCGGTTAAAAGATCGCTCGTCATGCTGAAGACCGGGGTTCGATTCCCCATTTGGGTACAATGTGTGAAACCCATTTCTGATGCCCCCACTGTCATATTTCTGGAATATTGCTAAAAGCGGCGTAAAACTAAAACTCTTTTACTATTAAATGCAGCGAATAATATTTCCAATCAGATAGCAAGTTTGAACAATGTAGGGACAATAATGTTATGCAACACAAGGGGAGTGATGTTATACAACACAAAGGGAGTGATGTTATACAACACAAAGGGAGTGATGTTATACAACACAAGGGGAGTGATGTTATACAACACAAAGGGAATGATGTTATACAACACAAAGGGAGTGATGTCATACAACACAAAGGGGGTGATGTCATACAACACAAGGGGAGTGATGTTATACAACACAAAGGGAGTGATGTCATACAACACAAATGGAGTGATGTCATACAACACAAAGGGAGTGATGCCATACAACACAAGGGGACTGATCTTATACAACACAAGGGGACTGATGTTATACAACACAAAGGGAGTGATGTCATACAACACAAGGGGACTGATACTATACAACACAAAGGGAGTGATGTCATACAGCATAAGGGGAGTGATGTTATACAACACAAAGGCAGTGATGTTATACAACACAAGGGGTGTGATGTCATACAACACAAGGGGACTGATCTTATACAACACAAGGGGAGTGGTGTCATACAACACAAAGGGAGTGATGTCATACAACACAAGGGGAGTGATGCTATACAGTGCATATAGTTGGTGTGTTCATGGAGAAGTTTACTAAAGAGAATAAAATTCTTCTGAACACTTTTCAATCCTTATGACATTGTCTAACAGACATGTTACATGGAACAAGGGCGGATACACCTGTTTGACAAAGACACACTCTTCAGAAAGGAGGATGCAAACTTCATGTTCACTTATTTCTAACGGTTCTTACCACCAGGCAGACTAGCATAAATAATATTAGATGTTGACACCAGTTTATCATTTCATATTCTGCCGTTTCTGCACCACTATCAAAATGTCACTGTCATTATTGTGTGGGCTGCCACTGGTATTGTTTTGCAGAAATTTGTACTTACATGTAAACTTGATTAATTCTGTTATAAAACTGTTTATTGTATGACGTTTCTTTGTAATTTGTAGGTTTTACAGTGGATTCGTTTGCGTACACATTTCTAGGTTGACTTATTAGTATAATTAAAAATATGTACGTAAAACACTGCTGAAATATGCCAGATTGTTGTGGGAAGCCTGTCCTTAAATTCTGACTTTCACAAATCCTAGACAAGAGCTGGGTATAGATCAGGACTCATATTTATGTTTGTATTTTTAGGAATATTTTCTTTGCACACAATCTTATGGTCCATCAAAATAAATGCATGTATTCACAGCTCCTAGATATTTATTTCTTTATATAATAATTTGGGACACATACATTCACTTTAGGAAAGATCAAATGAAAAAGAATACATTATTTATTAACATATGAGTTTACGGTGCAAATTGCAATAGATGAATTATGATTAAAAAGATAATTTGGATAGTGAAATTAAAATATGCCAATGTCTGATTTTTAAAATTGTTTTGACGACACACTCATTTAATTTATTTTAATAATTTAATTTAGAATTTAAATGTATATACAGTTGTAGTAGACAACTGTTTGCAATCAACCATGTGGATGAAATCATGCTATAACCGCTAGGCTGCCTCACCGTTTCACCAGAAATATAAACTACCCGACAAAAGAAACTCGTCTCTTTTGAAAAAGAAAAACGCCGGTACAGGTTTGAACCCAAACAGAAACATTCGCCAAAACACAACTTGGTCCCGACAACAAACGTACGATGAAAAATGTAACTGTCGGACCATGTACCGTGCTTGGTTGTGGCTTTAACAGAGCATGCAGTGACAAAACACCACGGTTATGCCATGGTGTTCTCAAGCGTAACTACACAGAGCGATCAGTGCTGGGACTACACTTTTACGGGTTCACCCCAAAAGGTCTTCAGTTCTAGGTGAGAGCTGCTAGTCAAGTAATTAGCATCAGCCACTGAAGCGTGAGCCTTTGTTCTAGGACTGTAGTCTATATCTACTATGTAACACGAGTTAGGATGTGTATAAGTGTGTTTGTAACATGAAAGAAAAAGAAACAGCTTTTCAGATACTGTGATATTTATTATATTCATTGTTATCATTATCAGTGATTATTATTATATTACATTTGTTTGTTAACAGACCATTATTTTCGGGATTTTCTTCATGCATCAGCTGTAAGAGCTGCTGCAACACTGAGTGAAGCTGCATACAAAATATTCACAGGTGTAGACAGTGAGATGCAGTATCTGCATACTGCTTCATAGTTAACTGGCCGTTCACAAAGTTCATTTTCACACGTTGTAGTCTCTTCTTTGAATCCCGGTGCTTCTTCTTCTTGTATTTCAGTCTCCCGGATGACTGGAGCTGGATGATCTTTGTTTCAGTCTCAGCCTGCAGTCTCTGCAGAATTGCTGACAGTTTGTACAGGTTTGGATGTGGAGTCTTTATTGTCCCGTTTAACTTATGATGCCACCCTTCAACGTGGTTAGTTGTCCTAGGCCAAGGTTCCAGGATGACCGATTGTCTCTGTTGATCCACTGGTCTGTGACATAATCTGCCAGTCTGTCAACACCTGGCACCTCTGAAGGTCTCTCTTCAAGTGCAAAGAAGTGCTGAAAAAAGAGGGTGAAGCAGGAGTGCCACCTCGTTTTGTCCTGAATATGTATCGGATAGTGAAAACGGGAGAAAATGAAGTATGTGTCTGTAGCGTATCACCTTCTCATAATACCACACATCTTCTTGTTTACACACATTTAATTACCCTCAAGAGAAAAGAAGTAGAGAAACATCGTTGTAGGAACATGGCCGCCGAGTGACGTCACATAGCGCGCGTTTTGTTATTAATCTTTAACCCAGCCATGCGTTAAGCCCGTGCACGTGAATAAAATGAATAACTAACCCCAATCCAATTTTAACAAATCAATACATTACAGTATCCTTAGAAAATGATTTTAGTTTTAGTAGCTGTCTATTTCCAAATCATTATAAGTCATACTGTCCAGGTACCTGTATAGTAAAGAATTCACTTTGAAGGCAACATTTCGCACGGAAATGTTATACAATTAACTGCATTAACGGTCGACGAAAAACCGCAAATTTTGGTGGATTGCATCACGTACAGGGTAACCGCAGCTGAGTGTAGTATTTCAGCTTTTATGTGCTTGCTTGTTTGAACACCTGGAACAAAACTGTCTGGCAAATGAGAGAGGACACCTGTGTTTGCTGATAATTAAAAATGAAACAAACAAAAAATGATTATTCGATGGTGATGCATTTGATGTAGGTATTGCGTTTCAGACCCAAACTGTGCATGTTTTCGTGGACTGTTTTCTGCGTTTGAACTTTTTGATAGCGTTCGTAATATTCTTGTGAGACAAAAAATTCAAATTGATACTTTATCCGTCGGTTTTGACTGGAAGATAATCTAGGGAATAAGGAGTGAGTGAGTTTTTTTCCGCCACTTTTAGCAATATTCCAACAATATCACGGAGGAGGACACCACAAATGGGCTTCACACATTGTAGCTATGGGGGGAATCGAACCAGGATCTTCAGCATGAAAAGCGAACGCTTTAACCACTAGGCTAACGATATATCCACATGTAAAAGGCATCACCGATGCCCCTTGGAACATAAAGACTCAGTAATAATGTTGTAAGGTAAATTATTTTTATGGACTGTCAGCATAGCAGACTGCTCCTGGTAGAAGAGGTCGTACACAGATTCAAAATTCAACTGACTCACTGGTTACATTTGTTATATATTCTTTGCGCTCAGTGGGTGTATTTTTTGTAACGTACAATGTGATTAGTCTAATATCAAGTCCGTACCAGACGGCCACACTTTTCTAGCGGCTGAACCTCGTTTTGAGATTTCCATGATTTCCAGTGCACGCTGTTCAACAGACCACGCTGCACGGAGTGTTTGCAAGGAATAGAAGGCGCCCAGTGTTGAAATATACATGTGGTAACATATATCAAATAATACCGATTCATATCTATATATCCAGTTTAAATAATCAACACAAGTTGGTCTCACATTTCTAGACGGGCTATTTTACTATTTGCGCAACATGACGTAACCCAGTCAGCAGGAAACGAAACTGTTTTGACTTGTTATACGAACAATCAGTGACAGCAGCTCTAACCGTCACATATGATCTTTAAATCGAAAGGTTCATGAATGTTCCCGAAACTAGATGCCACACAGGAAATTAACGAAGGTCGTGTTGGGGATGTCAACATTTTCATAACAGAGCCATAAATCTATTTACTTACTGTTTTAAGGTTTGTTTATCTGGTATTGAGCTTACTGCTGTTTTGTATACCGACATTAGTTACCTCCCTTCGAATATGTCACCACTCCTCAAGCTGGGAAAGGGGACGACTCTTCGATATTCAAGAAAAACAATAAGCCTCAAATATTTAAAGGTGAAAGATCCTGTTTGTGGCTTATAGTTTCTACTTCTGTGTCTGGCCGAAGGATAAATTGTGTTTCCAGCCAACATGGCCAAACACACTTATTGTGATTAAACATTTCTTGGTATCATGATGTTATGTTTTCCTGAAATGTTCTAGGAGTTTATCATTTTTCGATCATATTTCCAGTCCCCTGACTGATGTTTGGATTAATGATAAATACTTATCTTCTTTGTTTTGAATTATATATTAATTTCTGAACTCTCTTACAGTACGATGGACATCGGTCAAAATGCACGGAAACATACCTGCACAACCTCACTTCTATTATTACAAAGGCGGTGGGGTGCCTTAGAGGTTAAAGCGCTGGCATAGATGCAGTATTGGAAGACCATTTCAGTGTCCCCCGCCGTGAAATTGATTCATTTGCTGGAATGTTGCTGAAAGCAGTTCTTACCCACTCAATTACTACTCACTGTAATTATAAGGAAGCACGTTGTTTTGGTTTTGTTTTACTAAACTTAACGTGATAACACCTTTCATCGTGAAATCCGCACCACAAAACTATAGCTGCAGCAAAACATCTATCAGAAGCGCTAATAAAATCATCAAACTATTGATCAAATTAATGACAACGATGACAAAACCCAGGGAACTTGCTGGCCCAAAAAATACGTAAGCCTGGTAGGATTTTTTTTTACTCCGCACTCAGCAATATACCAGCAATATGACGGCGGTCTGTAAATAAGTAGAATCTGGAACAGCCAATTCAGTGATCAACAACATGAGCATCCATCTACGCATGTTGGGTGCGATGACAGTGTCAACCAAGTCAGTGAGACTGACTACCAGATCCCTTTAGTCCCTTCTTACGACATGCATGGGTTACTGAAGATCAATGCTAACCCGGATCTTCACAGGTGATCCATAAGGAACATTCGTTTACCCAGGGGGCTTGGTCCCAACACGGAGTAAAGACACACATGTCCCCCGATGGTTGTAAGGGGCGGTGGGTTAGCCTAGTGGTTAAAGCGTTTGCTCGTCACGCTGAAAGCCCTGTTTTCATTCCCAGCATGTGTACAATGTATGAAACCCAGTATCTAGTGTCCTCCTCCGTAATATTGCTTGAAAATTGCTAAAAGCGGCGTGGTGTAGCCTGGTGGTTAAAGCGTTCGCTTTTCATGCTGAAGATACGGGTTTGATTCCCAGCATGGGTACAGTGTGTGAAACCCATTTTTTGCATCCCTCGCCGTGGTATTGTTGGTATATTGCTAAAAGCGGCGAAAAACAAATTACCTCACTCACTCATTCCAAACATTAATATTTGTGAAGCTCATTTCTAGTTATCCCTCACTTTTATGTTTCTGCGGGGTTTCGGAAAACGGCCCCTAAACCCATCTCATTCACACACTACTCACTGTGAACACAAAGGAGCACAATCATCATTTTGCTAAACTTAATTATATAACTAACACCGTTTTGGGGTGTTATCTATGATGTCCCATACCGATTTCTGATTGGCTAGTTCAAATTTGTCGACACCGATCGCTGATGCTGCATTATTGGTCCCAAATTCGACATCGACATCGACATCGACATCGACATCGACATCGACAACAACTGACCATCCGCATTGCAAAACCACGACAGCAGCAAATCGTCCATTAGAAGCGCTAATAAAATCATCAAATCCGTGAAAACGAAGATAAACCCAGTTAACTCCCTGTCCCACAAGGAATCTCGAATATATTTGTTTTCGCCGTGCCTGGACAACTTTTCGGTGTAAACATGCACATCGTCCCGTGTAATTGTAATATTACTGCATTTATGGTCAGGACAACAGAGGTGTGACAGCATTAATCATTAATACGTTCAGCTCCTAAGCAACTCCAAGAACACGCAAACAAACAAAACGTAAAAAAGGCCCATTTTCCACCAAATATATTTAAATACTAAAAAATCCATTGTTAAAAAAAAGATGATAGCATTTCAAGGTGTCTTTGAGAATGTTATGACAAGCATTTCCGTAAATATTTCATTGTTAATGACGTCTTGTGTTGTGACGTCTTTCGCGAATACAACAGCCTGTCTCGCCTCTCTCGCCGGCTGAGCACTTCAGCTGCCTGCACCTGTGATGTGTAATACTGTCAATGTGATAAATAATTGAAATCCTTTCTAAGTTACCAAATTTCTTTCAGTAACTTAATCTACAAAAGTAGATCACAATTTCACTGACAGTGACAACTATTGTGGCAGCGACTTTTGCACTTCAGCTGGGCGTTGAAGCATTTACCTGTTTGTTTTACATTTGTTGTGTCCTGAGCAGTTACATCTCAGAAACCACTGTCCACCACATATAGATGAAATGAAATTTCATGAAACGACTGAAGTATATTGATTGTTGTGTAACAAAATGATGCGAAACGGTTGACTCTCTTATAGTCATTTACGAAATGACTGAATGTTTTAGTAATTTCATGAAATGACTAATTTTACACTCTGGCCGCAACATATAATATATGTACAAATGTGTTACGTATTGACTCCATGTGATAACACTGCCCCTGAACAGATCCACATGCCAGTATTATATACTCTTAAAAAAGTAGGGGATAATGAACTTTCAAGTTAGACAGAAAGTGTAAACGTTAACAAACGTTTCAAGGTAAGATATCTTGTGAACGCACCATAATTTCCCTCTATTACCAGCCCTAAACACAACGCATGATATGCACGTGCGCAACGCAGGAACCCCATACACGTGGATGGGGTCCCATTCTTAGATTTTGACGTTTTTTCAAGAAGGTTGAGAAATCACTTAGAACATTAATGTTGACACTCATCTTGAATCACACATTTGTTAGTGTTTGTTTCTAGTTGTTTGTTTTAAAAGGAAAATCGTGTACATGCAAATTACATGCCATACACCAATCATCTTTTAAAAGCGACTACATTCCAAATTACTATGGTTGTAAGGAAGTGCAAATGGTGATGCACTCTCAAAACAATTAATAATATCGTATCATCATTGACTGACTCCGATAAATCTCCTATTTGTAATTGTAAATAAAACAATGAAGATCCCCTACTTTTATTGAAGAGTATAATATGCTTTTATCGATATCAGCTAGGAGACAAACAGTTGGACAAACAGCATACGGAATCTTCTATTCAGATAGGTATTCGTATGACTATGTCAAGTAGTTGGTAATGAGGAACTATTTATGAATGTTTTCAAACGACGTTTATTAGGTACTTCAACTCAAATGTGGCATGAACGTCGTGACTCTTACATTTTACTCCACTCTTAAATCTCTAACAGCGTGAACATTTAGGAGGTAAACGTATTGTGCTGGATAATCAGAAATCATACTAGCTCTAAATAAAATAACAAAATAAACCGAACATAATTTCGTTATACACCTGCCATTTTCCAAGACAGTACGGTTGTCTGTGTTGGAAAATCAGAGGTGTGTAACGTGAATGTATACCTCTGAATGACTTTGATTAACCGCTCACAAACCAGTATTTACTGAAGTCATGGTAGAATATGTATTTGTAATAAAAGACCCTATTCAACGACGAGTGTTAACTAAATTTCGAAGTGGCAATGTGAACACTGGAGTGATGTCACTAACAAGAGGATCTATCTATCTATCTATCTATCTATCTATCTATCTATCTATCTATCTATCTATCTATCTATCTATCTATCTATCTATCTAATACATAAGAATGAAGATTTTATGGATATCAACTTCTTTATATGAGGACACAACGTTTCGGAGTTAATGCTTACTCCTTCATCAGGTGATTGAGAATGGGGTGCAGAGCTATATTTATATGTACAGGTAAAACAATAACAAAGTAACAAGTGGAATGAATTAACGAAAGCTGGAAGCCAGTATAAACAAGCACTGATAGGAACCCGACAGTTATGATAACAATGATAGAAGCCAATGGTAATACATTACAGATGATGGGATATGTTTACATAACACAGGTAGGGGGTAAGGACGATGTACATGATTGGGGATAAGGATGGAAGCCAATGGTGGATGATGTTTACATAACACATGATTGGGGATTAAGGATGATGTACATGACTACATGAGGGTTGATGGGCATGTTTACATGGGGGTTGATGATGTACAAACACAAGTAGATAAGGATGTACACGGGTAGATAGAATGTACACAGACAGATGAAATTAATTTATCAATAAGTCCCAGGCACTTGGTAGGTACACTCCTTGGTCACGGTTGATTGCTGGTTTCTGTCTCCGGATCTCGATGGCTTCTGGCAGTTTCCTTTGGCGCCAGTTGTTGTTGTTGGTAGATAGTATCCTAGTGTCCTCCCATCGGATTGAATGTCCAGGGTTCTTGAGAATGTGTTCAGAGATGGCCGATTTCTGGTCGAGTTTGCTGACAGAGGTCTGGTGTTCCTTCATTCTGGTGTTGATTGGTCTCAGCGTTTCTCCAATGTATAGGTCGCCACAGTTGCAAGGGATCTGGTAGATGCATCCTCTCGGGTTAGGGTGTTCACAGCTGGGTCCTTTACCGTTGGCTTTTAGGTAGGTCTTGATGGTCTTGCCACTGGAGAAGGTGACATCGATGCTGGCTTTGGTCTTGATGAGGCGTGATATTTGATGACTGATGGCGCCAAGGTAGGGTATGGTTACTCTGATGGGTGATGGAGAAGGCTTGAGGCGGGGTTCTCGGTCCTTGAGGGTCTTGTTGATGGTAGCTGTGACGAGCTGGGGAGGGTAACCGTTTAGTGTGGTGAATGTCTTTCTGAGGTGGTCCAGTTCATTGTTTAGGGCATCAGGATGGCAGAGGGCTTTGGCACGTCTGGTAAGGGTGGCGATGATAGCTTGCTTGATCTGAGGATGGTGGCAGGAGTTGTAGTGGATGTACTGGTCGGTGTGCGTCGGCTTGCGGTATACTGAGGTTCTGAGTCCATCGTCTGTGGTGTGGAGGGACACATCAAGGAAGGGCAGGTGTTGGTTGGTCTCAGTCTCCATGGTGAACTTGATTCTTGGATGTTGGTCGTTGAGGTGGTTGAGGAGCTCGCTGGTGTCGTTGTCATTGGCGATGGTGGTGAAGGTGTCGTCGACTTTGCGGTACCAACAGAGGGGCTGGAACGGAGCTGTGGAGAGGGCTGCTTCCCCGAAGGAGGTCATGAGGATTTCTGTAATGAGAGGAGAGAGAGGTGAGCCCATGGGGAGACCGTGGATCTGCTTGTATATCTTACCATTAAATGTGAAGTAGGGGGTGTCAAAGCAGCTGCGGGCGAGGTTGATGATGCTGTCTATGGTGAGGTGGGTGTCCAAGTCATCTATCCTGTTGGCTAACTTGCTGCGAAGGATGTCCAGGGCTTCTTCTAGTGGGATGTTGGTGAAGAGGTCCACGACGTCGTAGCTGACCATGGTGGTCTGTACCCCATTCTCAATCACCTGATGAAGGAGTAAGCATTAACTCCGAAACGTTGTGTTCTCATATAAAGATGTTGACATCCATAAAATCTTCATTCTTATGCATTTCACTTCTAAATGCCCTTCAAAGACTTAGGAGATAAACAGGCACGGGAATATTTCATTTGAAACCTCCGGCTGACGCCGTCGGTTCCAAATGCATTCCCGTGCTTCAAATACTCAATAACACCCGGAAATTGGCCAACACATGATGTTTATCGACATTGTAAGCACAAAAGTAAACCAAAGGGGTTTTAGTGTCTGCACTCGTTTACATCGAATACGGACACAGCAGTGAAGTGTCATCAGCTGGCCGTTTCAGCTGGTTCTCATGGTAGCATTTGGAGTTGCTCATTTGTGACGTCATTCTAACTTTACGTCACAATATGATTTGAATGACGTCACCACTGTTGATGACACAACAAAACAATTGTTTACGTGTCAATACGCGGTGAATAGTTTTCAGTTTCCGGGAATCTAATACCATTTAATCATGTTTTTCAACCAATCAGATTACAGAACACAGTAACTTTTGGTTTACAATATCTAATACATAGATAATACATGTATATAACTCACCAGTGTGTTAGAAGGTTTAATAGGAATCGGCTTCATACTATAAATATGGAGGATTCGAACCTGAGTCATCGGCATGTCAAGTCGACTGACGGCAGCGTGTCTTTCTTATGAGTGAGTGAGTTTAGTTTTACGCCGCACTCAGCAATATTCCAGCTATATGGCGGCGGGCTGTAAATAATCGAGTCTGGACCAGACAATCCAGTGATCAACAACATGAGCATCGATCTACACAACTGGGAACCGATGACATGTGCCAACCAAGTCAGCGAGCCTGACCACTCGATCCCGTTAGTCGCCTCTTACGACAAGCTGAGTCGCCTTTTATGGCAAGCATGCGTTGCTGAAGGCCTATTCTACCTCGGGTCTTTTTTATGAAAAGATAAGAGAATACATCATCATCATCATCATCATCATCATTATCAGGGGCGGTGGGGCAGCCCAGTGCTTATACCTTCTATCCGGATTCGTATCGTATGGCAGCTTTAGTGCCCAATACTTTGGCAATATATCGCAATAACTAAAAGTTCCATATCTCAGGTTGTATGCCAAAACCAGCACTAGTCATTTATAGTCCAGGGGCCGGATTCACCAAACTTCTTAGAATTTTCTTAGTTTTTATGCTTAAGTTTCTTAAGAATTCTTAGCTGAGAATTTATCTTAAGTAGCAATCCACTAAGCCACTAAGCCTAAATCTTAGCTAAGAAATTTAGAAATTCTTAGAATTTTCTTAGCGGTAATCGCTTGGAATTATGGGATGCAAAGTTATGCTAAGAATTTTCTTAGATGACGTATTTGGAATTCCCCGTATCTATTAATAGCACACTTGAACTCTCCTCGCGTGGAGATTGAAAAGAAAATTTACGCAGACGACAATAACAATGTCAATGGACAAGAAAATTACAAGAAAGCCAAACTGGACGGCGGAGCAGACCTTGTTCTTAGCGCGCCTCGTGGAACAGAACAAGGCTGTGTTGCTCGGCCGATTTGGCCCGGGCGTGACATCATCCCGAAAAAAGGAGATCTGGACGGACATTACGAAGCAAATAAATGCCACCTTCACAGGTAAGTGACGATACTTTAAGATATTATCACCTTATGCCCGAAATTGTGAAGTATTTGCCTCCTACGATAATTCACTTATTAATGTATGTTTGTTTGTAATAATGTAAACGTTGAAATAATTGCAAGCTGAAAAAGTGGGATGGCCGATATGTGCTATTTTCGATCACCCATCTCAAAACATAATCGATTACCCATCTCAAAACTTAGACAAGTGGTAACAACATATTGTCTGTGCAGCTTATTATGATCATTTGAAGTAACAGTTGCATACGTGAAATGTTGTGCATTTTCATTTGTAAAAGCTTACAAGTATACGAAAACACACACATATGTAGTAAATACTAGTATGTTCATGGAACTAGCGAGTGGAGTATATATATATTTACAATATTAATTGTTGATCGTTTAATCTGGTTGCATGGTCAATTGTAAAATTTTTCATTACTGAAAATAACAAGAATAAATCAATGTTGATTTGATATGTTGATAATTATTAGTTTTATCTTGGAAGTACAGGTTGATATTCAGGTATTATCCAAGCAGGTAAGATATTTCTACTGTAGGATTTCATGAAAGAATCACACATAAAACATTCCATTTCAACAAAGTGTGAAAGACTCACACATGTATGAGTTTGTTGTCCAAATGTGAAAAACTCACACATTATCATTATATTTTACCCTGTGTCTGTAAGACTCACACATTATGATTTTATTTTACCCAGTGTGAAAGATTCACACAATGACACATTATGATTTTATTTCAAGCAGTGTGAAAGACTCACACATCATGATTTTATTTTAACCAGTGTGAAAGATTCACACATTATGATTTTATTTTAATCAGTGTGAAAGATTCACACATCATGATTTTATTTTAACCAGTGTGAAAGATTCACACATTATGACAAATTTGTTATGTTGTGTTTGCAAGATGTGTCTCATTAATTTATTTGATCAAACACTGACCCCTTTGAGTTATTGTTCCTCATCTTGACTCCCTTAAAGCTTTTGAATGGCAGTCCATTATATGGAGTTGGTTCAATTCCAACCGAAGGCATACACAGAGTCAGTGTTTATTTGTTCCTTAAGTTACTATTAACAGTGCTATGTTGAAATAGCACTAATTTTCTGTAATGTGACTAATTTTGGTTTGCTGAATTGGGCTCTTTTCATACACACCCTTACAATGAACCTGTGTTAATGCCATAACTGGGATTACAATAACTTTAGATCATGAAATTAATAAAGTAAATTTATTGCAAATGTATATATTTGATGTAATATTTTTTATTCAAAACATTTAATGGAATATATTTGTCCTTTTCCCAGGATGTGTTAGAACTAGCGAGGAGGTGGAGAAGAAGTGGTACAACACTCAGGCCAAGTCAAAATATGACATCGCAGCATACAAGAAAGGGGCTGCATCTACAGGTGAGAGTTCAAATGTAGATTTAGGATCTAAACTAACAGATTTTTGTCAATCTGTTGTTCATGAGAAGTGATTATTTTGAAGAAGAATAAAAAGAGTAATAATTACTGATTTTCATATTAATGATTGAATGATGTATGATTATCTGGGCAATGTCATATCACGTTTGTACTAATGTAACATCAATTACACCTTCTTAAAATAAAGTGCTATGGATAAATGACACTTGTAAGTGTGCAATATTAGGCTGTTTACAGGCAATTTCATTTTAAGTTGTACAAAACCCCAACAACATTAATACCACCCAAACTCATAGAAAATATGTTGAATAACACCTCCTCCTGAAAAATATGATTGATTATTGATCAATGTATGGTGAACCATGTAGTGTCTGTACATTGTAGGTGGTGGACCATCGCCATTCCCACTGTTAAATGAAACAGCTGAGGTTGTGTGGGACATTCTGGGGAAGGACAATGTGTGCATATCAGGAATCCCTGAGTCAATGGATTCAACTTTACTCCAGATTCAGGATTCTGCTGAGTCAAGGTTTATCAAAATGTTATGCTTTATTGTTTGTCGTAATACCTACAATGAAATTAGGTTCATCACATTCTAAATATTCTTGCCATAGCATAAGGTCTCACGCAAAATCAAGGAAATCACTAAGAGTATTAATAACAAATTTCATTTTTAAAATAACTCCAGAAAAAAATGATATTTATCCATTGAGTTTCATTAACTTGTCATTTTTATAATTTACATAGTGTTTTATACATGAAACAATTCAAAAAGCGATGCCAGCTAAGTCTTACCACCTACATGAAAAGACCATTAGGCTTGACCTACTAAAAAATCAAATATGTGTATAAATAATTGCTGTTCAATTTTGACCAGATTACAA
The DNA here is from genome assembly GCF_037392515.1 of Haliotis asinina. NCBI lineage: Eukaryota > Metazoa > Mollusca > Gastropoda > Lepetellida > Haliotidae > Haliotis > Haliotis asinina. The sequence continues at coordinate 44,287,168 of NC_090291.1, read as the reverse complement.
GTCAAGCTGATTATATTTCATTTTAATTTCAGTGATGCCATGACATTGTTAAACATACAGTCGCTGCCAGGTGTGGAGGGGTCTTTTCATGTTGTCGACAGTGTGGCAGATGTGGCAGATGTGGCATTTACTCCAAGTACACCTGTAGATGCTTCAGCGACTCCAGTCAGGCCTACAGAGAAAGTCTCTTCACGAAGTAGAGAAAGATTTGCTCCACCATCAAGACCATCCCATGTTCCATCTTGCAGTGAATGTGATGAGCTGCATCACAAAAAAATGAAATTGGAAATAGAAGTTCTGGAACTCAAAAAGAAAGTAATGGAACATAAACTAAGGAAAATTATGGAAGAGTAGCAGTTTTGAAGTTGTTTCATAGGGGTGTCACAATACGTATGTATAACAATGTTAAGGTCACAATATGATACATATTGCGATACAACAAATTCACGCCATAGTAAGGAAGTCTGCTAAAAGCAGGATGGAAATCTGAGACACTAATAATTTCTTGTGACAGTCATCATAGTTTTGCATATGTTTTCAGAAAACTTTCATTCAATCTGAAATAAAGTCACAAAATTCTAGCTACATCTATATATCGGAGCGGTCTAGAAAAATTTTACTACTAACATTTTGATGGAGATCCATATAGTGTAAAATTTGATTTGATGAAGTTGTAAAATAGGAATTGGTACAGTCAAGCAATTATCACTTTTTGAATTGTCAATAAAACTGTTCCGATGCATTTACTTATTGCGACACCCCTATTGTTTCATATTACATATATTATGGTACTCTCTTTGCTGCAATGATACCATGGTCTGAGGATCTGACTGCTCTGCCTTCTCAAGCCTTTAAATCCATCATGGCTTTTATAACCTGTACATACCAATAAGAGTAGGTTATTTGACTTGAGCCAATCTTTTCTACATATGTCAAGTAATGGTTAAAACTGTTGTTTGTTGTGGTTAAATATTGGGGCTGAGATGTGAATCGTAAAATCATTTACCAAATCTGAATAAAAACAGTACCATATGTAGAAGCTGACAAAAATATTTGTTACGTTATTGTTCTTGCAAATACTTTCTAAAAGTTGACAAATCTATGATATTAACTCTTCCTAATTACCGGTATACTTCATCTGATTTACTTATGTTACAGTTGCTGGATGAATCAGGACTCACGACTTGAGCATTTATAATCAAAAATATATTTTATGTGAATGTATATTTCAATTTTAATTCAAACTACCTGGATTATTAAGATTTTAATGGCTTCATGCCTGTCTTTAAGTAGATATTGATTGATAATCCCTCACATGTTGGGTACTCATCCCAACATAATGTCTACTTGTTCCAGTTGTGTACTTTACAAGTCACCCCTAAAAGTTGAAATGTATCTAAATAAGTATGATGTCATTTCTTTTAAGTGCATTTGAATTCATTTATGAAAATTCTCTCTATTAATGCATTCAGTTTAAACTAATTCTTATAGTTTTAAGTGATATTTAAATTACAGTGATATTAATTTGCTACTAAATCTGTTACTGTCATGTTGGTGACAATGTCAGATAATTTGTCTTACACTAGAAGTGAGTGTTGGCAAAGTGATCCCTGTAAATGAGGTTATGACCAGACAATGGTGGAAGAGTTTGTGGCTGGTCGTCCTCGTCTGGCTCCATCGATTCACCATCAGGCAAGGGAATGTTCCTCATCTTGCATATGTTGTGCAACACAGCACAAGATGTGATGACCTGTTGGGAAAATTAAATTAAACATGTTATGCAAAAAAAGGCCAACTGATTTAATAATTTGTGTATCTTCAGATTGCATTACATTTATCTTGCTTTGTTCACAATGAGGCATGGCATTCAGCTGTGACAGGTACTTTTGGCGAATTTCATTAGATTTTGTACATTGCATAAAAACATGGTATTTATCTTCAATCGCTCCAAAACTAGTTTACACAGATAGAACTAGTTACATCACTGTCTTTGAGTCTCCTTCAGATGCATATGATCCATGTTATTAATTATCATTGACAATTCACTAATACCTATATAAGTAAAAACCAATTTTGAAAATGCATAAGCTACCTATCATATTTAAGCACTAACTTAATATTATTATCATAATTGTTAATTGCTAGATGTAACTTCAGTGTGTGTGTGTGTGTGTGTGTGTGTGTGTGTGTGTGTGTGCGTGTGTGTGTGTGTGTGTGCGCACACGTGCTTATATGTGCGTGAAAATATGTATTGTATATTTTATTGTTGTTAAAAAATGTTCTCAATCATGCCACAGTGGAATAAACCCACTTTAGCACGACCCGCTGCCTTGGTCATAACTTGAGTTGATAAGCACATGCTGCTGAATGGTTCAATTGAAGACAATCTTTCTTGATGATTGCAAAATGATATAAATGGAGTATTTAAGAACATGTATATGTAGACATATGTAACACATATATCTTAATACTTACAGACATGCACAGGCATGGAAGTGCACACACTTTCACAAACACACACACATGCAAGAACTGCTTTAAATAATTTTATTGAAACATAAATATTTTTTTTAACTGTAATTATTATGAAAGATTTCTGTCTACTTGTAAACATCTTTATAACATCTTCAAAACAGGTAATTCTTAAGGCATAGTTTCACTAAAAATAACACTGAGTTTACACAGATGAATAACTGCCCTCCACATTTATTATTTTTGTACACATATTTACCTTGCATGTTTTTTGTGGTGATAGTCTAACTTCACCATGCAAAACATGGAAACGGCGTTTCAACTGCCCAATCCCTCTCTCGACTACACTTCGAGTCCTTTTATGAGCTCTGTCAGAAAATCAAATGCAGTGAATAATAATTTAAAATCTGCAACAGCATATTTGTAATTTCTTATTGTCACATAAATGAATAACATGATATTTATGAACATTGATAAATAGTCCATTTAGCCCTGAAATATTCATTAATGGGTACTATCAGTTCAATAAGTACATTGTATTCATGAAGTAAATTAATCATTGAGGATTGTAATTTGTTCCAGGAAAGAAACCTTCACTTTTTTAATGCAACCAAGTTACACTTTTATAGTTTTTTTTGAAAGGGGGCATAACTCTATTCTAGTACCCGATGGAAGTCCTGTCGTTTTCGAGGTTTAGTTTACCTGTTGTATGCTGTCTGAGAGCCGGGATGTGGTTGAAGATAAGGTGTGAGGAGCCAATCTCTACATGGATATCCACTGTCCCCAAGCAAATGGCAGCCGGCAGGCATCACATGGCGTGTAAACAAAGCGCAAACGCCGCTCTCGGTCAGTATGCGCGAGTCATGAGTGGACCCGGGCCATTTCGCTACAACATCGATGATTTGCGAACTGTGGTCAAAGATAACCTGAGTGTTGATGCTGTGGTATTGTTTCCTATTCACATAAGCAGGTTCGTGCTGGGATGGTGCCAGAATCTGAATGTGGGTGCCATCTATCACCCCAACCACTCCGGGAAAATTAGCGATGCCATAGAAACCTAGTTGGTTTCTTCGTATTTCAGCTTGACTGGTAGGAAACGAAATAAACTGTCGAACTATGGCAGGAGCAGACACTGCAGTTATTGTTTGTGTAATGGCCCTACTGACTGACGACTGTGAAACTCCAATATGATCAGCATTACACAGCTGCATCTTCCCAGTGGCCAAGTATCGCAGCGTCAACAGAACTTTTTCTGTAGCCGATAAGGGATTGCTTCTTTGTGTCAGAGGTGAAATTTCATTGGAAATCAAACTTACTACAAACTGTATGCCATCTTTGGATAAACGAAATCTTCGTGTCAATTCTTTTTCAGTGTATTTTTCTAAAATGTTGTTTCTATCGGTGCTTGCATTGGCGGCCATCTTTGTTTACTTTAAGAAATTTCTTAAGGGCTTAAGTTACCTATGCATGGTTCTTAGTCTAAGAAAAAATCTTAAGCACTAAGAGGTTTGATGAATACGACTTAAGCAAAATTCTTAGTATTGTAGAGGTTGTTATGGAAACTAAGAATTCTTAGCAGATTTAAGAATTCTTAAGGTTTAAGAAAATTCTAAGAAGTTTGGTGAATCCGGCCCCAGATATCATCGTGTCGACCATACACCGTGAAAATCTCAAGATTGTATACTCGTATACAAATGATTGCATAACGTTTGAGCCAAGTATTGTTCCTTATTGCTTATGTTACTTCGTTTACACATGTGCATTTACTGGTCGAAAAAAACCCCTCCTCTCTATGTGTCGTTATGTGTTAATATAGAAGTGATGCAGACCTGACACCGAGAAAATCTTTGTACCGAATCGTGTGACACCGTGTGGAACCAGCTCCGCTTTGGGACCTATTAAGAAAACACCTTTTTACGAGGTTGAAGAAGTATTTTCGCCGGATCGGCCATAAAACATATCGCGGAGCCTCATTGTTGACAACAACCATCATGTAATCTAATTCCTCTGTAATTCTCAAAGACCTGAAGCAAGTAATTAGCTTAAGTAGAAGTTAGAATTGTGTCGCCTATAGAGACATTGGGATTGCACACGAGTTTCACCATTGCTGCTGTCTCCCTGAGTACAGTCAACCATACGGCGTTCTGAAACGAACTGTGTACGGTTGAAGCTTGTCTTTATGGAAACTCCGTGATGTGAGTACAGTTTGTTTTAATATGAAAAACGGTGTATATCTCATACATAAGTATATACAGTTTAATATGAACAAACTTTATGGATTACAGGTTCTTTTGTTTAGTGAGTGTGACGACGTTTCGATACGGATTCTTGTCCAGTGACAACGTGAGTGACGGTACAGGAATCCGTATGGAAACCAAATAAAATTCGCCAGATAAAGTTTTTATCCTGAAAGTTTGTTCACATTGCACATCTCAACTTCTAATATGCAACTTAATAAAGTTGGCATACAGTTAAGTGTTTAAATTAATATTCAACAATATTAATCATTTACATTTACTATGTATGCAAGCCACTGAATCTGTGTGTGTGTGTGTGTGTGTGTGTGTGTGTGAGTGTGTGTGTGTGTGTGTGTGTGTGAGTGTGTGTGTGTGTGTGTGTGTGTGTGTGTGTGTGTGTGTGTGTGTGAGTGTGTGTGTGTGTGTGTGTGTGTGTGTGTGTGTGTGTGTGTGTGTGTGTGTGTGTGTGTGTGTGTGTGCCTGCGCGCGAACATGCATGTGTATGCGCGTGTGTACGCTTTCGGCGCAAGAGCAACACACCCGTGCCAGTTATACTGAGTCACTTAAGGTTATTTCCATAGAACTACATGTTATTTCAGTGTAGTATAAATAATTTTCATGCAGATAGTGTAGGACGGATCTGTGTGAAACTTGACAGTCAAATGTGAAATCTTTGTTCCTCGCACATAATGTCAGTTGAGTTATCCGACCAGTATTAAACAAATGACATTGATTCTATCAACTTACGTACGGTTCCACCATGCACAATCCCATAGTTCACGGCACTGTGCATGTGTTGATTACATTGTCGCCATTTGACAAGTAAGCAGCAGGTAATTAATCTGAAATTATGTGATTGTAGGGAAGATTATTCCTCACAAATGAGTAACATTTTCAGTTTTCAGTATTTTCACTTGTTGCCAACCATCGAGAAGATGGTCTTGTTATTTTGTAACAATCATAACAAGTGCAATAATCTGACAAAATACCTATTTCTTGTCGTTGAGAAACGTGATCCCCTTTTCAAAGGATATCTGTGAACTAATTTCTTAAATAAATTGATTATTCATATACAGCGCTCGTGTCACAATTGCACTTAATGTGCTCTGTACTTGTATAATGAACTGGTGGCCCTTTTTCTGGAAATAAAGTAGACACTTTCAATGTGCAAAATTTGAAGATGAATTTACGAAAATTTATTTCATGTAAATTGTTTACGTTACACTAAATTACCATGTAAGTCAAATCACATCAAGTGGCCCAGTATGTCTGTACCTTAAGCTGGGTCATGTTGGCGGATGCTGGAGAGAGAGAGAGTCGTGTTTCTTAGCAACTATCAGCTCAAATCGAGGAACATCGTTATTGTATTTTTTAATTTATTCATTGGAATACTAAGAATACAAAAGGATCGGAAATTTTGAAATCTTCAGAGAAATGCATCGACCTGCATTCACATTCTTAACTGTATACTTCCTCTATTCATTGGAATACTAAGGAACATTAAATTTTGAAATCTCCTGAGAAATTTATCGAATTGCATTCGTAATCTCTTGAGAACAGCCTGGCGTTCAGACTGTATTGAGTGGCTAATGATCACATCGCTTTATGTAGAATGATTGCTCTTTAATGACAGACTCAGTTTTATTTCAAATACCTCATTTCCTATATTAGACGCTGGATCTTTAAATCTTTATCGAACAGAAGACGAATACTGACGAATCGAATATTACCTTAGTGTATATAAGCATGTGATCCTGATAAAACTATTGTATTTAATACATTGTAACTAGTTTATAGATTCTCACCCTGTGTAGCTAACGCGATCGGGTGGTCAGGGTCGCTGACTTAGTTGAAACGTGCCATCGGTTCCCATTTGCGCAGATCGATGCTCATGCTGTTGATCACTGGACTGTCTGGTCCAAACTCGATTATTTACAGACCTCCGCCATATAGCTGGAATATAGCTATGTGCGACGTAAAACTAAACTCACTCACTCACTGAGAAATTTCGTTTTTGCTGTAATTCGCATTGGGCCGCTTAATAGGTGTAAGGTACGGAGAGTGGATGCGTGAGTGACTGAGCGAGTATGGTTTAAAATTGCTCTGTAATATTCCAGTTGTTACGAAACTAGTGTTGAGATTAGGATGAAGACTCTGACATTGTATTTTATGAGTAAAGTATGATTATTATTTTACCAGATGGATCTCCTGTGTGCAGCCATCGGTTACCTGGCTGTTTGTATCAGCATCAGTGGTGAGTATTGCGTCTAGTGTCAGTGACCTGACTCAGAGTTGACTTTAACCCTTGTAAGTCAGTGTTTATCGAGTTCAGATTGCTATAATATAGAAATTATTATTAGCCATATTATGGCTGTCAGGAACAGGTGTGAGTGAATGAGTTGGGCTTTACGTCGCTTTTAGAAACATCCCAGAAATATTCCACTTGGGAACCACAAATAGCTTTCAGTTATGTAGGGAATGGAACTCGGGCGTGACGAGCGAGCGCTTTAACCACTTGGCTACCCCGCCGCTCCTTCAGTAGGAGAAACACCATAGTCGGATGTAGTGCCTCAACACATAACTAGTAAGGTGGCCCAGTCGTTCCTTCCTTAACCCATTTATGCAAAATAAATAAATAAATAAATAAATAAATAAATAAATAAATAAATAAATAAATAAATAAATAAATAAATAAATAAATAAATAAATAAAATCGAGTGACATCTCTCTCTCTCTCTCTCTCTCTCTCTCTCTCTCGAGAGAGAGAGAGAGAGTGTGTGTTCTAAACAACTATCTTTGTCAGCTTATTGATTCTTAAACTAATTGTTGAATTGTTAACAGTACGCTTCGTCTTCATTATTTTTTATGGAAAGCGACATACGAGTTTGAAATCTCTTGAGAAATAAACAAATGTGAACAGTCATACCCGAATTGTAGTTGTAATCTCACGTGAACGGTCTACCTTTCAGTGTGTAATGTAATTACAGTGAATGGGTAATTGCCTATTTTGTACGCCTGTAATCGATCCGTGACCACACTAAGTATGACAGTACCTTTATAACACGAAGTAATTAATTTGTCTATTTATAATGCTGTAAATCCTCACCGACAGCAATGTCCATGGCACAGTGATAGAATTTAAGCCTCCCTTGTAAAACAAAGAGAAAAGGTGTATCTTTAGATTTGCTTTAAAACGTCTGACTGTTGAGCTTTATTCCAACTACCGCGTTTTTAAACCACAAATTTCGATCACTTTCCGTATATCCACGAATCATTGCTACACATGGGTATCACCGTCTGTTTACCAGATCATGGCTAGAGGTTTATGAGATATGTGTCTCAGGATTATCCGGGCAATACATGGCACACCCCACCCGACCCGCAACCCCTACTTCCTCCTACCCTACCCCCTTTGGTCCTGAAAGTTTTGTTAAATAACCATTCAAACTCGACTGAATATGAAGTGTGCACCCCAACTTTTCTCAGTAGTGTGACTTTTGCGCATTTTCAGCAGTCTTTCGCAGTGTATTCTCCTTTCTTTTCTCCTGAAAGCAGAGAACCAGACAGGAAGCGTGAAAATGCACTGTAACGTGTGAAGTGGTCGGAGGTCTCTATACAGGTGTCCTCTCGATTACCATAACGTTTACCCGTTTTGCACAGAGAACCAATTTGTTAATGTGGGAATGTCATGCCTGGATGATTGTTTGGGATTAGGTCATCTCGCATGGTAGGGTCCTTAAATTCTTTTCACTGTAGGATCAATAACTATGGAATCCGAGAAGGGACATTGTCGCGTTGTCGCATTGTCGCCCTCTCAAAAACAAGCAAAATGAGGTGAAAATTAACCAAAGCGCGACAATGCGACAATGCGACAACGCGACATTTCGCATTGTCGCGATGTCGCGTGTCGCGTTTCGAATAACATTTACTCTGTTCCTCCAAAGTGCGACACGCGACATAGCGACACTTTTCAAGGTCAAAATATGTCGCGTTGTCGCATTGTCGCCCTATCTAAGATATGTAAGAATTCACTAAAACGCGACACGCGACAATGCGACAACGCGACATTTCATCAAAATGTCGCGATGTCGCACTGTCGCGTGTCGCGTTTTATTAAAATATTGACCATAGTATGCATTTAACAAATTAACTGAAACGCGACACGCGACAAAATGTATGTCGCATTGTCGCGTTGTCGCCCTTTTTGTTACCTGTGCGCATGTGTAGAAAGTAAATTAATCTACGCATGCGCAGAAAATGTTATACTCTATTCCATACTTCACTGGTCTTTCGTTACCTCCAATGGTTTTTGAAATGAAGTAGTGCCCGAAATGGCAATGGGCCTTTTCTTCTTGAACTTAATGCAAATCTTTCTTTATTGTTTTACATATTGCAAATGTATTTAGCCATTCAAGTGTGTTCTAGCAGCAAAACGAATTAGTAGCGCAACTATTCATTGTAATCACGGCGCACTGTATCCCTGTCATTCAAGGCCGGGCAATTTGCTGAGCAGTTAGTCTCTTAGTCACACCAGATAGTTATTACCATACGTTCGAATACCAGCACCATACACATTAATCACTTTGGAAATTTCGATGACAGGTTGTGATTACAGGTTGTGAAAAACTATAATATTGTTAAAATTCAAGCCACATCGGCAAATTCATCAGGTGATGTCCTCGAATGGGTCACTATGTTCCATAATGTGGCTCCTGACAGTTTCGTGGTACAGTCCTGTCGGACGCTGATGAATTTGTCTGGGATCTGCCTCTGTTCAGCCAGCAGTGGATGGATACCAAGTAGAATTAGATATCACTTAACCATCCGTCACCTCAAGGACAGTTTTGGTCGACTTTGAACGTGATAATGGGAAAACTATGGAATCCGAGAAGGGACATTGTCGCGTTGTCGCATTGTCGCGTTGTCGCCCTCTCAAAAACAAGCAAAATGAGGTGAAAATTAACCAAAGCGCGACAATGCGACAATGCGACAACGCGACATTTCGCCTGTTTGTCGCATTGTCGCGATGTCGCGTGTCGCGTTTCGAATAACATTTACTCAGTTCCTCCAAAGTGCGACACGCGACAATGCGACACTTTTCAAGGTCAAAATATGTCGCGTTGTCGCATTGTCGCCCTATCTAAGATATGTAAGAATTCACTAAAACGCGACACGCGACAATGCGACAACGCGACATTTCATCAAAATGTCGCGATGTCGCACTGTCGCGTGTCGCGTTTTATTAAAATATTGACCATAGTATGCATTTAACAAATTAACTGAAACGCGACACGCGACAATGCGACAAAATGTATGTCGCATTGTCGCGTTGTCGCCCTTTTTGTTACCTGTGCGCATGTGTAGAAAGTAAATTAATCTACGCATGCGCAGAAAATGTTATACTCTATTCCATACTTCACTGGTCTTTCGTTACCTCCAATGGTTTTTTAAATGAAGTAGTGCCCGAAATGGCCTTTTCTTCTTGAACTTAATGCAAATCTTTCTTTATTGTTTTACATATTGCAAATGTATTTAGCCATTCAAGTGTGTTCTAGCAGCAAAACGAATTAGTAGCGCAACTATTCATTGTGTCCAAGAGCGATCGTCGTGGTCGCTCTCAGGTGGAAGTTTAGGATGGTGGACAAGAGACAGGGAGGACATGAGTCGGCGTTAGAGATGAAGACAGCAGCAGCCATGTTTTATTACTGTTTGGTCGAAGGATGGTCAAAATGGTAAAATACAGTGGTAAACATGTGACAGAACGCACATCAGGACTGAATGGCCAATGATCCCGATGTGGAGACCCGCTCTGTCACTTACACACATATTAGAAGTCCGACGGCGATTCTTCATCGTCGACGTAGTCGTAGGTGGGCGACGGCCTTGGCCGACACCCCGACTAGACGCACAATCCGTCCACTTCTGTCGATGATCTAGTCTCCATGGTTGGTCTTGCCGGTTGGTCTCCTGGATGGTCTCGCTGGATGGTCTGTGCGACTGACCACATCAGTCAGGTTTTTATACACAGGGCCATTACGCCACATTGCGCAAGGTCACTGGCCCATGCACATGTACATACGTAAGATTCGCCGACGTAGGGAGGTGTTAATTGACATGTATTGATAACGTTTGAGAATTAAGGGTCCTGCCCGGAGGGGGGTTTATGATAAGAGGGGATACACCGAATGTTTGCCGAATACATTTACATAGACAAAGGGGATGGAATTTCGGTGCACTTTGGACTTAAATTGAAACAAATAGATTGTTTGAATAAATGAAGTTTTAAGGAAACTTATTGAAATGATTTAGTCTATGACAATTGTAATCACGGCGCACTGTACCCCTGTCATTCAAGGCCGGGCAATTTGCTGAGCAGTTAGTCTCTTAGTCACACCAGATAGTTATTACCATACGTTCGAATACCAGCACCATACACATTAATCACGTTGGAAATTTCGATGACAGGTTGTGATTACAGGTTGTGAAAAACTATAATATTGTTAAAATTCAAGCCACATCGGCAAATTCATCAGGTGATGTCCTCGAATGGGTCACTATGTTCCATAATGTGGCTCCTGACAGTTTCGTGGTACAGTCCTGTCGGACGCTGATGAATTTGTCTGGGATCTGCCTCTGTTCAGCCAGCAGTGGATGGATACCAAGTAGAATTAGATATCACTTAACCATCCGTCACCTCAAGGACAGGTTTGGTCGACTTTGAACGTGATAATGGGAAAACGCCTTACAAATGGACTGTTAGCAGTAGGATATTAGAAACAATGACATCACTTGGTAGAGTTGCGTACACTTGTAGTGCCAGAAACCAGCTTTCCCTCCCTCACTCCTCTTACTCTTCTCGCCGCTCCACTCCACTCACCCAAGGGTTATTGGTATAAATAGCATGGTATTTCATTACAATCATGTATTATGATGCCCGTTTTCATTTCTGTTTGAATCCTATATTATTAATCCCGCACATAGCCTGATTCACAATATGCCTCATAATGTTTTCATACGGATACTAGATCCAGCGATATACATGTACTTGTATCGTTTTAAACCTACGGCTGTTATATCAACAACAAAAAATTCAGCAAAAGGGTCAGTCTGAATAGAACCATTCCGTTAAGCAACGACACTCAGCCACTCTGGACTTCACGACTAGATGTACGTTCATTTATCATTGTTCTGATGTCGATCCCTGGCTATCTGAACCCTTTAAAAATATCGAAAAATAATCATGCTTGTCATATTTTCTTTTTACATTCCGCTGTAACTACTACAATTTTGATGAAATGTCGTATTCACGCATTACCGCGCGTCGCGCTTTGTTAAAATATTGACTACAGTATGTATTATAAGATATTAACTAAAACGCGACACGCGACAATGCGACAACGCGACATTTTGATGAAATGTCGCATTGTCGCATTGTCGCGCGTCGCGTTTTGTTAAAATATTGACTACAATGTGAATTATAAGATATTAACTAAAACGCGACACGCGACAATGCGACAACGCGACATTTTGATGAAATGTCGCATTGTCGCGCGTCGCGTTTTGTTAAGATATTGACTGCAGTATGTATTATAAGATATTAACTAAAAGGCGACACGCGACAATGCGACAACGCGACATTTTGATGAAATGTCGCATTGTCGCATTGTCGCGCGTCGCGTTTTGTTAAAATATTGACTACAGTATGTATTACAAGATATTAAGTAAAACGTAGTCTGTCGTACAGACCCTGAGGTATATATATCCAAGAGAGCCCAAGCAAGTCTAGAAAATGTGGCAAGTCTAGATTTTCATAGCTTCAGGGTCTGTACCAATCTGCTGAATTCATAGCCAGTATATGGTTAGTAATTATCAGTTGATCTCTAGCTGTCACTGGTGTTTAGTATAAATTCATGGGGAGGCTCCCCTACAGCTCCGCCATCGCCCCACACTTGGGTAAGACCTCGTGCCCTGTCCTCTCACCGCGAGGCAACATGTGTCGGGTTTTATTCAAGATTCCTGATCTTCCTTCCTGGAGTTCTTCCCTCAACTCACAATGTCATCGGTAGACTAAGAACTACTCTCTCAAATGAACATATTTTACTGGGAAAAGGTCATAGTGAAAAAATAAGAATAACATAACTAGGATTGCCTCATGGGCAATACTGACGGTCTTCAGACTTCCTCCATACACCCTCCGAGGCTATCTTCACTTGAACAGTTTCTTTGGACGCCAGCTGGACCGTCCATTGCGGTAATTTTTACATTCATTTGGCACTGAGTCAACACTGCTGACACGACCACATAATTCACAAACTGCAGAAAAAGAAACTGGATGGCAAAGTCAGATATACAAAGTACTGGAAAGATTACAACCTGACATTTCCCATACACTGTTTTGTTTGTGGGTCATAGGTTCCAAATTGGGTAGGTCGATGCTCATGCTGTTGATCACTGGATTGTCTGGTCCAGATTCGATCATTTAGAGACCACAGCCATATAGGTGGAATAGTACTGAGTGCGGCGTAAAATTCAACTCACTCACTGTAACAAAATCGACTATTTCCTTAATCCTCATGTATTTCTGTGAACACTCACTGCTATGCCAGTGTAACGCAGGAATACGACTGAATGTGGCGTAAAGCAATATACAAACTAGTGGAAAGATTAGAATCTGACATTTCCATACCACTAATACTGCTGAGTGCGGCGCAAAGCAATATACAAACTAATAGTTTCCACATTGCGCAGATCGATGCTCATGCTGTTGATCACTAGCTGGAATAATGCTCAGTGCGGCGTAAAACTCAACTCACTCACTTTTACACAATCGACTTTTTCCTTAACGCTCATGTATTTCTGTGACCATTCATTGTTAACCCAGTGTAATGCAGGTGAAGGGAAACTCGAGTTCTAATTTGAGTGTGCCAAAGCGGCGTTCAAAATAGATATCTGCCTGTCACAGCCGGACGGGAACATTTTGTTAAAATTTGAGTTGATTCAGGCTGGAAATGTACAAATTTTCTTTCCGTCGTAATTGTGACGTAAGTATTAATTTTTTACATAACCATGATGTGAAGCAAAGATGTTCGCCGTTCAATTAGCTACAGTTTGGTACCCTGAACGATGAAATCCAGTGTGTTTTCGCAGAGTTATGACATTTTAATGAACCCTGTGAAACGTTGACCAACTTTCAAGGGCGATAACTCCGAAGCTATGTAAGATATCACGATGCCTTGAACAAATTAATCTTTCCAGTGTATGAGCTTTCTAATGGTGAAACAAATGGTGATTGTGCTATATGCCGTTCTGGAAAAGAAGGTTTTCAAAGACAGGCACTGGCAAAACGCGAAAATCGGAAAAAAATTCAGTTTTTTCAAAATAGCGGAAAATCTGTCACGGCGGCCAACTTCCACTGTGAGTCGATGGAGAATGATGTTGTCTCCCTTGTGTGAAAATTTGGTTAATTTATCTCTTATAGGTTCCGAGATATTCAGGGTGAAAGATTTTTACATTTTGGGTTGTCTGCCCTTAAGGGGAAGACGGTAGAAGTTTTTTCCATTGTATCAATTTCAGCATACAGGCTATCATCCCTGAAAGTTTGATCGAAATCCATCCTGTGGTTAGGTCAGGAGAGCTGGTACAAAATTCGTACAAATAATAATAAGAAGAAGAAAAAGAAAAATGTTCGGATAATAACAGTAGGTCTTCCAGACTTTCAGTCTGAAGACCTAATAAAATGGAGACTGAGACCTTCTTCACTAAGCCTTCTTCAGAAGCTAAGGGAATCTAGACTTGCCACATTTTCTAGACTTGCATGGGCTTTCTTGGATATATTTGCTTCAGCATCTGTACAACAGACTGGTTTTTTTTATCTCAGTTCTTTTGCGACTTCAATTCCACAGGACAGGTACAAAGTCTTTTCAAAGGGTTTTACAAGACGGCACAAAGTATCGTCGGTATGAGTGGCCTCGTGAACATTTTCTACACGCTGTGTGTGTTGAACATTTTCTGTTAACTGTTACTTGAAAAACATTTCAATCAAAGACATGGATGGCTCTCTTTTACTACTTTCAATAAACAGTTTTCTCCTGTACCATGCGATTTCAATCAAACTGCCGTATATATTGCAGACAGAATATTTTGATTTGACAGAAAAATTATATTTGATATCTTTGTTGGAGTTTTGGATACATCCAGTTTTCCAGCCATAGCATTAGTCTCAAGAGATGCTAACCCTGAGCTCTGTGTTTGCTACAGTTGATACTTCCCCAGAGCTGCTCACACCACACTGAGAGGGAATAGGGGTCCGGCTGGGTAGGGTGATGTTGGGGGCAATAAAAAGTCCTGAAAATGAAGAAAGTCTCAGGACTCCATTTCATTATATTATTTTTTTTTACCTATGAACGTTTTTCAGTAAAATATGTTCATTTCAGAGACTAGTTGTTAGTCTAACTAAAACGCGACGCGCGACAATGCGACAATGCGACATTTTGACGAAATGTCGCGTTGTCGCATTGTCGCGTGTCGCGTTTTAGTCATTAAGCTACAATACATACATTGGTCAAAATTTTAACAAAGCGCGACGCGCGACAATGCGACAACGCGACATTTCGTCAAAATGTCGCGTTGTCGCATTGTCGCGTGTCGCGTTTTAGACAATATGTTATAATCCATACTGTGATCAATCTTTTAACAAAGCACGACGCGCGACAATGCGACAACGCGACATTTCGTCAAAATGTCGCGTTGTCGCATTGTCGCGTGTCGCGTTTTATTAGTTACGGCGGAATCCAAACACTATCACAAGCATGAATATTTTTATATGCTTTTTAAGAGCTGAGATACCCGTGATTCGAACTCAGAACAGTGATAAATGAACATCCATGTTGTGTTAGTGTGTGGGTTAAGGGTGCGTGGTTAATGGAATGCCGTATTCAAACTGTCCATTTTACTGAAGAATACTATGATTCAGTAGGTGCATGTTTGAAGCGATACAAGTATATAAGTATCGCTTGATCAAGTATCCATAAGAGAAAAGTATGAGATATATTGTGAATTATCTCATATCAGGGTTAATAAGACAGGATTCAAATAGAACTAAAAACAGACATGACAACACATTATTGTATTGAAATACCTTGCCAATTTGCGAAGCTTCCCAAACCTTGAGAGAGTGCAGCGGCGGAGGAGTGAGGAGTGGTGTGGAGCGAAGCGGAGAGGAGTGGGCTAGGGTGGAGTGGAGTAGAACGGAGCGCCGGAGGAGTGAAGGAGGAGGAGGGTAGAGGAGAGGTGTGGTGTGGAATGGATTGGAGCGTCGCAGAGTAGGGGGAGGGAGGGAGGGAGACTTGGTTTCTGGCACTTCAAGGGTACGCAACACTACCAAGCTATTTCATCGTTTCTAATAAACCATCCCTCCAAAAGAAACGCATAGGTGATTTGTATTTTTACAACTCTTCTGTTGCTAGGCGTCTGAATGTTAGTCGGAGCAAGATATAATGACTTGCAGCTCGTTGCAGCCAAACAGATGTAAGAAATCACCGCCCCTTTTCAGGCAGACCTAGAGTTACCACTGCTGCTCAAATAGGTACATGCGGGTACTACAGTTGCGTGATGGTACTCCCACGGGTGAGAGCACAACAGCCAGGGCACCTGGGCTTCAGAGGATGTCAGGTCAAACTGTACGGAACAGGCTGAAAGTGATTCGTTTGAGAACCAGAAAACAAGACGTCGGGGTCGTGCTACGTCGTCATCAACGTCTTCGCTGTCTCGAAGTATATTATATGCTTTATAAACATTACCTTCTTCTAAAGCACATGCACTCATTACTGATGTAAAATTCATGCACTAAAGTCTGTTTATGGACGAGTTATAAACTTTTCTCAACAGATTTCTCGTCTATGCGTTTATTTCTTGGGATAGTATATCACAATGATAACAGTCCATTTGTATGGCGTTTTCCCATTATCACGTTCAAACCGACCTAAACTGTCTTTGACGTGTCGGGTAGTTACGTGATATCTCATTCTACTCGGTATCCATCCACTGCTGGCTGAACAGGGGCAGATCTTGAACAAATTCATCAGCGTCGGACAGGACTGTACCATGAAACTGTGACAGGAGCCACATTATGGAACATAGTGACTCATTCGAGGACATGACCTGATGTTTCTGCCGATGTGGCTTGAATTTTAACAATATTTCAGTTTCTCACAACCTGTCATCTGCATATCGGCGAAATGTTCAAAGTGATTAATGCGTATGGTGCTGGGATTCGAACTTATGATAACAGTTGTCTGGTGTGATTAAAAGACAAACTCTACACAGCAAATGCCCCGCCTTGAATGACAGGGCAACCGTGTGCCGTGATTACAATGAAAAGTTGCGCAAATAATTGTCTTGCTGCTAAAACACACTTCATTGGGTAAATACATTTATATATGAAATAATTTTCAAACCAACAATGAAGATTTGCATTAAGTTCAAGAAAAGCAGCCCAACTGCCATTTCGAACACTACTTCATTTTAAAAATCATTGGATGTAGCAAAAAGACCATTGAAGTATGAAATAGAGTTTAACTTTTCCTGCGCATGCGTACTATAATTGACTTTCTACGTATGCGCACCGGTAATCGAAAAGGGCGACAACGCGACAACGCGACAATGCGACAATGCGACATTTCAATATGTCGCATTGTCGCGTGTCGCGTTTTAGTAAATGTTTAGTTTTTTCTTTACACATCTTAGATAGGGCGACAATGCGACAACGCGACATATTTTGACCTTGAAAAGTGTCGCATTGTCGCGTGTCGCACTTTGGAGGAACAGAGAAAATGTTACTCAAAACGCGACACGCGACATCGCGACAATGCGACAAATGGGCGAAATGTCGCGTTGTCGCATTGTCGCATTGTCGCGCTTTGATTAATTTTCACCTCATTTTGCTTGTTTTTGAGAGGGCGACAACGCGACAATGCGACAACGCGACAATGTCCCTTCTCGGATTCCATACGTTTTTGAGAGGGCGACAACGCGACAATGCGACATCGCGACAATGTCCCTTCTCGGATTCCATAAATAACTGTGTCCATTTCATTAGAATATATGACACCCGTCTTATTGGATGCATGGATAGGTGAACAAATATTTTGGATGCATGCCAACAAATATTTCGTTGGAGCAAATGTCCACACATAATTTGTTCACTGGTCACGACGGTGGCCAAAGGGAACATAAACAACCTCGAGGGTACATCAACCCATGAACCCCGAGGGACCATTGAACAACGTATTTATCTTACCGAACACCTCAATGTTAATTCTGAACTGTTTTAATCATATGTATATGATCATATTACTTCAGCCAACATGTGGGAATCAAACGATTCTAATCTTGCATCTTACTCATTTTTAAACACATGGGCTTGTATCGCATAGAAACGGCGTTCGAAAGTCATATAGATGTATAGATCCTACCCTAGTACTGTATAAAAGGAAAGGAATGTATCGAAGAAACCACCCCCTCCTCGATCAAAGTTACATGTCACCGCGTAAAATATTTTACGGCCTCGTCGAGGTCAACGGATCGAAAGCCAGATGATTTCCCTACAAAATGAGCCATGAATCGTCACAATCGGATCATTATTTCAAAAGTTATACGCCACGAATCATCGAAAACAGTTACCTCCACAATTTCACGCCAAAATTATGAATCACCCAATACGGTGAAAACTCATCTTTTAAATTAGTTTATTATTTTCAGTGACGTTGACAGCACCAGCGGCTGCAGCAAACAGAAACGATAATTCTATTTCTATGTGATTCCTACGATACTTAATATAACCGAAGTATAATACATTGTATTGCTTTTTTGTTTTTGCTTATTTAAGCCAAAGAATCAAATTTCAAAGAATTAAACCTCCTTGATACACATACAAGAAGGAGAAAAACATATTTGTTAAAGACATATTCTGACGAAATTATTAAGACATGATCACCTTATATTTCAACTTATGTTTCTGAAAAGGGTGTGATAATTACAAATGAGATTTATTTTATGGAATGTGCAAGTAAAATTTATTTTTAAAAGCCACTTTAAATCCCAAAGCAGAGTCTCAAAATGACTTTCCTGACTATCTCAAACAACCCGTCTCCATGTATGTACCCCGCCGAAGTGTTCGATCCTTCTCTGACTTTCTCCTCATCAAACGCTCATCTCCAAACCAACTGTTTGATCGAGCCTTCTATTCCAGCTCTGAACTGTGGAACTAAGAGTCATAGGAAATCGGGAACATGTCATCGACAGAAAGTTATAAATCTTAAGACTCGTCTGTTCACTGCTCCCTTTCTGTAAAAGCAATATGAAATATTTCTTTCCCAGTATTTTCACTGCGCATCTCCATGGTGGATATTAGACGCTCTATAAATTTATCATATTATTCTAATTCTTCGTCCGTCTCAGCCTGTTGTCGACAGCAGCATATTTCCTCTTTCTTTGTGGTCCACTGAGACTATCGCTTAGTCTCTGAATATATTATTTCGAGGTGTTTATTTCGATAAATTGTAAATTTAATGAAATGCTTAAACTGAAAAGCAGCCCCAGCGAGATGGGAGTCAGTTAGTGAGTTACAATTTTATATCTCATCGACAATATTACAGCCACATAGAGATGAAAACAAGGTAATCTATTCTCTCTCTCTCTCTCTCTCTCTCTCTCTCTCACTCTCTCCTGTTATGAAACACAGGTAAGCAGTAAGTAAAAGTAGTATAGTGAATGGGGTTTCGTTCATGCGCTTTAGTTCAAAGGTCGTATGTATTTATCACAGTTTTAGTAACCGTTAGAGTCGGCACTCTGGGGAACCGTTCCCAAGGCCAAGGGAAACATGTCCTGGCTGAGGAGAATACTGCAAAAAGAATTGTGGAACTGTAGTGTCTACTATTAAAACATTTTAAAATATGTTTAAAGCATATTTTCTTTTCAGAAACTGACAAAATATGTATTGTAGATTAGTTTGCCGCTATTTTGTTTTTGGGTCTGAGTGAGAGAATGTCTGGACTTGGAACAAGGTTGTAATTGTAAACCGAGTGTGTGACACTGCATTCCCATTGTCTCTGTATATACAGTATGGTTCAAAATTATTGAGAATAGCTAAAGCATTTCATATTATTAAACGAGAACAAATCAGATAAAATTGAATGTATTGTGAAAGTGAACTGACCTTTTCATGTTGTGTAGGTAACAATTTAATATTTTATTAAGTCTCCTTGAGCTTCACGGCACAGTCTAAGACGGGTAGGCATACTTCCTATCAGAAAGGTTAGTGTCTCGTGAGTTATGCTGTCCCAGTATCGGACCACTTCTCTCTTCATGTCTTCAATTTTTGTCAACCCCTTTTGATTCACACATTCCTTCATCATCCCCCAAATGTTCTCAATGGGATTTAAGTCAGGACTATATGCAGGTAATGGTAATGCAGTCACATTTTTCTCCTGAAACCACTGCTTGGCATGTTTTGCGGTGTGTTTAGGATCATTATTTTGCTGCAAAATCCAGTCATTTCCATAAAACACATGTGCACTTGGAAGGAGAAAATTATCTAATATGTTAGTGTAGCGTTGACTTGTCAGATTTCCCTCAAACACACACAGCGGGGTCGTTCCTAATAAGGATATCCCTCCCCATACATGAAACTTTGGGCTGTATTTAGGTCGTCGATACAACGGTGCTGACGCAGACTTTGTCCATATTTTCACATTATTGGGATATACCCATATGGAGCTTTCATCAGTAAAAATCACATTTTCCCAGTCAAAGTTTTCATGTGCCAAACACCACTCAACACGCCTGTCTTTATATTCTTGTTTCATGAGAGGAGAAGGAATTCCAGTCTTTTTCTCCAATCCAAGATCAATCAAATTTCTTCTAACTGTAGATTTTGATACAACTGTTGATCCCCTTTCTATCATTTCATACCTGATGTTGGAGATGCTTGCCCTTTGCTTTTTAGACGCTAAAATTCCCAGCCGGACGCGATCTGAGAAGTCCAATTTTCTGGGTCTCCCTGCTCCTTTCTGGTGCCCAAAATCCTTTCCCTCTTTAAAATTCTTCCTAATCCTATACACAGTAGAAAGAGGAGTTCCTGTTCTCTCTGCCAATGTATTTACATCATCAATTCCTTGATTACACAACTCAAAAATCAACCTTCTTTTATCTTCAGCAGACATTGTTGACAGTGCTGAGGAAAATGACGTCTGCTACAAATTCAGGGGAGGTAACTCTAATTGTACTATACTCAGTAGGCCAAGATGAGTTACCTCCCTTATACCATTACTTAGTTTTAAGTATCAGTGAATCAGTTGAGGTGTTAGGATAGCTCAAAGTAAGAAGAAAAATTCTCAATAATTATGAACCAGACTATAGCTACCACTTGCAGGGACACACGCAGCCAGCTACAAGGCTCGGTACCTGATGTATAGTACGACCGCCGTATCATGGAACACAGCCCAAGCTACCTGCTCACTTTTGAGGGGCCACCTCATCACAGTCGACAACAACGTCACCATCAACGTACTCAAGTATATCCGTGCTCAGCCGGAGGCCGCAGCTGTGTAAGTCATTTTGAAATACATGATATATATAGATGGGCTAGAGGTGTATTCTTCAATAATGAGTGAGCGAGTATGGTTTTACGCCGCCTTTAGCATAATAAAATACTGTCGTCGCATTTGATCTTTAGAAAAGCGTCATTTAAATTACGTTCTGATGGAGTGAATAAATCATGAGAAAGTACTTCCATTTCTTCTCACATTTAATGACATATATATCATATACAGATAGTTTAAAGGTCACATGCAACCAAAAAATCAAACATAATTAAAACACATTTATCACTTATTCATGACATATAATATACACTGCTGCTTTAGAAAAAACCAAATAAACAAAATTATAAGAGTACAATCGCGATTCAAAAGTGCAATATGTTGTACTTTGGCTTACTTCACTCCCAACGAAGCCCTCGGGAGACCGAACCCAGTCATAGCGGGTGGATATGCACTCAAGTGTAACGACGGCTTCCGATTGGCTGTTTCATTTGCTGATATGCTGAGGGTTCATTGTGGGTTCAGAAAGATGATCTGTTTGATGGGCATTTTAGAAGTATAGCCAGTCACAAGAAAGTAAGAATCTGTATGGATAACAATTTCTTTTTGTGTACTTGATGCGTCGTTTCAGTATGGATTCATATACTGTTGTCAAACAAAATCATATACACTAACAGAAGTCGTTATCCATGAAAAATGTATATAGAGATGTTGGGTTTGGAAAATACATGTTCTCTGAATTTGCGCTCGATCCAATCAAAAATTGTGTCAGTAGAGATGGTAAACTACTGCGTGGCTGGAATCTGTCATTCGTCCAAGTACAAAGCAGGACTTGAAACTGACATGAGTTTGCACCAGTTTCCGTCAGATCCAGTCATCCGAAAAAAATGAATGTAGTATGTTTGCAACCCGCAGACATAAAAAACATGTCATGTGTATCACACTTGCCTAATTACATAATGTGGCAGACACAGGACTCGGGTGCACGAGTCATAAATCAACTTATTTTCTTTATGTCATATAGTCTGATAGGTGTTAAGTTCAAATTGCACGTGGTCAATGATCGAAGCTGTGTATTGCATGTTGTCTTTAGCAGACAGGCAGGCAGACATATAGGTGTGAATAAACCAGACACTGAGCTTTCTCTGTGACAGAGACTGCTTACCACAATCAACAAGTTTTTTATGTAACGAGTAGATTATTTACTTGTTTGTGTACACAACCAAGATTAGACTACTGCTCACAACCTTTATAGGTTGAACTGGCATTTTTTATGATTTGTTTCGGTAAATGCATACCGAAAGGTACCAGAATCTGCAAAGGTGTGTTTTTCGTTGCATGTGACCTTTAAACATTTTATAATATAAACCTTTCTTCCACCGAGAGAGAGTATACGTGTCCGTCAGTCGTTGTTTTACGTAAACGCTCATAGTTTTGTTGTTGTCACGGTTTCCTTAGCATGTTGTGTAAAGCCAATTTCTCATGTCCCACCGTTGGTGATATTGCTGGATATTGTTAAAAGCGGCCTAAACATAAATTCAGTCACTCCTTATCTTGTTTCAGTGCTTGAGTGGTATGCAACGACCATGCCAAGTGATTTGTGAATTTGCACCTGAATATTAATAAAAATTCGTAGTTTCCATATTTTGTACTATAATTTTTCTTTAAGTGCTAATTTTCCACCACAGTTCTTAAAGACAACTATTATATCAGTTTGTTTCTTTTGGCAATTTGTAATATATACTATTCAGCACATTGGACAGTTATATCATTTGCGAACAAAAATGCGTAAAACGCTAATTTTAACTTTAATAAGTTTAGTATAACTCGGAAGTAACGATAAATATGGCGTATATAGGTCATTTAACTAAATTAATTAAAATTTTCAAATTCTTCTTAAGTTATATCAGTATCTAGATTAGAGTGAGTGATTGGGTTTAGGTTTATGCCATGCTCAGGAATATTCCACCTACACGGAAACAGTCTGTAAATAACCGTGTCTTGCCCAGGCAATCCAGTGATTAATAGCATGATTATCAATCTACTCAATCTATCGTGGGAAAGATGACACGTCATCCAAGTCAGCAAGACTAACCTTACGACAAGCATTGATTGGTGCAGTTCAGTTCTAACGCGGGTTATCTGGACCGGACAAAAACATAGAAACCGTTATGTTGTCATCACTCGAAACTCTCAGATTTAAGGACCAAACCCCCTCCTTCCCTTATATCACTGTTTTCACATAATGCTTCCGTAGAAATTGGACTAGCACATATAAATTTGAAAACTTATATAATTTTATGATACAGTTATATCCTATCTTCTTTTCTGAGTCCTTTTGCAGACTGTTTTCCAATTAACTGTTGTATCAGTTTGTGTTTAGGAATCAACAAGGAACTTAAACATGTCCAGCGTAATGGTATAGTGGTGCTTTCTGGTTTTATGAGTGTTTGGATAAAGAGATTATCGCACACAAAATGTTTCGCTCAAATATTTCCCTTTCAAAGTCTCTTGGTGCTAACTGTCCTTGAGAGATGCTGCCGTGTTGTCGATCTACCCATACAAAAGTCACAAACCTCCCAAACATCGTCAAAATATTTCATTTAAACTCTGTCGTCATTATTCTTAAAGGACAGACGGAGCGATATTTTGTTACATTGTCACGTTGTTGCGTGAATATTTCCTTCTTCAGAACACTGAATTTAGAGAAAGTTGAAGTCAGTATCAATTTTATTCTCATGTTTGCAAATACAACAGACGGAATATGAGAAGGAACGATTGTGTAGACAACTGTGCCTCTATTATATATATGGACAGTTCAGACAACATCTGGATAGGGCTGTACAACGCTGTACCGACATCGCACGTCCCTGTATACGTATGGACCGACTGCAAACACACCGACGAGAACACCACCATATGGTTCCCGGGGGAGCCCAACTCTGTCCAGACTGATCACTGCATAATTACCTCCCCTGAATACGAGTGGAAGACGAGGAACTGTAATGAAAAACACGCCTTCTTCTGTGAAAGAGCCACCGGCGGTAACTACACTAATTAGCTGTAATATAAGCTGTCACATATAACAACTCGTAGTGATGTTTTGCCGTCCACCTACCAGCTTCCTCTTAAATAACAACATCGTTTACACCTGTACACGTGTTCCTACATTCCATTCGTGACCAAGTCCTGTTATTCCGGGACAAGCCAAACAGCAACTCGCGCCTCTCTCGAAGGAATTCATTTTGGCTCAGGAACATAAGAACTACTTCAACAGGAACGATAACTATATTCCTGTATGATTCCAATCGCACTTGATATTACCGAAGAGCTCATACATTGTATTGCTGTCTTTGTGTTTGATTATCTATTATATAGAATTAAACCTCCTTGATACACTGAAAACAAGGAGAGAACTTTTGTTAAAGACATATTCTGACGTAATTATTTCCACATGCTCACCTTATATTTCCAGATATATTCTTAAAAAGATGTTAATAATTACAAAAAGGATTTGTTGTATCGGATAAAATATTTCTCAAACTGAACGTTCCATGTTATACACCAAAGGGCATTTTACCTAAATTCGCTGGAAAATATATGAGTGAAATGAAATTCTAAATCGCTAGGAGTATAAAAAGAATGCTAATATATCTGTATAACTAATCAGCTGCGGATTCAGCCGAATTCATAACACTGGGAGCATATTTCACATCTCTGGAAATAGTTTTGCCTGACTTTTTCTTTTTGGGGTCATTTATATATTTTTCAGTGAATTCAGTCAAAATTCCACTTGGGGTAAAACAGCAAGGCTACACGATTGTTCAGTTTCAGAAATGTTTTTAAATAACTTTTATTTCCATATTCAATAAAACAAATCTTATTTGTGATTATTATACTCTTTTCAGAAATGTAATTGGAAATATACGGTGAACATGTGGTAATAATTACGTCAGAATATGTCCTTAACAAATATGTTTTTTCTCCTTTTAAGTATATCGAGGAGGTTAAATTCTTTTAAATAAACAAACGTAAACAAAATCAACAATACAATGTACGAGTGCTTCAGTGATATTAAGTACCATAGGAATCAAACATGAATAGAGTTATCGTTCCTGTTTGAAGTAGTTCTGATGTTCCTACTCCCCTAAGACATCCTTCGAGAGGGGCACGAGTCTCTGTTGGGACACTTGTCCCGGAATGATACGAGTTGGTGAAGAATGACACGAGTTTGTCTCGAATGACATCTTCGTTCAAAAGGTATGTTCGAATGTTAACTTCCGTGGTTTGGCAAGCTGATTGGTCAATATTAAAGGTAGCTTGGCAACATGTCTCCTGATGACATTCAAAGGAAGCCGGGCGTTTTGGTAATAGCGTGACATCAAGCCTAGGACTTCTAAACTTCATGCCACACAATTACCAGACACCCATGCTTCCTTTGAGTAACTTCAGTCGACAGTTTACCATGACAAGGGAGATCACTGGACATTAGCAGTTGGTTAATATGAATCATATTACGGTTTTAATGAACTCAAATGGGTTCGGTCCATATGTTATTACATTTTCACCAGAATTGATTTATGATAAACAATTTTCTTATGATTTTATTTAACTCTGTTCTGCAAACAGTTGATTGTACGTTCGAAAAGGAAACTGGACAAAATTGTGAAATGGGTGGAGTGCGCTTGTCAGAGAAGATGACGGAGGACGCATGCGCAACTCGTTGTCAAGAGGAAATGGACGGAAGTGACATCTGTTGGGCGTATGAATACAACACCTTGTACAACCAGTGCAACCTTTTGTTTGGGTCTGATCCGTATATGTGTGAGACACTACAGCGAAACGTCGCTTTTACCACAGGCAGAAGACGATGCTTCAAATGTAGGTTTTTCCTGAATTCAACCTCATTTATCTACGGATTAGATTGCACTGACATTTCCCTCAGTTGGCGTCACATTGCACTAACAGGTCCTTCCATTGGCGTTTCGTTGCACTGATGGTTCCTTCCATTGACGTTACTTTGCACTGACGTTTCCTTCCATTGACGTTACATTGCACTGATGGTTCCTTCCATCGATGTTACATTGCACTGCTGTGCCCTCCCATTCACTTGGCATTACACTGATAGTTCCTTCCACAGACGTTACATTGCATTGACATTACACTGATTATTCCTCGCATTTACGGTACATTGCTTTGATGTCTCCGTCTCCTAACCTTTTGACGTTACATTGCATTGCATTGCATTCCTTCTCTTGACGTTTCATTGCATTGGCTTTTCTTTCTTCCAAAGTGATGTTTCCTGAAACTAACGTTTTATCCCATTGACATATCCTCCCTCTCACGCTTCGTTCCCTTGCTTCATATCCATCCGTGGCGTTACCTTTAAACTCAAGTTTCCTTCCACTGACGTTTATTTCCTAAAACGTTACCTTTTTGTGACGTTTTCTCCACGTGATACTTCCGGCCTCTGAGATTTCATTGACGTTTCTTCCACTTCAGTTTCAGACGTTACCGGATCCGAGGTAGCAAGCACTGGGGATTTATTTCCTGATTGCATCACAACAGAAGTGTCGACTTCAAAGGAAATAGCGGCTAGTTTTTCAACAACATCATCTACAACCGTGGAAGCTACCATGCACACATCGACAATGACATCATCTACGCCAAGCAGGACAGTTATGACATTTACACTGGAAACAACCGCAACAACAACCACAACAACATCTAGAGTTACAACGACATCAACAACGCCAAGCACAACACTTATGATATCTACACTCGAAACAGCAGCAACAACAACAACCACGATACAAAAAACAACATCTGCAGTTACGACATCAACAACGCCAAACACGAGAATTATGATGTCTACGCTAGAAACAACAATAGCAGCAGCAGTAACAACAACAACAACCACAATACCAACTACAACATCATCAGTTACAACATTAAATCCAACATCACGGCCAGATACAACAACAGATACAACTGTGGCACCCATTAACTCCGAAACATCACCAACAGCAACTACAACGCAAAATGCAAACACAATGGCAGAAACGACTCTGGAAACAACGTCAGACAACGCCATTACGTCCTCGGTTACCCCTTTCGTTACCACAACGACAGCATCATCTCCAGCGGCTGTGATTACAACTACTATTACAACTACGGCTACAACAGACACCGACAGTCCAACATCTACCCTCGCTACTTCAACAGCTTCAACGGCTGCATCTTCAAGCAATGCCACCGGGATATTCTCACCTTCAATCGACACTTTTCTGTTGCGACTTCAAGCAGCACTGGCCAGTTCCTCTACACTTACCTCCCCTGGTAGGTATGTCTACGAGGTGTGTGTGGTGGTGAAGACGTTCACCATTGCAGAAAGAAAGAAGCGAACAGACGATATGGTCAGTGACCTCACTCTGGACAAGAAGAACCTCTCCTCGTATCGGAGGAAGAAGTCCAGTGCTGAAGATGAGCGTCCGTCTGCCCAGGGAGTAGGGGGAGGCGTTGCTATCATACTACTCGTTACGACAGCTCTCATCATCATCCTGCCTGACTGTGCCAGCATCTTGATGCATGTGGTACACGTCCTCAAGAAGAAGCAGCGTGTCCCATGACAGGTTTACATGTTGATTATATTACTCTTAAAGGTTCGGTGAGAAAGTGTATTATAAAATGGAAGTTTTATTAATGGAAGATGAGACTTACAGGAGATAACTCTCGCATTGATGTATTGTGTGTAATACTTCACAATCTTAGTGGTCAAGCTTTGAATCTGTGTTAGCTTCAAATAGATTCCAAATGTTGAAGCCTCTGAGTATAAGATGTTAGATACAGATATATTCTAAGTATCTTATCTGTTTAGGGAATGATGATGTATTTTTGTGTGATAGAGGGTTTTGCAAAAGTCACACCAACACAGACAACTCAAATTCTGTTTTTAAAATGTTTGGTATTCATTTCGGAGGGACGGTATGCCAAATGCCACATATATTTGGCGGTGTTTGGTGGTAGTGTGTGACGGTAAATGGAGGATGGTTTGTGTCAGCAAATAATGATATACGATCTGCTCACTATAATTTGATACCTCCCATTGCCTAATCAGAGGTAGTTACACTAATTATATACCTCTCACTGACCAGTCAGGGGTGGTTGCTGTGACTGGATACCTCTCTTTGACCAGTTGAAGTGGTTAGTGTTATTGGACCAATATTTGTAGATTTCGACTCATACCGGTGCATATATGCGCATAATACATTGCTAGCATTTATATGCATCACAATTATGTTTTTAAGGTGATTCTGTATAGCAAGGGTTCGTGAAACAAAAAGGTGTACACACGATTCTAGAAAAGGGACTTTTTGGTGCAATATTTCCTATAGTAACATTGTGCAAAATTTAAGAGAGTTAACATTTTCAGATAGTTTTAAAATTCACACGAAGGCAAAATTTATGAGCACAAGAAGACAGTTATGTGCAAGCAGACATTTGTTGTGCATCACCTGATATCAAGTAGATATTTACAGCTCTCAGAAATTGGCCGTTTATGTGTAAGATTGTTGTTCATTGAGTACACGTGTGTGCAGGATACAGTGACTTACATTTCTGTGTGCATTGTTTGTACTTTTGTGTTTAATATTTCAGAAAGTTTTTATTTGAAGATTTATACTCTTGTGTTTGTATTTGAACTCACACTTGATCCAACACATTGCCCCAACCCAGCTTGGGCCATGTTTATCAAAAACAATGATAACATTCAATAGAATGCATACGCAGGTGATTGAAGGGAGACAGGTGAATGTTCAAGGTTGAGTTACTTTCGCCCAGTCTAGTAAACTTATCCTCAGTACTTTTCGTCACACGCCACTACTGAGTCTAACAAAACCTTATGGGAGGTCGAGTCAAGTAACCTTTGAGATTGACCAGTCTGAACACAGCTTACCAAATCGCGAAAGTGCACATTCGCACATACCTTTTGAACTTTTTATCTCGAACGATTCCGAATACTATTTAGCGTACGCTCGCTTCCGGGTGATGTACACGGCGTACGTACAGCCATGACAACGGTGAGTAAACAGTCGCTGAAAATGGTGTTTTTGGCTATATTCAAGGATGCCATCTTGCGGAAATATTAGCTAATGGTAACCATGTCAACAGAAACCCAAAAGCGTATATACCTCAGGTCAAATAGTGGTGTTATATGTGGATTTTTGTTTGTGGAGACATCTGTGTCAGTGACCTGAATATTTTGAAAGTCCCTCCGATCCCCGAATAGTAGCCGTTGTCTGATTGGTTAAATCTATTTAACCGTCTCGCGTTTGACTGGGCGGTCATTGGTTGCTCAAAGGTTACCTGACGCGACCTTCTATTAGGTTTTGTTAGACTCAGTGGTGGAGTGTGACGAAATACACTGAGACTAAGTTTGCTTAGACTGACTTTCTCCATTTTAAAAACAACACGGACTGTTTTATCATTATGAGTTTTAAAAGCAGTATGTAAACTGGGAGTGGCAGTGAATAAGACCACAAAGGGAGGCAAGCGGGGTGGTCTTAATAAACAACAAAAGATACAATTGTTACCAAACATCCGTAACAACAGTAATGGTCTGAATGTCGTTTTATGGAGGAAGTTCAGTTTTACGAGTATTTTAGCAAGATTCCAGCAATATCACGGCGGGAGACACCAGAAATGTACTCACGTGCGGAATTGAACACGGATCTTCAGTGTGACGAGCGAACGGTTTAACCACTAGGCTACCCCACCGCCCTTGTTTTATGGAGTGCACAGTCATGTTGAAATAGACACTTGAAATATCAGACATTATCTTGACTGGGGATATTGATATGTGTCAGAGACTAGAATTAAAGAACTGCTAATTCTCTTTAGCTATCTGCATATCCACGACTTCTCCAAAAACCACAGTAGATGGAAAAAAGCGCATAACAAATGCACTCATTGTTCACGTAGACATGCATCTACAAGACATGGGTTTGTTTCATAACGTAGAGTTTATTTTATGCATGAGATTAGATTAAAAAGATATTCTATCTTGTTCAAAATATTCTGCACAACGTGGTGTACATGTTCAAGGTTTCGAGCGATGGGATGTACAATGTTGATGCATACATGACAGTATTTGGAGAGGATAAACCTCAATATAAGGTCACCTTCATCGTCATCATCATCATATTATTATTATTATTATGAACAAAGAAAACAATATGATCATGGCGTCAATGACCACGAAGCGATGTCTCTACAATGCATTTATTTCCACAGATGCATGCTATTTCATACGCACATCCTCTAGGGTTTGGGGTGGATTCTGTGGGACCTTTTTACTGCTAGACACATATTAGATGATCCTGCGCACTAAACGCATTTGTGACAAGAGAGGCGGTACAAGGAATTGGGCGAGTACACTTAGCTGCTACGGGTAGCTTGACGATTATGCACGTGCAATACATGCTAACTGTGACATGAAATCAACACCGCTACTGATTAACACCTGTCTCGCTACTGTTTTACACCTGTCTCAATATTGTTAAACAAATTTCAGCTGTAGTAAAAATGTCCAAGTTAGGAAAACATGGGCAAATAGTTCATTCTCAGGCAAGGGAGATAGCATACAATGTTATCATGTATATGGACAAAATTGTGCAACCAAAGCAGATTCTCTTTTACAAAGTAGCCTTGCTACTGGACTCTCAACGGCAACTTTAAAGCGCATTAAGGCAGAAGGTGGTAGGAGTGCGAGTGGACCTACATTTATCAGTCCCACCAAGTTGCGCAAACCCAAAACTTGCAGTTACAAACATGATGATTTTGACCGGTGTGCAGTCCGTCAATTTGTACAAAGTTTATATGGCGTTAAAAAACAACTACCCACTGTGGATACGATGTATGCTATGGCAAAGTGCCAGTTGAACTACAAGGGTTTTAAGAAAAGTTTTCGAAAAAATCTCAAAGACATGGGGTTTAGGTGGCGAAAAACGCAGTCAAACCGTAAACTTTTAATGGAACGTAATGGCATTGTTTCCAAGCGTTTGCAATACTTGCGTGCAATAAAGAAATACAGAGAAGAAAATCGAACACTCATCTTTATCGATGAAACATGGTTGCATGTACACCACATTGTCCCGAAGTGTTGGCAACTTGAGGGTGAAGTCGTAATAAATGGGGTTCAACCTCCGTCTGGCACCGGAACTCGGCTTATTGTATTTCATGCAGGGGGGTGAAAACGGTTTTGTTCCAAATGCTTTGCTTGTTCTTGATTCCATACTCAAATCAGCAGGCTATCATGACCAGATGAATTTTGATAAATTTTCCAAATGGCTCCAGGAAAAGTTGATCCCAAACCTTCCACTGCACTCTGTCATCGTTATGGATAATGCACCATATCATAGCAAGCAAGTGGACAAATGTCCGACAACCGCCAACAGAAAAGATGACATAAAAGCATGGCTACAAAGGCACAATATCTCATTTGATGAGAAAATGCTTAAAGCCGAACTATTGTTTCTTGCAAAATCCAACAAATCGGGCCCTGTCTACAGAGTAGACACGATGTTGAAGCAACATGGTCATGATGTACTACGTCTCCCTCCATACCACGCAGAACTAAACCCGATTGAGTTAATTTGGGCAAATGTGAAAACCTATGTCGCTTCACAAAACTTGCAGTTCACAAAAAGTTCCTTAAGAGTTGCCATAAATGAAAGGATGTCTGCAATCGGTGCAAAAAATGGCCGGAATGTTGTAAACATGTTAAAACAATTGAAGATGTTACTGGCAACGCGAAATCGCAGTAGAAAGGGAAATTGACAGACTAGTGATAACTTAGGACTTGCAAGTGATTCAGACACCGAGACTGATTCAGAGAGTGATAATTAAAGCATAAATCAGTAAGTCCGCCTAATTTTCCAGCATTGTTGTGTCTTGTATAATAATTGACACATACTATATAAGGTTTTTACGCTTCCCATACTTTGTCATAAAAAAGAGTAATCTTTGGTGAGTTGTCTGTATTTTATATTTTTTTAGTCACTGATAAATCTACTGAGTCTGGTACTGAGTAATCTCCAAACCGACAAATTTGTGTACAAAAATATTTCTCACTGACTTATCAATGTCAAAAGGTATTTTCAGTGTTCTGAACAAAATTTTGGTGACCATAATAAAGATATGACAGAAATTTGGAAATATTGTTTGAATACTAACCATTTCTCTGGAACCGATTATATACATTTCCAAGACATGTATTCCCGGTCGATCACCAGCGGAATTATGGACGAAAATCAGCCCGTACTGAGAAATAGGAACAAAATTATGGGATAAAAATATTTCCCCCTTGCTACTCTGATTTAGCCACCACCATTCAGCAACAGATAACTTTTAACATATTAAAAAGTTAAATGAAACACAATTAACTATATGTAGTTATTATCTGTTTAATATTTAGCAGACGAAAAGTCAACTTTACCCATTAAAACAACACCGAATATTCCATCGAATAATAAGAATGCAATTTCAGGCGTAAGATACTGATATTCCACGCTTTTTGATGCTGTCAACGTATCCCAGTCTCAGTGAAGAAATGATTAATTATGCCTTGTGGTCTTACCGAATACAACATCCTGTCTCTCCCAAATGAGTTCTTCACCTGCTACGTGAAATAGGATAAATAACAGAACTCATTTGCACCGCATCCCAATAATAGTAATATTCAACATTACTTCAAGTGGCAGTTTCCTACACCGTGTATATTTGTTCTCCTGCTCTATATGTCTATCTATATCTATCTATATCTATCTACACCTATCTATCTACATCTCTCTCTCTCTCCAGATATATATATATATATATATATATATATATATATATATATATATATATATATATATATATATATATATATATATATATATATATATATATACACATCAACCTATCTATCTACATCTCTCTCTCTCTCTCTCTCTCTATATATATATATATATATATATGTGTGTGTGTGTGTAGAGAGAGAGAGAGAGATGTAGATAGATAGGTGTAGATAGATATAGATAGATATAGATATGTTAACGAAGATGAATTCCTTTACTAACTGAAAACCTTATGCAGATTAGGTGCACAAGAATCAAGCATCAAATTGATGATAAATATGTGCCCCTTGAGCCCCCGCCCCTTGAGCATTCTTGAAGCAATCTATGGCGTTCCTTCTGCGTTCGTTCTGCGACATGTTACGACGTTTCAGCATCCTGGATATATAGATACGTGGCTGTGTCATCCTAGCATCAGCTTTATACAAACAGGAAAAACGAAACCATCTCACTGAGACACAATTAGGCATAAACAATGAACTGCCCAAAGAACACTGATTGGCGAGATTAGGTGCACAAGAATCAAGCATCAAATTGATGGTAAGTATGTGCAAATACTGTGCTACTCTGATTTAGGTGTAAAGTTTTGACATTTTTCACCGAGTTTCTTCATTTATTGAACGCATGACACTAATCTTTTAAACGTGACGAACGTGTTTTACAATGCACCAGGTCATGTAAACAGTTACTTTAAACAGTATGGATTCTTTTGCAAATTGAAGATTAGAACATTTGATGAAATAAGTGGTTACGTTTACACAAAACTTTTGATAGGCATATTTAAATGCAGTGCAGTAAGTGCAGTCTTACGTCAGGTTTGTTTCTCATCTTATATATACACACATATATGGTCACACTCCCTTACTCGTTCGTGTCAACACATCCAGTTTTCACACATGGATGCTCACGGTGATCACAGGATTGTCTGGTCCAGACACAATTGTGTGCATACTGTCGTCATATAGCTGGGTGTGTGCGACGTTAAACAAACATTACAAAACCATCAATCAATGACCTTTTTATATCCAGAGAACTACTGTCAATAAAATTTTCCTGATGTTTTCCATTGAAGTATGTTACACTGTTTGCGTTTTCATACTTTTATACACTGTTGAAAGTGATTTTATAGTTCAAATACTCACCGTATGCTAGAGAACAGCAAGGTTGACAATAATCTAATTTCTCAAGTGATCTGCTGAAGTGGAAGCAAGAACGCCGGTCGACAGAATGGTTCTTTTGTTTTTGCAATGTTTCCACTTTGTTGCCATTGACGATATTGGGATTGCTCGCACATAAGTTCAATACTTACTTCTGTTATCTTCCAGTGGACATCTAAACATACTACATTGTGCAATGTACAGCTGAAGCTTGTCTTTTCGGAAACATCGTGATGTGAGTACAATTTGTTTGTGCAAGCATATGCATGCAGCATGCAGTTTATTGTTACATACGGATTCAACAATATTCATGGTTTATATTACAAAAGGATTGTTAGCTAACCATTTAAGCCATATGTGTAAGTGTGTACGTGTGTGTGCGTGCGTGTGCGTCCTTGCGTGGAACAGGGTTGTCATCAGTGACGACTCACGCTTCACATTCCACTGTGCTGAGTACAGAGACGGAAGAGAATGGAGCATCTCACACATTCTTGTGTTCGTAGCCCCCGTGACTCTGAGTCGTGACCGTTCTGCCTCCTTTCTGGGTTCTAAAAATGACCATGGCGCTCACTGGTCGCCAAACATGTTTCTGTCTAACTCCCTTCCTCGCACGACCAAACGTCTCTGGCATCTTCGAGCGTCCTGTGCGTCCTTTGAGCAACACTTCTGCCTTTCTTCGACCTTCCCTGAACGACCATACGCAACCAACGGCGATCATTCTGCGATGCTTCTGTCTTTTCCCCGCCCCTTGAGCATTCTTGAAGCAATCCATGGCGTTCCTTCTGCGTTCGTTCTGCGACATGTTACGACGTTTCAGCATCCTGTATATCCTGGATATATAGATACGTGGCTGTGTCATCCTAGCATCAGTTTTATACAAACAGGAAAAACGAAACCATCTCACTGAGACACAATTAGGCATAAACAATGAACTGCCCAATTAACACTGATTGGCGAGCAGGTCTAGAGCCTGGTCTGAAGCTCACTCTGACCCTAAAGTTCCGGCTGCTAGGGACAAGTATTCAGGTTTCAGTACCATCATCGCGAGTTCAGTACCAGACAAACTAAAAATGCATTATGGTTCAACTTCTTTATTATGCAAGGTCACAACGTTTCGAGACAGATCCTAGTCTCTTCTTCACCTGAAGAAGATCTGTCTCGAAACGTTGTGATCTTGTGTAATAAAGAGGTTGAACCATAAAGCATTCTTAGTTTGATTCCTCCAACTTCTAAATGCCTTTTAAGCAACTCAGTACCAGACAGTTCTGAATCAGTGTTTGATACATTTGCAGTTTCATGACCAGCTTTAAAGGGCAGCTCTTCTGACGTTGTAAACTGTTGATCATTATGATCAGCAGAAACATTTCCTGTTCATCAGTATTATCAGTAGTTTTACAGGCACCCTTGCTGGTGTAGCTCACTCAGGCCTGCTCCATCAGTTACATTACTCAGCAGCATTTTTGTCTCCCAAGAATATCAATAGCTGATCAATAGTCATCATTTTGCCACTTTCTACAGACATTATGTATTTCCATAAAGTGCATGTGAAAAAGACATGGGTTGAATTATTACCAAGGTCAGTGCATTTGCAGGAAATAAAAATCAATTCGAAATTTATTTTGAGAGAGTCTTATTTGTAATGTTTCTCTTAACACAGTTATAGCGCATAGGAAAGGAGTAGTCTGCTCCATTGTCTGTCTCCCAGAACATTGAGTACATTAAGTACCCGTTTAGAATTGGCCTGCAATAACATGTGCTTGTTGTAAGGTGATCGATCTGACCCATTGAGCAGATAAACAGTCATGATGCCAATCACTGGACTGTCTGGTCACAGGGGAGGCAATCTGATCAGCGTCATGAAACATGGCAGAATAGTGACAGTCTGTTCTTTTGATCATTTTGTGATTTACGTCATCAAAGGTGTATTGAAATGTGGTATAATTTTATCCTTCACTGCTATAGTAACGTACTAGGGCGGGGCATAGCATAATCAATCATGCGTACCATATTTCCTATAATAAGCGATGGGAATCTGAAGAGGTGGGAGATACGGCAAGTGAGTGAACATGGTTCAAAACTGGCTAGTAATATTCCTCCAGTAAATGCTAGTTGCTACGAAAACTGGGATTGACATTAGCATTAATTGAGTGAGAGAGTGAGTGAGGTTAGTTTTACGCCACACTCAGCAATATTCCAGCCATATGGCGGAGGTCTGTAAATAGTCGTGTCTGGACCAGACAATCCAGTTATCAAAAGCATGAGCATCGATCTGCGCAATTGGGAACCGATGACATGTGTCAACCAAGTCATCGAGCCTAACCATCCGATCCCGTTAGTCGCCTCTTACGATAAGCATAGTCGCCCTCCATGGCAAGCATGGGTTGCTGGAGACCTATTTTACCCCGCACCTTCAAGGGTCGATTATCACATTGTGTTTTTCTGCGTAAAACGTAATTATTATTTTAGCAGATGGATCTCCTGTGTGCAGCTATCGGTTACCTGGCTGTTTGTATCAGCATCAGTGGTGAGTATGGCGTCTAGTGACAGTGACCTGGGTCAGAGTTAGCCGGATTTAACCCTCGTAAATCAATGTTTATCGAGTTAGGTAGGACCATCCCCTAACTAATTTAGAAAAGAACATAACTTGAGAAACTGCCTGGGGCAGGTGTAAATGAATTTTGTTTTATGCCACGCCTAGTAATATCATAGCAATATCGCGTCAAGAAAACCGAGAAATGGTTTCACACATTGTAACACTACACCACCCAATCGAACCCGGGCCTTCAGCGTGACAGTCGAACGCTGTAATCTCAAGACTAACCCATCCGTTGTCAGTTTGATATAGAATAGGATGTGCCCGGTCTCCAATTTTCGCTTCAACTTGCGAGATGTTTTCACTAAAACAGCTTTGTGGATCGCTTGAGATTTCTGTCTTAAAGGTACGATAGGTTTTACGATGTTCTTATCGCTACGAAAGCTTTGTGGACCGGGCCTAGGAGTATGGGAAACACCACAGCCAGGTGTATAGCTTCAACACAGAACTATAGAACTGTGAGATGGTTATGTGCTTTTTTCCAAGATTAAACTGTCGTTGTAGGTTTCTATTTAATACCTGTAACACTATAAGAAAGATTAAAATAACATACCATACAAATAAGATGCATGATCATCAAGGTTTCACGATTAATTCTGGAGATTCCTGTAGGACGCCGTATTAAAAGAAAAAGACCAAATAAATAACAAATCGAGACTAAATAAACATCAATAATGAGAGAGAGAGAGAGTGTGTGTGTGTGTGTGTGAGGGAGAGAGAAAGAGGGAGGAGGGAGGGGCATCTTTGCTTCATAGCAGCTATCAGCTCATCAGCTCAATTTGGGCGAACATCAAACGCTGGCATTTGTTTCTTGTTTCTTCTTAAAGAGAGTCTTAACTGTATGTTTCCTCTTTTCACTGGAATACTAAGGAACATTAAATTTTGAAATCTCCTGAGAAATTTATCGAATTGCGTTTGTGATCTCGTGAGAACAGTCTAGCATTCAGACTATATTGAATGTGCAATGATCAGATCGCTTTAGATAGTGTGACTGCTGTATAATGACACTCTCAGTATTATTTCAAATACCGTATATCCTATATCAGACGCTGAGTGGGCCACAATAGTTTCATCACTTAATGGAACCGGTCTGCCTTCATAAAAGGTCTTGCCCTGTACCGATTTACCGTCGATTTTTTTTTAAAAAAACCCTTCCGCTCCTTTTATCCTGAGCCGACTGTGCATTTCCATCGGTCATTCCTATTGTGATAGTGTTTTCCATACTACTCCTTTCTGTTCACCTTAAAGCAGGACCTGTGAAGGTCCCCCGGCCAGGGTAGAATAGGCCTTCAGCAACCAATACTTGCCATAAAAACTGCCTGTGCTTGTCTTAAGGGGCGACTAACGGGATCGGGTGGTCAGGCTCGCTGACTTGGGTGACACATGTCATTGGTTCCCAATTGCGCAGATCGATGCACATGCTGTTGATCACTAAATTGTCTGTTCCAGACAGACCGCCGCCATATAGCTGGAATATTGCTGAGTGCGGCGTAAAACTAAACTCACTCACTCAATTAAAACAGAGATCTAGAGAGGTATCGTCCTGTAACATGTGTTGGTCTGAAGTGGTCTGAAGTGGTAGGGAACGCAGTACATGGGAGGCGGTAGGGAAGGGCGTGACGGGGGTGCGGTAGGGGGATGCTGTATGGGGGATGCGGTACGGGGGATGCGGTACGGGAATACGTATATAGGGAAGGTGGTGTAGGGAAGCAGTATTGGGAAGGCGGTAAGGAAGGGGCTTTATACAGGAGTCCTCCCGGTTCACCTAACGCTTACCCGTTTGGTTCTGAGAACTAATTAGTTAATGTGGGTATGCCATGCCTGGGTGGTTCTTCAGTATTAGATGATCTGGGTTAAAGTCCACGATCAGGTCAATACGTATACCTATTTCATCATTAGAATACATGCGAAGTCAGCAATAGATTACGTTTATTTGATGTATGGATAGATGAACAAATACATTAAGATAGATACAAACTTTACACATGCATGTAAATCATAAATAAACATCTAATTCTGTCCTTTGACGTAAAAGTATATAACGTCAGATGGTGGACGCCCAGTGTTTCACCACATCAAACATCCGTTTGCTCGCGCGAAATCCCGATCCACAAAGCATTCGTAAAGTTACGACCTGTCGTAAATAAATAGTTCAGGCTGAAGAATATCGTAGCGCTTCGAAAGTTTAGTGTATAGGAGTGAGTGAGTGAGTGAGTTTAGTTTTACGCCGCTTATAGCAATATTCAAGCGGGGGACACCAGTAAATGGGCTTCACACATTGTACCCATGTGGGGAATCGAACCCGGGTCTTCGGCGTGACGAGTGAACGGTTTAACTACTAGGCTACCCCACCGCCCCTTAGTGGATAGGTTTAGCGCTACGAACGTTTTGTGGATAGGGGTAGCGCTACGAACGTTAGGGATCCTTGCTTGTTATAAATTCCAGGATCTGTGTGTGAGATTGTACCTCTTGTTTGATCCTGTTGTCTACCACTTGCAGGGACACACGCAGCCAGCTACAAGGCTCGGTACCTGATGTATAGTGCGACCGCCGCATCATGGAACACAGCCCACGCTACCTGCTCTCATATGATGGGCCACCTCATCACGGTCGACAACAACGTCACCATCAACGTACTCAAGCATATCCGTGCTCAGCCGGAGACCGCAGCTGTGTAAGCCATTGTGAAATATATGTTAGAGTGAGTGAGAATGGTTCTACGCTACTTCTAGCAACCTTCCGGTCAGCAATATTAGAGAGGGGACAGCAGAAATGGGGTTCACACATTGGCTCCATGTGGTGAATCGTACCTTCAGGGTGACGACTGGACGCTTGAACCATTAGGCTGTTCCACAGTACTGTGTAAGAAATAGGTGGACAAGAGGTGTATTCTTCAACAATGAGTGCGTGAATAGGGCACCATGGCTTTAGGCCTCTTTCAGCAATATTCAGCAACATTACGGTTTTAGCAAATATTCTAGCAACGTCAGCACAGGGGACGCCAGGTAGGGGCGCCGTTATACGACAGCAGGCCTGGTATAAGCCGCGATGTTTACGTCTCGGAACGCCAAACAACATCCCAACGTTTTTCAAGGTATATACTAAGTACCTTGATCACATGTTCACGTGACAAGTCTTTGTGGCATAGATGGCACATCTTTTAATGTGTATTATTTTAAACGTAAGGGCATTTGTACACAATAAAACAATGGTCATGATGAACAATGGTCATAATAGCC
Organism: Haliotis asinina; assembly: GCF_037392515.1. NCBI lineage: Eukaryota > Metazoa > Mollusca > Gastropoda > Lepetellida > Haliotidae > Haliotis > Haliotis asinina. The sequence continues at coordinate 44,246,978 of NC_090291.1, read as the reverse complement.
ACCAGCATTTGAGGTATTCTGTTGAGGCTAATGACCGCTCTATCTCTAAAACTGTTGGGTGAATTGATTTGGTTTGAAAGTCGTAAACAAAAACATATAATTGTGTAATCTGTACTGAAACCTCAAAGAAACAAGTGTTTCACTTAATTCTTCTTCGATGCGTCATGTGTAGTGAGTGAGTGAGTTTAGTTTTACGCCACACTCAGCAGTATTCCAGCTATATGGCGGCGGTCTGTAAATAATCGAGTCTGGACCAGACAATCCAGTGATCAAAAACATGAGCATCGATCTGCGCAACTGGGAACCGATGACATATGTCAACCAAGTCAGCAGGTCTGACCACCCGATCCCGTTAGTCGCCTCTTACGACAAGCCTTTTATGGCAAGCATGGGTTGCTGAAGGCCTTTTCTACCCCGGGACCTTCACAGGTCTGCATCCTCTGTAATTTAAGATATCGTAGGAGAGGTCAACATACTCTATAATATGCTGTCTGAGTATTGACTGTGAACAATTTGCTTTTGTGTATTCGTTTATATATCGCCACCAAGTGCTCGTTACATCTGCCTCGGGATCCGGTGTTAGTTTGAACAATCATGACCTTTACTGTAAATTCTATCGGACAAAGTCACCAGCATCTAGATTTCGGGTATGTGGACTAACAAAATATGCAAAGAGAAGAAAAGAAAACATATAGTCTTTGAAAAGAACATACAATGGAATCTGTCTAATCCGACACTCAATGGGACTGAAGAAATCGTCCGTTTTAGGCAATGTGCCGGATTGCAAAGTTGATGCTAAATGTACAAGCCATGGAAGGGGCTTAGATTTTATACCGGTGTTGACAACTTACTGGATCAGACAGATGCCGGTTTTGACAGCTTCCACGGCATTTTGGAACGAAAAAACATCTCCTAAATTATAATCATAAAATTAATGAAAGAAGCCCAGATACTTTCTTTATTCCTGAAACTGTGGTCCTCATATTCTAGACTTGCGGATGTTTTCTTGGATATATATGTTTCAGGGTCTACATGAAAGACTAACAGGCATACGTCCAAGACATAATCAACAAATCAAAACTCTACTAGGATTCAAATGAAATCCATAAGGGAGATGGGAGCAATCGGTCATTCATAAATTCACAAATCACCATCGTGTTAAGCAAATTAAGAAATTTTGTTGAAGTCAGTGTAACATGTTGTATTTTGGATTACATATCCGGGATCCGAATCCACACTCTGTGTCAGACTTCTAGTCGCTAGAACTCAAAGTCAGCCGTTCAACACGCTCAGTCGCCACGGTTTCCAGTGTTAACTTCAGTTTCATGTTTGCAATACTACAGGTTGAATATTAGAAGAAACGATCATGCTCACCGCTGAAGTCTGTATTATTCTTTGCCTGGACAGTTCAGACAAGATCTGGATGGGGTTGCACAACACTGCACCGACGTCGGACGTCCCTGTGTACGTCTGGGCTGACTGCAGACACCTCGACGAAGACAACACCATGTGGTCTCAAGGGGAGCCAAACGCGGTGCAGACTGACCTTTGCATAATTAGCACCCCTGATTTCAAGTGGCTGACAAAACCTTGTACTCAAACCCGTGGCTTCATCTGTGAAAACGTCTCCAGCGGTAATTGCATCTTTGATAGGCATTCTAGAAGTTGAGTAGATGAAGAATGAGGACTTGATAAAATAATTCTGTACTTCAATCCACTTTGTTATAACAACACTCTACTGGGTTCCAATCTACTATACCCTACTCCTTACTAACTTCTGGCTTCCCATCAGCTTGTCTACATCAACCCCATTAATTGTATATACAACTCATCGCCTTCTCATCCTTCTAACAACAATCCATGTACATATTCCTCCACAATGCATTACCCTGTACCATTTGCTTGACATTAGTATCTATGTCGAAACGTCGCACTCACTGATTAAAAGAAGTTGTATATCCATAAATCATAGTCCTCATTCTCCTACAGAAATTATACGAAATTATCTGAGATACCTTTTCAATAATTCTTGAATAGTGCATGCTGCGTTGTGAACACACCTATGCTCACCGTGCGCTGTGTCCATAAACCCCGAACATCTGGGCCCACTTGCACAAAACGATCTTAGAGCTACAATTATTGTAAATCCACTTGCACAAAGCGATTGTAGGCTAAGATCATTGTAAGTTACAATCAAAACTTACAATTGGTCGGAACCAATTGTAAGGAGCTAAGATCATTGTAGTCAGTAGCAAAATGGCGTCCAAGTTGGTGTCAATTTCACGCAAATAATTAGCTTTACGTTTGGGGATTGCTTTCATATTGCATAAAACTGTATGATTCGCCTTGACACTTCAGCGACACAGAGAATGCAACATCGATTTAACGTCAGAAATATCGTTATTTGCGGTAGTGAACAACATCATTATCGAGTCGATATCATAGAGTACAATTCTCACCCGGTTCAGTGTTGGGAAAAGTATGAACACCATACCTTTTTGATAAACAAAGAAAGGATAGTAGATCTTACGAAAGGGGTCTGCATGCGATTAGCAGTGGCCATGACCTTTTCAATAACTCAAGGAGAGCTAATTTTAGTTTTTACGCAAGATGGGAGTGGTTTCCCTTTGTAGATTATGCCGTTGCCGTAAAATCTGCCATGCCCAAATACAATGCATGTTCTGTAGTGACAGAACAGATATCCACATATTTCTTTTCGGTTAATGATTTTGTCTTAGTTTATCACTGAAATAATCTACAGTTGGATAAAGTACAAAATTATGTTTTTTTCTACTTGTAAAAATTGAATCTGACGAGAGACAAGAGTTTTAATCTATGTATTTTAAATATAATACAAGTATTTTTCAAACGGAAAAATACACTAGCTAGGGTATGTGATTTTTTTTTTAACAAAGCGAAAATAATTATCAAGAAACACTCCCACAGTCATGTCACACTTTCATATCTTTACAAATCTAATGCTTGTGGGATATATATGGGAATTTACTCCAAATGACATCGATGCCAAACTATGTTCAACCAGGGAGCCTATATAGAGATGTTATAGAGTATCCCTGGTTCAACTGACAGTCACTGGCAAATCATGGTACATTTAGGTGTTATGTCATAAGGAAATTTTATTTATGTGTTATCTTTTAATTTCATGATTATTAGATCAATAACTCAAGACCCAATCTGTTAATGTATTTGTTTGTATTTCAGTATTTGCATAAAACATGATATTTCTGTGGTTGCAGTATAACATGTTTAGTTCATAAAAAATTAGAATGTAGAAAAAATAGAGAATAACCCTTGAGGTACGAGTGATTGTACATGTTACCTTCTACGTTATCGCTTCCTTCAAAGTTATCATTTACTTCAAAGATTTGTGGGTTGGGGTTGTTTGGGTTTTTCTTTTGTTTGTTTGTTTTTTTTATATTTGTTGTCATGACAAATCTGCAAGGTGCGATTAAAGAAGGAATGTCATCTATGTGCAGTAAACAGTTCCACGTTGTATTTGCGCTGCATGCTATGCGCACTTGAAGACAACTGTAGACAGGAGTCGAGTTTAAGAAATTTCTACGGCCAACGTTGAAGAGTTCGATCTTAATTAAGATCGCGATCTTAAATCCATGATGTCTTAAGATCGTCTTTGTGCAAGTGGATTAGGGCAATTGTATGGTGATTGTAAAGTTGATTGTAGGGGCCTAAGATTGATTGTAACTAAGATTGCTCTGTGCAAGCGGGCGCTGAAATGATACCCTGGGCCCACTTGCACAAAGCGATCTTAGCGCTACGACTATCTTAAGCCTATGTTGGAGAATGGGAATTACAATCATTGTAGCGCTAAGATCGCTTTGTGCAAGTGGGCCCAGATCTATTCAAAGCACATGAAATGTTAATACCTTTACCGTGCAAAGGACGTTTTTGGTATGGAATCTCATACCGTCGTCAGTAATTGGTTAATTGATAATTATTGCAGAGAAGGTCTATGGTAGGGGAAGAAAAATGACACAGAGAGTAACAATGACAACAGAAGAATACTGTTGTAACACAACGATGGGCATGGACCTGGTGAGGGCGCCATTCAAACAACATTAGTTAGTAAAAGGTCCTACTACACGCCAAGACGATAGAAACTGGCACATTCCATACTATTAGCCATTAAACACCCCTAGAATATGTACATTATGTACTCCCCATACTGACTTCAGACTTACTAGTGTAAATGTATCGGCTTACTCCAGGCATCTGTTCTTAACTAAATTTTACAAAATGATGAAAAACGTATTGTCATGAGTTCAGTAAATCATAAAATCAGTGAAAATTGGCGAATTCTTAGCCAAATGTTTGCACCAAAACGCAGCTGTTAATATGCAGGATAGTTGAGGGATTTCCAGCAAATTCATCTGCATAAAGTTTGCAGTTTGATCCCCCAAGTTAGTGGAACAATAATCTGCGATGTAACTATATATACATAGCATATAGTGAGTGTTTTAAGTGAGTCTAAATGTTTGACTGGAAGAATATGTCAGTGGGTTAATTAAAGATGAAGTTTCTTATCAGTTTCCAACAATGTTCTGACCTATAACATAACCTAGGGAAATATGCATTGACAGTAACTCTATAGATAATTCTACCGTCGTTCACTGACCTTACTGTAACTGAATAACGACACATTTGTTATTCGGTATGAATAATAAGGGTTTACCTATGGTTAAGCTATGCTGTATTTCCATTTGATAATAGCAGTATCTCTATCACTGTCATTTATATGTGTCAGTTGTGCCATGCTCGTATTCCATTTGGGTATATGCTATATTTTATCAAATGTTTTGTTGGGTTAAAATTTTGCGATTTATATTAATAACATATTTCTCTTACCTTTAATGCTCATTTTAAGAAAACACGCAGAAATAATCTTAACTGGCCACCACAACCATGGCTATTCAAAACATGCATAAAGAGCCTGAGTCACATAATGAGAAAGCGGTCACGCAATACATTATCAAGTGTGGCAATGCTGGGCTTCCATACACGCCAACACACATCTACTCACTGTCGTCGTCAGTCAGTGGATGACGTCAGCAGGAATCCTGTTGTGTAAGTCCAAGAGAGTTTGTTTAAGGTGTTGCGATTCGCTGTAGTTGGCACACTGTCTCAGTCGACAATGAAGGTGATCATAGAGTTCAAAGGGCTCCGTGTCTGGAGGACGAGCTGGCCAAGGCAATACACTGACGGTAACGTTGTGCAGATATTCTCGAACAATTTCGCACTGAGAGGGTTTTGCGTTGCCGTGAACCTGTTGTCTAATAAAGGGCACCGTAAAGTGTGTCAACATATGATTCCTGTATCGCTGGGCATTCACATTTCCTCAGATGAAAACCAGCCTTTGTGTTCTCTGACCACAAATGCCACTCCATACTATGACGCCTCCGCCATCGAACGGGCGAACCATTGTCCGCAGTCAGTTTGGTGCTACTCGCACTCTTCTACGTAAAGAGCAGTTTCTCCCAGTCCAGACAACAGTATGTGCACATTGTCGTCTGCGTTGCCATTTTAGACCTGCCATGGCCATTCCATGATGCGGGATGATTATACCAGTCATACCAAATCTTGGAAGGATTGTTCGTCTGCTGATGTTGTGTGTCGCCCTTGACGTCGTCATCACGAATCTATTCCAGAGGCGGACCTGCCTGATGTAATTGCCTTTGGCAGACGTCATGACGATTGGTGTTCCCTGTCCTGGTCGGTTTTCACCTGTTTGCTGGTAGCGATTTATCGGGGTGCTGAAGGTGGTCTGGCCACAGTAGAAAGCTGACGTTGTGAAGCCACCATATTGGCCATACCGATCACCCTGTTTTGTTACGCATGTGTATGCCGTGTCATATTCATGGTAGTATTTTATGGTTACTGCATGCTCTGTTCACGTTATTTTGACCAGTGTCTGCACACTTAGCTGTTTTTTAGTTAGTTTGTTGTCGGGACCATATTGCGCTTTGACAAATGTTTCTGATCGGGTTCACACATGTACCAGCGTTTTTGAAAAGGGATAACTTTATTTCGGCCGATAGTTTATATCAAATGCTGACATGGGCAGTTACATTCAGGTCGTCATAACCGACGTCCAATTTACGTATTTCATGCTAGAATATACAGGAAGTGACCGGGTCCGAATACATAGTTCGTTACATTCGTCAGTTCGTTATTCATGCGATTTCCCAATAAACATACTTTATGTTACGTTATATTTTAATCATCAGCCTCCAATCAAAGGGCATAATATCATTTGAAAATATGATAATCTCGACATATACCTAAATTTCAGACCCCTCTCTCATTTCTTCCGTAATAGTTTGTCGCACACATTTATCGTACACATGTTATAAGACCTTCACCCGAACTGAATAATTTCGCTTGCTTTCTTATGATTTAAATATTGTCTGTTCCGTAAACAGTTGACTGTACCTTCGACAAGGAAACTAAGCAAAAGTGTGAAGTGGGTGGTGTGCTCTTGTCAGGGACGATGACAGAAAACGAATGTGAAACTCATTGTCAAGAGGACATGGACGGAAGTGACGTCTGTTGGGCGTATGAATACAACACCATGTACAACCAATGCAACCTTTTGTTTGGGTCTAATCCGTACATGTGTGAGACCCTACAGCGAAACGTCGTCTTCACCACAGGCAGAAGACGATGCTTCAAATGTACGTATTTCATGTATTCTTCCGATCAAAATATTAATACAACAACGTAAAGATGCATTACGTTACCTTTTGCTGGCGTTTCTTTTCACTGACGCTCCATTCTACACACGTTACTTTCCCCTCACTCTCCCGTCCTCTGATTAGACGTACCACTAACATTTCTTTGCCATGATGAGACCTTCCACTGTCGTTTCTTTTCATTGACGGGACCTTCCACTGACGTTTGTTTTATCTGACGAAACCTTCCACTGTCGTTTCTATTCCATGACGTGACCTTCACCTGACTTGACCTTCCACCGACGTTCCATTCCCTATTACTCTAACGTGATCTGCCACTCTCGTTTTCCTTGACGTGTCCTTCCGTTTGAGGTGATCTTTTCTCACTTTACTTTCAATGACTTAAACTGTCACTGAGGGTTCTATTCCTGACGTTACCTTCCACTGACGTTTCTTTTTCCTTTCACTTACGTGACCTTCCTCTGATGTGTCCTTCCACAGACGTTACTTTAATTTGATTTTTCCACCACCTGACGTTATATTTTAGTGACGTTTCCTTCCATCTACGTTTCCTCACCTTGTCTCAAACATCTGATCTTTTCGTCCCTACACTACATTACACGTGACCTTCCTCTGATGTGTCCTTCCACAGACGTTACTTTAATTTGACTTTGCCACCACCTGACGTTTTATTTCACTGACGTCTACTTCCGCTTACTTTTCCTCACCTTGTCTCCGACATTTGATATTTTCGCCCTTGCACTATTTTACATTGACGTTACATTGCATTGACGTTTCCCTCCCTTACGTTACCTTTCACCGTTGCTTTCATTCTCCTTACATTTATTTCCCCTGACATTACCTTCCATTGACGTTTACATATCCAAATATTTATCTATGACCTTTCCTTCACATGACACTTCCGCCCTGTGGTATTTAACTGACGTTTCTTCCACTTCAGTTTTAAACATTACCGGATCTGAGATAGCAGGCCCTGTGGATTTATTTCCTAACTGTACCACAACAGAGGTAACATCTTCACCAGCAGTTGTTTCTATAATCGGCACAACCGTTGAAGTTACAGCATCCACATCGGCAACGACATCAACAACGCCAATCACGACAGTTACGACATCTCCAACACTCGAAACAACACCCAAAATGCCAACGACTGCAACATCTACATCTGCAGTTACAAACAGTGCCGTTACATCCTCAATTACCCCCACCGTTACCACAGCAACTACACCATCTATGACCGCTGTTGTTACTACGGCTGTTGGAACTACAGCTGCAAGAGACAATGGCACGCCATCTACCCCCTTTTCTTCAACACCTTCAACGACTGCAACTTCAAATATTGGCACCGGGACATCCTTCGGAACTTCTGTCGACACTTTCCCGTCTCGTGTTGAAGCACCTCAAACCAGTCCCAAATCAGCCTCCATCTCGTCAGCTACCTCCACTGGTAGATATGTCTATGAGGTGTGTGTGGCGGTGAAGACGTTCACTATTGGAGAAAGGAAGAAGCGAACAGACGACATGGTCAGTGACCTCACCCTGGACAAGAAGAACCTCTCATCGTATCGTAGGAAGAAGTCCTGTGCTGAAGATAAGCGTCCGTCTGCCAAGAGCGTTGGGGGAGGAGTAGCCATCATACTGCTTGTTACGACAACTCTCATCATCATCCTGCCTGACTGTGCCAGTATTGTGAGGCATGTGGTGCACGTCCACAAGAAGAAGTTGGTCCCTGCACAGCAGTAGGCCGCTGTCCTGAAGGAAACACTCTGTAACTCATCATTCTCCTGCCTGACTGTGCCAGCATCTTGATGCATGTGATGCACGTCCACAAGAAGAAGCAGCTTGTCCCTGCACAGCACTAGGCCTCTGTCCTGAAGGAAATACTCTGTAACTCATCATTCTGCCAAAGTCTTAATGCATGTGGTGCACGTCCACGAGAAGAAGCAGCCCTGCCCTGCACAGTCGTGATTACGTAACCTTGGATCTAATGCTAAACGCGGGGCATTCCGAAGGAGAATCTTGATTGCTAAAAACACGTCTAAGAAGCGATTGTTCTACTTTGTGAAACTGCCTGTCGAAACAGTGTTCCCATAATGATGACAACAAGACGTTGATACAGTTCGCTTTATGAAGGTACATAGTCTAGTGACCTCACAAAATAGCTGTTTAGTCAATATTTTCACGAATACTCTGAATAGACGCACTCATTCTGTGTTTTCTAACATGCAAACCTTTATCATTTCGAGTTGTGAATTAATGGGACTCCCGTAATGTTGTATACACACGCGTGTAAGGAATTGTCCGCAGTCCTTGTGGTCAAGAAATATATCTCCATTAACTTTTAGTACTAGATTCCAGAAACTCCCTATTCGATACACCATACCGATATAATATTGTTTGTTTAGGGACAGGTAATTTATTGTTGTGTGCATGAAGTATGCATGTGCGTGCGTTCAGATGAAAGTGCAAAAGTTACACTAACATGTAGGAACGGGTGGGTTAATGCATAGAGAAAACTCACGGCTCACGCTCCCCCTTTCCTCTATATTTTGAATAGCTTTGAACGTTGTTTGAGGATCGGCTATTAATGTCTTACTGGGGGAGGGTAAAACAAAGGCTACATGTACCCAATGGTGTTGGGATTGATGGGAGGGTGTTTTACTTGATCTGGACATAACTTTCCCAGAAGGTGGGCGCACTGGTATAATTTTAAGACCCATCTGTCACCCATCCATCAGTGGTTCTGATTTGATACTCCCAATTGACCAATCAGAAGTGGTTACAGTGATTTGACACCTATTATTGATCAGTCAGAGGTGGGTACATTGATTTGATAACTCCTATGTACCACCTCGACACAGACTCAACTGCACTTACGTGACGTAACAATATTTACCAATTAGGATTAACAGATTTAAGCATTGGTACGATGTTCTCGGTGCATACTCAATTAGATGGGCCACTTCTCCTCGGTGTATAATCTATCCGTTTGGTCAGTTCTCGATGCATACTCAATCTGTTAAACCAGTTCTCGATGCATACTCAGTCCGTTAAACCAGTTCTCGATGCATACTCAATTAGTTAAACCCGTTCTCGATGCACGTTCAATTAGTTAAGCCAGTTTTCGATGCATACTCAAGTAGCTGGACCAAACAACTCCTGATGTGGGATGAATTGACCTTGATAGACGTGGGATAAAACAGCCCGGGTGAAACTACTTGAGAAGAAACGATCGGGAACACATTTCTTTGCATCTTTGCATAGGATCGGCATGTTCAAAATGCTTATGCGAAATTCTAGAAGGAAACCATTCTTTTTACAGTATTTCAGTAAGTTTACATTTTTATGCAGCTCTCCGCTTCACAGAAACAATTATGAGCAAGGCTTCATAGAGCAGATAGTTATGTGTACATATGCTGTGCTAAAAGCCGATATTCATACGAAGACATTTAAGCAATATTTCACAATAATACTACGTGCGATAAAACAGATATGTTGTCCATTAAAGTAGACGTGTGTTCAAGTTACCAACACGTATGTCTGCAATATTTGAGGATATAACGATGCGTAAGCTGACATTTGTTGTGCAACATTTGATACAGCAGATATTTACAGCTCTCAGACATTTGTCATATTTACATGTGAGATTGTTGTTCATTGAACAGACGCATGTGTAGTGTGCCAAGACTAAGATTTCTATGTACAATATTTAATGATACATATACATTTTGTGTTTAACACTTCAGACAGTAGACTACTATCTATCTTGTTCAAAATATGCAGTTCACATTCTTGGACATTCTTGTTCAGTAACAAGGTTCCTAACAATATGATGTATTGTACAGTGTCGATGTACACATTATATAGTGCAGTATCTGAAGAAGGTGAACGTCAATATAGCGTCATGTTTATTATCGTATTGCTATATCATACAACATGTAAGACTATTATGGGGGCGATGGGGTAGCCCAGTGACGCCGAAAACCCGGATTCGAGTCCCCACATGAGCATAATGTCTGAAGCCCATTTTGTCGCATCCCCCGTCGTGATATTGCTGGAATATTGGTGAAAGCAGCGCAAAATTGAATTTCACTCACTCACTCATGTAACCGACAGACCTGTAATACATCAGTGCAATGCCCTTTGCCATTTGTATCTCTATGTTTAATGCGGTTCAATAAACAATCACTTCTATAACTGTATTTCTGAAAAAGAATCACTCACAGTACTGGAGATAAGTGTTCGTATGGTGATATTTTATATTTTACCGAATAAGTACTGATTACGTACGGGCATGTCCGCGAAGGCCTGGTTAGCTGTTCATGATATCAACCCTTGATATGCCTGTCACAACCTTGACTTACATGTCTCGGTGGTGTAGACAATGTTTGAAGGAAGTCGAAACCAGCACCAGTTCACTCACTCGGTTGTATCGCGTGGGTTAAAAGTAGGTGACTTTTTATAGACAAGATATAAAAATCCGAGAAATGGAATGATAGACTTGTGCTTATTATGCATAATATCAGATCGAACCACCATGCAATGTACAAAAGGCTGTATAGCAAGAGGGATGCCTTAGACTTTCCAGTCGCCAACTTCTCCCTTTGTTGAGCAAGACTCGGTTGTTTTCTTAGTTTAAATATGATCGTGACCATAAGCATTTGGTGCCTACCATAAGGGTGATTATCGACTATCAAATCAACGGATCAATTTGTTCTTATCAAAACATATAGGTGAGCTTTATCAAATTTCCTATGACTGCCAGTATGGACACACAATACCAGTTAGAGAGTGATAAGACGCATCACATTATATAGTTGGGATTACACTTTCTCAGTAAAGTACAGATTCTAGTATGTTTGTTAGGTCGGGTCCTATCAGTGATTTCGCGCATAATCGCCTTATCGGCTGAGTGGGTTAGATGGTGGACTTTACGTGCTGGCGATTAGGAGCGAATAATTATAATTTAGCAGGTAGCACACACGCTCCTTTCATGCGTACGGGAACAGATGATGGCGGCTAACTGGAATATATTCTGATTTGAGACCGGTTTGCCAATGAATATATGTAACGTCCAGCTCAGTGAATAACCAGTCTAAATTATCTGCGGATACAGGTTTCTATGAACATAAACGCAAATTGAGAGCATAGAGAGATTTATTTTTTAAAATGTCAGATATTCGTCACTTGTGCATTATACGAATATGATGTTAGAGAATACGTTTTAAATCAAATTTATATAATGAAAAAACCATGTACAACATTTTATGAAAACTCCGAGTGCAGTTCACATTTGCATAAAATATCACTTAACTTTCCCTTACACTACAAAAGGTAAGTAAAAGTAGACAAAACTGAAAATATCACAAATAGGAGCGAAAATGAATTACGAAAACGTGAATTTCTTCGACTATGCTTCTGTCGAGAGAGTTATCTCCTCGTACCGCCTAGCACCTTTACAAACCTATTGAGCCGTTATTAGACGCAGGAGTCAAGACGTGACCTACCCAGTCAGGCTCACCACGAGTGACTGCAGTGTACGACAGGTTCTTATGAGTATGTCAGTTACGTGATAAAGCCACAACAAGATGGCGAACAACATCAGTCCAGACAGTGAGAGACCACCTCAGCATCGCGGGTATTCATTCATTTGTGTCAAGGACAATAGCGGCGTGTTCGGTTTCGGAACGAGTTACACTATTTGCTTTGGAACGTCATACAGAGATCGCATTTACTGATACCATAGGGGGCGATATATTCGAAATTGCCTACAAGAAGTGGACTGGTTTGGTTGTGGACGCGTTATGATGTGGATAACATTTCCCATGACTGTATAACGAACCAGTACATGTCAGTAAAACGAAACAACGTTTGCACGAATGAAATACTACGGCGGCCACACACGTCCTTTCCATTATTCAAAGACGAAACGTTATTTTTCAAGCCCGACTCCATACAAGACCCGCGGAACCACAACATTTAAGTACTTTCATGATCCCCAAGATTCCCAGATCTAAATCGCATTGAACATTTATGATAACATTGATAACACTGAACATTGATAATTGCTGTGATCACATGAACAAACGCCTAACAACTTTCAACAGTTGGCACAAAGACTATTGCGTTTCTTTTTATATTTTAGCAGGGTATGTTTTCAAAGACTTGATATTTTCAACTGATATGTGTTCGGAGTTTCTTTAGGTCCTTCTTTCAAGTGGTAGTTTGTACTGAACCATATGTAACGTTTATACGGTCTAAAGATGCAAGACGTAGAATTACTTAACTAAGAATAGCTGCACTTACTTTTTTTAATAAAATACTCACAGCAAAGACTTTGTAGATTTTGTAATAGTAATGATATTGAAGATGAATTTCAGTGACCAATGCGTCATGAGTAAACAATACGTCATGAGTGAACAGTACGTCATGGTCTTCGCCCAAAATAATTTGAAAGTATGCCAGTGTAAATCAATAGCCATTACTTCATTTACATGCTTCTCTGTAATATTTGTTCGTTAAAAATCAATACTGCAAATTATGTAAAGATGCGCTTCCATTACGTTCATCAAAAAAGCAGAAACTCAGTGTGGAAATATTATTATCATGTTTTCTTTATAGTCTTGTCACGATCGAATACTTTAAGTGGGGATATGTTCACCAGCCTTTGGAATGGTGACCATGTCATCTGTTTTCACATACCGCTTTCACAAACCTCACCTCGATTATCATTGTGAGAATCTGGCGAAGGATCACGTACGTAGTCGTATACCCGCACCGTACTGTGTTTGCCGCAACACCGAGATGCGTCAAGCAGTATGAAGACAGTGAACACCGCTGACAGAACACTAATTGCCAAAATCCCCATTGTCTTGGAGGAAGGTCTGTTATCTTCTGCACTTTCTCTTCGCCTTCGGAATGCTGACAGGTCCATTGACCTCAGTCTTGTCACCTTCCCTGCGGCGTTGAAGGATTGACCTGGACACGTGTATCTAGGACAGGAACAGAGTCGGGGAAGTCCCTTTGATACTGCTGAAGTAGAACCGCCTTGACGGTATGGACTTGTTGATATTGATGATGACGATGTAGTTACTCCATCTCTAGTGCGAGCAGGTGTTGACAGTGTTGTACCTTCACCTTGAGTGTACGCAGTGGTTGCCGATGTACTACCTTCAACTGGACTAAATGTATCTGTGTAGGCTGATGGAGTAGATTTACTGCGACTCATGCCCTGGTGAGTTGTCTGTGTAGATGTAGCTTCAATATTTTCACCAAACGTAGTTGGCCGGGTGGAGGATGGACGAGTGCCACTTTCAGTTGTCTCTGCAGACGTAGTTTCGGGTTTTCCACCAGTGGTAGATGTCGGGGCGTCGAAGGATGGAGTAGTGCCATTTTGTGTTGTCTCTGAAGACGTAGTTTCAATTCTCCCACCAGTGGTAGATGTCGGGGCGTCGAAGGATGGAGTAGTGCCATCTTGTGTTGTCTCTGAAGACGTAGTTTCAAATTTGCCACCAGTGGTAGTTGTCGGAGCGTCGGAGGATGGAGTAGTGTCATCTTGTGTTGTCTCTGAAGACGTAGTTTCAATTTTGCCACCAGTGGTAGTTGTCGGGGCGTCGGAGGATGGACGAGTGCCATTTTGTGTAGTCTCTGTAGACGTAGTTTCAATTTTGCCACCAGTGGTAGTTGTCGGGGCGTCGAAGGATGGGGTAGTGCCATTTTGTGTTCTCTCTGAAGACGTAGTTTCAATTTTGCCACCAGTGGTAGATGTCGGGGCGTTGGAGGATGGAGTAGTGCCATCTTGTGTTGTCTCTGAAGACGTAGTTTCAATTTTGCCACCAGTGGTCGTTGTCGGGGCGTCGGAGGATGGACGAGTGCCATTTTGAGTTGTCTCTGAAGACGTAAGTTCAATTCTGCCACCAGTGGTAGTTGTCGGGGCACTGGGGGATGGAGTAGTGCCAACTTGTGTTGTCTCTAAAGACGTACTTTCAGTCTTGCCACCAGTGGTAGTTGTCGGAGCGTCGGAGGATGGGGTAGTGCCATTTTGAGTTGCCTCTGTAGACGTACTTTCAATTTTGCCACCAGTGGTAGATGTCGGGGCGTTGGAGGATGGAGTAGTGCCATCTTGTGTTGTCTCTGAAGACGTAGTTTCAATTTTGCCACCAGTGGTAGATGTCGGGGCGTCGAAGGATGGAGTAGTGCCATTTTGTGTTGTCTCTGAAGACGTAGTTTCAATTTTGCCACCAGTGGTAGATGTCGGGGCGTCGAAGGATGGAGTAGTGCCATCTTGTGTTGTCTCTGAAGACGTAGTTTCAATTTTGCCACCAGTGGTCGTTGTCGGGGCGTCGGAGGATGGACGAGTGCCATTTTGAGTTGTCTCTGAAGACGTAAGTTCAATTTTGCCACCAGTGGTAGTTGTCGGGGCACTGGGGGATGGAGTAGTGCCAACTTGTGTTGTCTCTAAAGACGTACTTTCAGTCTTGCCACCAGTGGTAGTTGTCGGAGCGTCGGAGGATGGGGTAATGCCATTTTGAGTTGCCTCTGTAGACGTACTTTCAATTTTGCCACCAGTGGTAGTTGTCGGGGCGTTGGAGGATGGAGTAGTGCCATCTTGTGTTGTCTCTGAAGACGTAGTTTCAATTTTGCCACCAGTGGTCGTTGTCGGGGCGTCGGAGGATGGAGTAGTGCCATCTTGTGTTGCCTCTGTAGATGTAGCTTCAATTTTGCCACCAGTGGTAGTTGTCGGGGCGTCGGAGGATGGATGAGCGCCACTTTGAGTTGCCTGTGTAGAAGTAGCTTCAATTTTGCCACCAGTGGTCGTTGACCATGCGTCTGAGTATGGATGAGCGCCAATTTGAGTTGCCTGTGTAGAAGTAGCTTCAATTCTGCCACCGGTGGTAGCTGACCAAGCGTCTGAGGATGGTTCACCACCATCGTCAGTTCCCTGTGTAGAAGTGGCGTCAGTATTGCCACCAGCGGTACTTGTCGAGGCGTCGTAGGCTTGATGAGTGCCAAGATGAGTTGTCTGTGTGAATGTAGCGGCAATATTGCCACCAGAAGTAGTAGTCCGGGCGTCGGAGGATGAATGAGAGTCTCGGTGAATTGTCTGTGGAGATGCAGATTCAATATTGTCACCAATGGTAATTGCTGGTGCGTCGTAGGATTGAAAAGTGTCATCCTCTGTTGTCCGTGTAGATGTTGCTTCAATATTGCCGCCAAAGGTAGTTGTCAGGTCGTCGGGTGATTGAGGAGTGCCAACGTTTGCTGTCTGTGTCGATGTAGCTTCAATATTGTCACCAATGGTGGTTGTCTGGGCGTTGGAGGATAGATGAGTGCCATCATTTGCTGTCTGTGTAGATGTAGCTTCAACATTGCTTCCAGTGGTAGTGGCGTCTGAGGATAGATGAGTGCCATCGTTTGCTGTCTGTGTAGATGTAGCTTCAATATTGCCACCAATAGTAATTGTCTGTGCGTTGGAGGATGGATGAGAGACAGAGTGAGTTGTCTGTGTAGATGTAGCTTCAATACTGCTTCCAATGGTAGTTGTCCGGGGGTCGAAGGATTGATGAGTGTCTAGGTATGTTATGTGTGCCGATGTAGCTTCAATATTGCCACCAATGGTAGTTGTCTGTGAGTCGGGGGATAGATGAGTGCCATCGTGAGTTGTCTGTGGAGATGTAGCTTTAACATTGCCACCAATGGTAGTTGTCTGGGCGTTGGAGGATAGATGAGTGCCATCGTTTGCTGTCCGTGTAGATGTAGCTTCAATACTGCCGCCAAAGGTAGTTGTCAGGTCGTCGGGTGATTGATGAGTGCCAAGGTGTGTTGTGTGTGTCGATGTAGCTTCAACATTGCTTCCAGTGGTAGTGGCGTTGGAGGATAGATGAGTGCCATCGTTTGCTGTCTGTGTAGATGTAGCTTCAATATTGCCACCAATAGTAATTGTCTGTGCGTTGGAGGATGGATGAGAGACAGAGTGAGTTGTCTGTGTAGATGTAGCTTCAATACTGCCACCAATGCTAGTTGTGCTGTGGTCGATGGATTGATGAGTGTCTAGGTATGTTGTGTGTGCCCATATTGTTTCAACGCTGCCTCCAATGGTAGTTGTCTGGGAGTCGGAGGATAGATGAGTGGCAGGGTAAGATGTCTGTGGAGATGTAGCTTCAATGTTGCCACCAATGGTAGTTGTCTGGGAGTCGTAGGATAGATGTGTGCCATCGTGAGTTGTCTGTGTAGATGTAGCTTCAATATTGCCAGCAGCAGTAATAGTGTGGGCGTCGGAGGATAGATGTGTGCCATCGTGAGTTGTCTGTGTAGATGTAGCTTCAATATTGCCAGCAGCAGTAATTGTGTGGGCGTCGGAGGATAGATGTGTGCCATCGTGAGTTGTCTGTGTAGATGTAGCTTCAACATTGCCAGCAGCAGTAACTGTGTGGGCGTCGGAGGATAGATGTGTGCCATCGTGAGTTGTCTGTTCGTCTTGGGCATCATTGGTTGCAGTTTTTGAAGCTTCAATATTGTCACCAATGGTGGTTGTCTGGGCGTTGGAGGATAGATGAGTGCCATCATTTGCTGTCTGTGTAGATGTAGCTTCAATATTGCCACCATTAGTAATTGTCTGTGCGTTGGAGGATGGATGAGAGACAGAGTGAGTTGTCTGTGTAGATGTAGCTTCAATACTGCTTCCAATGGTAGTTGTCCGGGGGTCGAAGGATTGATGAGTGTCTAGGTATGTTGTGTGTGCCGATGTAGCTTCGACATTGCCACCAATGGTAGTTGTCTGGGAGTCGGAGGATAGATGAGTGGTATTGCTTGTTGTCTGTGTAGCTGTAGCTTCAACATTGCCACCAGTTGTAGTTGTCTGGGAGTCGGAGGATAGATGAGTGGCATTGTTTGCTGTCTGTGTAGATGTAGCTTCAATATTGCCTCCAATGGTAGTTGTCCGGTGGTCGATGGATTGATGAGTGTCTAGGTATGTTGTGTGTGTAGATGTAGCTTCAATATTGCCACCAATGGTAGTTGTCCGGTGGTCGATGGATTGATGAGTGTCTAGGTATGTTGTGTGTGCCGATGTAGCTTCAATATTGCCACCATTAGTAATTGTCTGTGCGTTGGAGGATGGATGAGAGACAGGGTGAGTTGTCTGTGTAGATGTAGTTTCAATACTGCTTCCAATGGTAGTTGTCCGGGGGTCGAAGGAATGATGAGTGTCTAGGTATATTATGTGTGCCGATGTAGCTTCAATATTACCACCATTAGTAATTGTCTGTGCGTTGGAGGATGGGTGAGAGACAGAGTGAGTTGTCTGTGTAGATATAGCTTCAATACTGCTTCCAATGGTAGTTGTGCTGTGGTCGAAGGATTGATGAGTGTCTAGGTATGTTATGTGTGCCGATGTAGCTTCAATATTGCCACCAATGGTAGTTGTCTGTGAGTCGGGGGATAGATGAGTGCCATCGTGAGTTGTCTGTGTAGATGTAGCTTCAACATTGCCACCAATGGTAGTTGCCTGGGCGTTGGAGGATAGATGAGTGCCATCGTTTGCTGTCTGTGTAGATGTAGCTTCAATATTGCAACTAATGGTAGTTGTCTGGGAGTCAAATGATAGATGAGTGCCATCGTGAGTTGTCTGTGTAGATGTAGCTTCAACAATGCCGCCAATTGTAGTTGTCTGGGAGTCGGAGGATAGATGAGTGCCATTGTTTGTTGTTTTTGTAGATGTAGCTTCAATATTGCCTCCAATGGTAGTTGTCTGGGAGTCGGAGGATAGATGAGTGCCATTGTTTATTGTCTGTGTAGACGTAGCTTCAATATTGCCTCCAATGGTAGTTGTCCGGTGGTCGATGGATTGATGAGTGTCTAGGTATGTTGTGTGTGCCGATGTAGCTTCGACATTGCCACCAATGGTAGTTGTCTGGGAGTCGGAGGATAAATGAGTGCCATTTTGTGTTGTCTGTGTAGATGTAGCTTCAATATTGCCACCAATGGTAGTTGTCTGGGAGTCGGAGGATAGATGAGTGCCATTGTTTGCTGTCTGTGTAGATGTAGCTTCAATATTGCCACCAATGGTAGTTGTCTGGGAGTCGGAGGATAGATGAGTGGCATTGTTTGTTGTCTGTGTAGATGTAGCTTCAATATTGCCACCAATGGTAGTTGTTTGGGCGTTAGAGGATGGATGAAGAACGCCAGGGTGATTTGTCCGTGTATGTGTAGCTTCAATACTGCTTCCAATGGTAATTGTCTTGGCATCGAAGGATTGATGAGTGTCTAGGTGAGCTGTCTGTGTAGATGTAGTTTCAATATTGCCACCAATAGTAATTTTCTGTGCGTTGGAGGATGGATGAGCGAAAGGGTGAGTTGTCTGTGTAGGTGTAGCTTCAATATTGCTTCGAATGGTAGTTGTCTTGGGGTTGGAGGACAGATGAGTGTCTAGGTGAGTTGTCTGTGTAGATGTAGCTTCAATATTGCCAGCAGCAGTAATAGTGTGGGCGTCGGAGGATAGATGTGTGCCATCGTGAGTTGTCTGTGTAGATGTAGCTTCAATATTGCCAGCAGCAGTAATTGTGTGGGCGTCGGAGGATAGATGTGTGCCATCGTGAGTTGTCTGTGTAGATGTAGCTTCAACATTGCCAGCAGCAGTAATTGTGTGGGCGTCGGAGGATAGATGTGTGCCATCGTGAGTTGTCTGTTCGTCTTGGGCATCATTGGTTGCAGTTTTTGAACTGGTAGGCGTCTTTGTGTCTCCTGGCGTTGTATAAGTCGTAAACAGTGATCCGTTGCTTAACTCTGCCATAAGCGTTTGTTTTGTGTGACTGATTGATGTAGTCGCTCTGGTAACAGGTGTTGCAGTGGCACCACTTCCTTGAAGCCAGCAGCTGATGGCGGGTGAGTCAGCGTCATGCTCTGTTGCCATGTACATGTCCTCGTGTTTCACGGATAGAACTGAAACAAATAAAATGCTACCGTGTGCGCGCATTCTCCTGGGTTGTTTTATGCATTTTTATATTTGCTTGTATTATTTAATAATTATTTAGAGAAACGCAATGATGTTTACAGACGGTCCATTTTACACGGAATTTAATGTGTGTGCGTGTATATGTACACACACATACACACACACACGCACGCACGCACGCACACAGATATATAATGCAATCGAGGGCTATTTAACAGAATTACAGTCACGTCACTTTAACGGCTAACTTCAATCTTACATGTAATGAGAACATTCTCAAAGTTATAATGTTATGATTTTGCATTGATGGCATGGGTGTAAATGCTGTCATATACTTACAGCAGTCTAAGTAAACTTAGCCTCAGTACTTTTCGTTACACTCCACTACTGAGTCTAACAAAACCTGGTAGGAGGTCGTGTCAGGTAACCTTTGAGCGACCTATAACCGCCCGGTCCAATGAAACGCAAGAGGGCCGAACGGATTTAACCAATCCGACTGTCTAGGGGTTGGCAGGACTTAAAAATTCGCTAGTCACTGACACTGATCCCTAAAAAAAATGAAAATCCGCATAAAACACAGGTATTTGACCTGCAGTATATGTGCTTATGGCTTTCTGATAACATGGTTACCATTAGCTAATATTTCCGCAAGATGACATCCTTGAATATTGACAAATGTACACTATTTTCAGCGACTGTTTACTCACTGTTGACAGTATTGTAGAGTGCTCCATGTGCATTACCCAATAGCGATCGTATGGAAAATAGCATTCGGAATCGTTCGGGTATGCGCGAATGTCCACTTTCGCGATTTGGTAAACAGTGTTCTGATTGGTCTGTCTCAAAGGTTACCTGACGCGACCTCCCATAAGGTTTTGTTAGACTCAGTAGTGGAGAATAACGAAAAGTACTGAGTATTATATTACTTAGACAGGAGAGTAGGAATGATACTTACAGTTGAAACACTCTTTGACGAAGAAATATGGAGCCGTATTTGTTCCGGAACATGCACTGAAGTCTTTATGATCGTACAGGTAGCAGCGGCCTTCTTTATGAATATAAAGCCAACAAAAGCTGAACCATTCCATTTCATCAGAGCAAGTACGTAGACACTCTTTATGGTTTGCCTGAAAGTTCCTGTAGCTTGATTCCTCTGGGAAACACTTGGATATGTCGCTTATGTACTCGAACTGGCATTGGCCTGTAAAATTGAAGTTGTTGGTTGGTTGGTTCGATGGATGGATGAATAACCAAGTGAGTCGGATTTGAGCTGTGAGCTAGGTTCGTATGGAATCTAATATGGTCAATGTTACCTTGTCATGGACGCTATCAAATGAAGATCATACTGTGTAAGAGACGTCACAGAATGGGTATTTAAAATATCATATAATTGACAGAAGGGAGATGATGCTATGTCGTTGAAGTATGGCGACGTTACAACATCACTGATGTTACGGAATGGGCCTGTTACCATGTCACTGATGTCACGGATAGGAGATCTTGCCATGTCACTGATGTTACAACTTGGGGATGTTACCACATCAATGATGTTACAGATGGAGATGTTACCCTGTCACTGATGTAACGTAATGGAGATGTTATCTTGTCACTGACGTTACATAAAGGAGATATTGCCATGTCACTGATGTTACAACTTGGGGATGTTACCACATCAATGATGCAACAGATGGAGATCTTACCATGTCACTGATGTAACGTAATGGAGATGTTATCTTGTCACTGACGTTACATAAAGGAGATCTTGCCATGTCACTGATGTTACAACTTGGGGATGTTACCACATCAATGATGTAACAGATGGAGATGTTACCCTGTCACTGATGTAACGTAATGGAGATGCTATCTTGTCACTGACGTTACATAAAGGAGATATTGCCATGTCACTGATGTTATAGCTTGGGGATGTTGCCACATCAATGATGCAACAGATGGAGAACTTACCATGTCACTGATGTAACGTAATGGAGATGTTATCTTGTCACTGACGTTACATAAAGGAGATCTTGCCATGTCACTGATGTTACAACTTGGGGATGTTACCACATCAATGATGTAACAGATGGAGATGTTACCCTGTCACTGATGTAACGTAATGGAGATTTTATCTTGTCACTGACGTTACATAAAGGAGATATTGCCATGTCACTGATGTTACAACTTGGGGATGTTATCACATCAATGATGCAACAGATGGAGATCTTACCATGTCACTGATGTTACGAAATGGAGATGCTGCCATGTTACTGATGGTACGAAATGGAGATGTTGCCATGTTACTGATGTTACGAAATGGAGATGCTGCCATGTTACTGATGGTACGAAATGGAGATGTTGCCATGTTACTGATGGTACGAAATGGAGATGCTGCCATGTTACTGATGGTACGAAATGGAGATGCTGCCATGTTACTGATGGTACGAAATGGAGATGCTTCCATGTTACTGATGTTACGAAATGGAGATGCTGCCATGTTACTGATGGTACGAAATGGAGATGCTGCCATGTTACTGATGTTACGAAATGGAGATGCTGCCATGTTACTGATGTTACGAAATGGAGATGTTGCCATGTTACTAATGTTACGAAATGGAAATGCTGCCATGTTACTGATGGTACGAAATGGAGATGCTGCCATGTTACTGATGTTACGAAATGGAAATGCTGCCATGTTACTGATGGTACGAAATGGAGATGTTGCCATGTTACTGATGGTACGAAATGGAGATGTTGCCATGTTACTGATGGTACGAAATGGAGATGCTTCCATGTTACTGATGGTACGAAATGGAGATGCTTCCATGTTACTGATGGTACGAAATGGAGATGTTGCCATGTTACTGATGGTACGAAATGGAGATGTTGCCATGTTACTGATGGTACAGAAAGGAGATGTCAGCATTTTACTGATCATACAGAATGGACATGTTACCAGATCACTGTTATGGAATGGAGATGTTACAATGCCCCGTATATATTTCCATCTGATTGAAGGGATCAGACATGTGACTGATGAGAACAATGAGCGCATGTTTGCGACCGATGCAAAGTTTACCCGACAGTTAATCTCAGACAGACACAGTACCTTCGAAACACACTCTTGAGCCAGCGGTTGTTTCCACAGATTGCTTGTTGGGACGTCCACAGAAGTATGGCTCTGGTTCGTAAAATAGTTTGCATTTCTTGTCTTTGAGGGAGAACCCCCAACAGTTCTGGCCATTGTGAATTTGGTTCAGACAACTGAAAGTACACTGTGAAATGTCCCTTATTTCGACTTCTTTCGTCTCCTGAAGTTCTTGACATTGCTTTGAAGAAATGGTAAAATTGCATTTTCCTGTGGGTAAAGACAAAAACGTCATGCACGCAACCAAATTTGTAGACACTTTGTGTTGGATAAATGTTCGTATCTTACCTCACACATATGTGTAGTTTTCTGATTGGGTGAGCCAATCAGTGTGTCAAGCTTAAAAGCGACTAACGAATTCTGTGTTACCCAGTGAAAATGCCGAACTGTGGGAATTAATTTGGTACATTGTGTTAGTAGTGTTTGGGTTTATGCCTTGCTATGACAGTTCAAAATTACCATTGAGGTGTTACGTAAGATAAACGCGTTGTTCACTGGTCCCTCGGGGCCCATGGGGTGATGAATTCTCTATGTTTGCTTTTATTCCCCTCTCGGACTCGGGGAACATAAACAAACATAGAGGGTACATCAACCCATGAACTCCCTCATGACCAGTGAAGAACTTATACTGAACGACAAAAGAAACGTTACCCTCCTGAATTACTGAAAAACTATCAAAGATATGTTAGAATGCATTAACAATTCTCAAATGCATTCAAACTTAGGTGAAATGAATCTTTTTCAGAAGATTTTAAGTATCGTATTTTCGACCATGCCGAAATAAACCAATAACAGTGATTAAGATTTCCAAAAGAAAGGTTGAAATAAAATTTTGATTCGACATCATTTGAAGTCACCATTTTGTGACAACAGAAACAACTGTTAGATAGTGTGCAAAACTGTAAAAGAATTCAGTTTTTCCAAGCATTTTCTTCTGATTTGCAATATTGAAAACAAGAAGAACGTGTCCATGTGAAAGAGTGTTTCTGGACATCTTAAATTACCTTTGTTAACATTTTGCTTGCAAAGCACCATTTTTTGCTTTTCCTGTTTACACAGCAATATCAGTCGATAACACGTAGCAATATGCAAGCAGGATTTGCATCCTTTTCACGTGTAGAATGCTTCTAAAGGGTAGAAAGAGAGACCAGAATGCATGATATGATACGTGAAATATGTCACGATTAACAACTGGTCAGAAAGAAAGAGCCACTGGTATGGTGTAGATGGGGTCGACATACAATGCTGTTGCCAACGCCCTCGGATGTCACCGTATCATGCTTATTAGACGTATTCTGCGCCAAGAACAGACCAAGAACTGTTTGACTTGAGTGAGTGGGTGACTGGCTACAATAGCTCTAGCCGCTGTAATAGCGTCTCTTTGCTGCTTTTTATTGTATATTTCACAATATCCCGGTAAATTTGAGATTTGAAACTGAACGTGACCAGCTAATAGGAATCGAGCATCAGACACTGCAGTGTGACCCATGTTGTTTCGAAAAGGATACCGATTTCGGAAAGAAAAACCCTACCAAATGTACATAAACAATAAACCCACAAAACCGTAACTCGATCGCTTCCTAAATATGACGTGATTGAAAAGATACATATATTGGGAGCTTGTCTGTCTTGCACAGGGCAGTATTTTCTCAAATATGTGTGAACAAACGGTATTGTATGAAGTACCTATGATTTAGGTAACACTGTTTTTATTACCCCAAATTGCTACATAGACCTATGCAGTGCGCATGCCCAGCACATTCCGAACGCACAGAACCTATGCCGACAGCATGCCTGACGCACCTCCGACGAATGTTATTCGTATTCCTAGAGTATTCCTAGAGTATTATCTATTTATTAATAATAGCTCCTGTTTCCTGTTGTTTTCGTTATAAAAGAAGATTCCATCGCGTGAACATGAAGCCTTTGGTCACTGCGTATGAAAGGAATGTCAAGGCGCAACCCATAAAGTGAGTGAGTGAGTTTAGTTTTACGCCACACTCTGCAATATTCCAGCTATATGGAGGCGGTCTGTAAAATAATCGAGTACAATCGAACCATACAATCCAGTGATCAACAACATGAGCATCGATCTGCGCAATTGGGAACCGATGACATGTGTCAACCAAGTCTGCAAGCCTGACCACCCGATCTTACGACAAGCATAGTCGCTTTTTATGGCAAGCATGGGTTGCTGAAGGCCTATTCTACCCCGGGACTTTCACGGGTCGCAACCCATAAAGACTTAGAATACGAAGAAGTGTGATCGTGCCCTAACATTATGCAAAACACATGTGAGAAATTGTTTACCATTCTCCCGAACACATACGGGGTGGTTTACGTTGCTGCAACGATCCATGCTCCAAGTGAATGACGTAGTGTTCATCTTCGCACAACGCCCATTGCCATGTGGTCCGTCAGCGTCCCAGTTAGACCACGTGACAGGTGTACAGTCCCTCCAACGGAGATCAACGTCGTTGTCGTGTCCTTCGTCATGGACACCCAGCCATATCCATTGAGACCTGAATATTAATTGAGGATTTTACGACGCTTTAGCAATAGTCCAGCAAAAGGCTCAACGCACTGTCAAACCAGAGATTGAGTACATTACAGTGGAAAGAATATCAGCCAGAGACCCCTTCTCACAAGGCTATCGTAGCGTCTGTGGTACAGTACAGAAGGTGCCAATGCTACGAGAACAGTTACGAGATCTTACGAGAGATTTGTGACCCAAGACAGTATGAGATGGATATCACAGAGCTTCCAGCCCCTCAAAGAAAAAAACTTGAGAAGCCGGGGTCCAGGGGCTGCAGGCCCCGGCCGTGTCCAGGGCGGAGACCTGGTTGGGGGTCAAGCTGAAGAAAAGTAGTGTTTTTAACACCCTAAAAGTGGAATTGATAAGCGAAAAATGAGTGAAAAAGTGGCTTTGATCAATTTACGTTAAACTGTTTTAAAAAGCGCGAGATTATCAATGTCTGCCGTGAGAGCGTGACAAATGCTTAACAACCGTGAGTCTCAAGCCAAAGGCGTGAGAATTGGCAGGTCTGATATCAGGATGTACTGTAAAGTGTGGCTGACCAACAATACACGTGCTAGTTACTCGATTCTTAATTTGGACAACACAGGGCAACCAACTTGGTATAACGTGAGTGGGTATGGGTTTCCGCAGGTTTTAGCTATATTCCAGTAATATGACGGCGGGGAACACCAGAAATGTGTTTCACACATTGTTCCCATGTGGGGACTCGAACCCGAGTCTTAGGCGTGACGAGCGAACGCAACCCCACCACCCCTATCTGAGGTCTGAGTGAGTCCAAACAGTAGTAAATCTGATGTGTACTTACCCGTTCATGGACCTCATAAAGTATTTCAGGGCATTCAGAGACTCAGTGTCATAATGGAGATCTAACATTTCGGCGTTATGTGACTCACACAGACGTTGGGCGTGGTTCCAAGTTGTCGGATTTTCGATAAACATGAATGTGAACGCTCGATGCATCCAGCCCATCGCCGAACCTGAAGAATGAAAGAGTGTTGTAGTGAATGTCCTTAAGCAGTTACATCGGATATGGTATATCAGGAGTCTATTAGGTCTAGCACAGCCGTATCATGCAGGTCAAGTTCAGTTATATCAGGTGTTATATCAGACCTTGCTAAGCTATATTATGAGTAATATCAGGTCTAGTGTAGTTATGATATGAGTTATATCAGGCCTAGTGCAGTTATATCAGGAGTTATATCAGGTCTAGGGCAGTTATTTCAGGTCTACTTCAGCTATATCAGCAGTTATATCAGTTATAGTACAGTTACATCAGGAGTGAGTTTAGTTTTACGCCGCACACAGCAATGTTCCACCTATATGGCGGCGGTCTGTAAATAATCAAGTCTGGACCAGACAATCCAGTGACCAACAACATGAGCATCGATCTGCGCAACTGGGAACCGATGACATGTGTCAATCAAGTCAGCGAGCCTGACCGCCCGATCCCGTTAGTCGCCTCTTACGACAAGCATAGTCGCCTTGGCAAGCATGGGTTGCTGAAGGCCTGCTCTACCCCGGGACCTTCACGGGTCGTTATATCAGGAGTTAGGTCAGTTATGGTACAGTTATTGTTCTACTCTCCTAGAAACGATGTAAGAACAAAACGATAACAAAGTAGAGAATTGAATTAAGGCCAGGTTTGGAAGGCGGAGGTGAAGATGGACGCAGGACCAAGCGAAGTGGGGACAAAGGCTTGCACTCCCTCAGCGCCTGGACAGACGAGACGGGTAGCGGCGACGTTATAATGCTAATTTGCCCAAACGAAGGTTGGAAGGATTCAAATGATCAAATACAACAGCCTGGTGCCCGTGGAAGGCAGACTCCCCATGCAGCTAAAGGCAACATGTCCTTTAAAGAAGCTACAGACATTGTTTAAGCCTCACAACTTGTTCACCATGCCACTGCGCAGACCGCTACGTGTCCACGACAGAAGCAGGGCCATGTCATGGTTTACAGGAGGGTGAATCCTTAAGAAGTGTTGATCATCGTTTTCAGGTGTCTCCCTCTATCATTCACAGACTGAGGGACGGGTTCTAGGCCACTGGCAGAGTACAGGACAGATTTCGCTCTGGAAGACCCAGTAAAACATCAAGGGCAGATGACCGATATGTGCTCCAAGCCCTTCGGAACCGATTCACAACTGCCAGTGCCCAGTTGCCACAGGCATGGGAAGTCTGTCTTCCATATACACCAGGATGCTGTGTTTGATCGTTTGCACCAAACATCGTGCTTCTGTTTCAGCACCCTTGTCTTTCGCTGTTTTTGACAATGTTTTATTCTACTCAAACTCAGTGAATACTGAATCCATCGCTTCACTGCATGTTCTAACATGTTTAAAGTGCCCCTTAAGCACACAAGTTGTTGCATTTACCTTACAGAACAAATGACCTCACCATGTTTAAGTTTATACAGGACTATCACATTTTAGGGCGTTCCCATACTTTTTGTTTGTGGTATAAGAGAGTATTTTTAGTGGTGGGTGACAGTGTTGCCATGTATATGCATTTCCTAGACTGGTCATTGGACACGGCAAATGTTCAAACAAATGTTCAGTTTGATGGTAACTCCCAACGTTGACAGAATCTAGTTCATAGTTGTCAGAGATTTAGAATGCCACGTGACATTGACGACATCTGGTTGAATGCCCTTTAGAATGCTGACTTGAAGATGCTAGTGAAGATGAATTAGGACTATAATTTATCGATATACAACTTCTTTTATTCAGTGAGTGGGACGTTTCGACATAGATACCAATGACGTTGCCAAGCAAATGATACGGGGGATTAAATATATTTAAACAAATGGTACAGGGTATTATATCCATAAATCATAGTCCTCATTCTTCACACACTGAACTTGTAGAATGCCTATCAAAGATGCTAGTGAGATTCAGAGACTAAACAGTGGATCAATGTGGATATATGTGGTGTTAGGAACCCCTTTCAAGCAATCAGTTCAAGGACCACAAACCACTTGGAAGGTGGCACTCAAAACTAAAACAAGTAGATGCCAACAATCTAAACATCTTCAAGTTCGTGAATATGGTCAAGAAGGGGCAGTCTAAGACTGTTCTTCTCCAAATCCACGTTCGTGGTAGACTGGCACCAAAAAGAAGAAAATTCCATAATCTGGACACGCAAATTAGATTTAAAAAATGACTTGATGACCAGGGGAAATTTCCCAGAGAGAATGCTGATGGTGTGTCGCATTTAGTCGGGTTGTAAATGTGTCAACCAAGTGAGCGAGCCTGACCACCCGATCCCGTTAGTCGCCTCTTACGACAAGCATAGTCGCCTTTTATGTCAAGCATGGGTTACGGACCTTCACTTATTATAAAGTAATAAAGCACAATTTCTCCCTGAAATATTATAGTTAATGTACGAAGACACTGGCTGGCTGGATATGTGCGTGTGCGTGTGCGTGTGCGTGTGCGTGTGCGTGTGCGTATGTGTGCGTTCGTGCGTGCGTGCGCGTGTGTGTGTGCGTGTCCATATCTCAGGAGTTATATAATTGATATAGAAATTATAAGAATAATCACATCAGTTATATCACAGTTATATCACGCCTTGCTCGTGCAGGTGTATCAAATATAAAATCCATAGTGTAACCAGTCTCGATTATTCGCCAGAACAAATATCCAAAGATACGAAATAGCGCTGACAAGAATGTATGTGAACTGACTGTCAGTTATGGCACTGATCTACGATATGTCATTTCTAATGCCATCAATGGATAACTTCATATGTACTGTGACGTCATATGACTTCGACTCAATCAGCTAGTATCGATAATCTTAAATGCAAAAGTCGGAAAGTCATGATGTAGAATAATTTTACCATTATGGATAACAAGTTTTACTTTACGTACCTGTGAAGAGGATATGCCCGATACATATCAAGACACAGATGTTCATACCTTAAATAGGTTTGTCAACGTGCAATCAGGTGCAACTTCAGAAAGTGACCACCTATTCGCGAACACCAGTAGGCACTAGCTCATGGTGATTCATGTACACATGTTCGTGATTACGACGCATGATAGACTCTGCTTTTAGCAGGAAGTTCTTATGACAGTGGAAACATTCTTGATTATTTTATTTACATACTTATTTACATACTAGCGAACATCAGAATATCAGAAACCTTGTTCTCCAGCATTAATATTTCAAGTATACGGGTTTTTTTGCCACACCCAGTTATATATATGAAGTTAGTGCGTTACTTTATTAGATGTCTCATACATGGGTCAATATAGCATTTATTGTCCTACGGTGTGATGTGGAATATATAGAATCTTGTTTAATAGCATGGTAATGACATACGAACAATGCTGTCATCTTTCTAAAGGGATTGTATATTTGTAAAACTGGTAAATTATTGAACTCGGATATTCATTCCTTTAATCTGTCGCTTGATTGTTTTGCCCTAACAAGCAGAATGCTGATAATGATGCTTGCAGTCATCTCTGCTTGGATCTAATCAGATGCGTGTACATAAAGTGATGTAAGTAGAAATCGTCAAATTAACCACTGCCTTCACCGAATTCAGTGTTTCTGGATCGATTTGTATGCATCCTCTACGAAATCATACACAAGGAAAAGATATTGTTAGAACTCAATCGCATTGCCAGAGGCCAGTGCATATGACTTTCTGCATAGAATTTTTTAAATACAAAATTACACAAGATATAGAGAGATGTGGTGGGGAATTTATAGTGTTATGGTCTAATTAGCTTACCTCATTGTAGTTTTACACGTCTAACTCACAGGGCTGTGCAATATAAGAGAGTTACCGGTATCTACCGGGTCAGACATGAAAGCGATAGGTATTGCGATACACTGATCGAAAACCGGTAT
This sequence comes from Haliotis asinina, assembly GCF_037392515.1. Lineage (NCBI taxonomy): Eukaryota > Metazoa > Mollusca > Gastropoda > Lepetellida > Haliotidae > Haliotis > Haliotis asinina. The sequence continues at coordinate 44,216,759 of NC_090291.1, read as the reverse complement.
CTTGACATGTATTCGGGAAACATCGTAACATTCGGAAATCTTCGGATACCTCCGTTTCTCACACCGGAAGTTGTAGCATGGCAACCCCTACAACAAACAATTGGATGTAGTGCCCGTCAGTACCACGCAAAAGCTTCAGTATGGCATCATTTTGAGTTGAAAAAGTCCACGTGTTTTATTTTGTGACGATTAATAGTTTTACTATTAAAGCTTAATCAACCATTGTGATTTTGTGTTTTTGGTATATAAGATAAAACATTAATTTAGGGCAGGTTTTTTTTTATCGCAATATATACTTTCGCATCCAATATATCGCGATATGATTATTCTTTGCAATACCCACCCTACTAAGAGCATGTATTAAAAAGTTCTGAATGTTCAGGTAGATATTACGTGTAACAAATAAATGTGAATCTCGATATTCGAGACAAATGTACTCTCTCTCATGACCTACCAAATGACCCGACATCAACCTCATCAGTAAATGCTCTGTTGCGTAACTGTCGACGGGACATGTGCAGTCATACGCTGAAAGGTCGTCTCCTTTGATTATAAATAAAGATCGATGCAATTGATCCTAAGAACTGTGTGAGAATTGCGTTAATACCCACGGGTTTAAAGTGATGAACACACTGATGAAACCTTTTCAGAGTCTTCCACAATGTTAAAAAAATATATTTCTGCATAGACGCCTTTTCAAAGAGCGTAGACTGGTTTGGAATATTTCTCGTGAGGACTCCCATACCGGTATCCGATAATTATGATGTGGGTTTGAATCCAAGATTCGCCGCGTCCCTTAAATTGCTATGCGTGCTAAGGTTTTTTTTAGAGTGCGTGAGTATGTTTTCTCGCCGCTTTTTAGCAATATTCCAGCAATATCACGGCTGGGGAAATGGCTTCAGAAATTGTACCCATGTGGGGAATCGAAGCCCAGCCGTCGGCGTGACAAGCGAAAGCGTTAACCACTAGCCCACCCCACCTTTTAAGGAAAAATTGAAATCTGTCCACCGATAATGACATCACTGTTCAGTCATATTACAGAACGACTACAATGGTCAGTGTGTTATACCACACTCACCTACCCACACAGTAATTTCAACCACGAACCTATACACTCACTCACTCACTCACTCACTCACTCACTCACGTGGTTGGTTGTTGGTCGTTGTTTTACGCCGCACGCAGCAACATTCCAGCTATATGACGGCATCTGCAACTAATCGAGCCTGGACCAGACAAACCAGTGATCAACAGCATGAGCATCGATCTACGCAGTTGGGGTACGATGTCACGTTCAACGTTCGCCTTTTACGACATGCATGGGTTCCTGGATCTAATTCTAAACCGGATCTTCACGGTCTCGGTCACATGAACAATTACCGTTTCATAGTGATTGAATTTGGGCTTTACATGAGTTGAGTATGATATAAGCGTTGAAATTTTAAAATGCATAAGTTTGTATTTCTCTTGCAGTTGAGGTCATATACTAGTATGAAATCATGAAGTTTTCTGAAATACAGAATGTCCCCAACGCAGAACAAAGTACATGCATATTAAATTCCATCCACCTGTTAAGTGGCTAATCGGTGAAGTATCTTACTAAGTAACTGTAGAACGCTAAATGTGCAAGATCGATGTTTCTAAATTATTCATTGATTGTACGACGAAAAACATTCACTTGTTCTGTTAACCCAAACCCCATTGTTATGCTCAGCACCATATTGATCTCTAAGTAATTTGATTATGTTTTCCTTTGATGAATTTACGAGCAATAGTCTAAAGATCCTCAGTGAGATGTCTACATGCTGGCAACGCAACGTGTTGTTATCTCTAGAAGTATGAAACAAGGTAGAGTATATTTTCGATGTTTCCTAAATTTTCTAGAAGGATAATTCTATTGAAGTTGGACAGTTTTAGCATTAATGGATTATACTAAACAAGCTTCTTTACCACACGGCTGAGATGGGGCACTCTCATCTGTATTAAGGTAAAGAATCGCTAAAAGGATCAGGGGCCCATCCACAAAGCGTTAGTACAGTTACAAGTCGTAAATCTGTCGTTTATCATAGGCTTGCGAATGTCGTGACGCTACCTATTCTTGAAACGTTCGTAACCCTACGAAACCCCATTCTTAACACATTGGCTACGATAAAATTCAAAAATTCTTAAGGCTACGAACGTCTCTAGAATAAGGGCACAGAGTTTGAACTAAAAATATATACGAAACCATACTGCTGACGATAAAAAGTTAAATACAGATTTAATCAGGTCATTTGGTGCTTAAATTATTTCATTACCGAAAATGCACGCGGTAAATGCTGGATGTTGAAAACGATGAAATAGAAACAATTGTTTTCCATACAGGTCTATATATTGAATGTTTATAGTTGTGCCTAGCAGCAATGCCCCAGATAACACAACTATTTTACGTAAACATCTCTAAATTAAACATGGTTGGTCTTGATGAAAAGTAATCATTAATTGGCATTCTAGAAGTTGATTTATATGTATCAGTTACTGCATATTACCAAATTGTGTGGTAAGTATGAGAAAGCAATGTGACTAAATCACACGTGAATACTATCAACGTTTGTCTTGTGTCCATTTCATTTTTCTGTCCATCTAAAGGAACGTTTTTCTTGATCCTCCATTATATCTCTGGCACGACAATTTGTCATATATGAAAGCAAATATATATCCGATGGTTATTGAGAAAATATAGGCGAAATATAGGACTTCCTTAAAGATAACATCTATACTGAACCACAAAAGAAACGTCACATCGAGGGCAGTTTCTTAAATCACACAATTCATTTCACACAAATTAAGAATCAACAGGAGGACTGAGTTCAAACTTGACCTTTATGGTTAACATATATCCGAGAATGGCTCTATTAAGAAAATCAAAAGTAAGAATCGTGTATGGTCGCCATGGGTATTGATGAAGTAGCCGGTTGATTCAGTCTATAGGCACTTGGGTCTAAACTGACTGTTGTAAACTGACTGATCGAGTCCAGCTGCAGTTGTCAGCTTTGAGGGGTGGTGGGGTGGGGGCGTTGTGGGTGGGGGCATTCTTTCTCCTTTGAATTTCGTCCCAAAGGTGTTCCAATGAATTCAAACCAAGACTGAATTCAGGCTATTGTAGAGTGTGGATGTCACGTTGTCTTAGGAAGTCCAATGTTACTCTGGCAGCGTGGGTACAGGCGTTGTCCTGCTAGAAGATGTGATTTCTGTAACGTCCAAAAAGTGGTACTACGTGGGGTGAATGACTTGGCCAACTTACCCAGCACATCTCATGTCAATTCGTTATCATGGAACGAGATTCTGGAACACCACGGTACCAACAATCTGGTGCAGACCGATTCGACCCCACACCATGATGCTTTGACCACAACCATTCTTCACGCCTTCACTATACTCTTACTCTGCAGTCGACTGTCGGAACACAATATCGGCTTTCATGAGACAAAAGCAGTTCCCCATTGGCGATAACGCCGATTTCGATAGAGTTGCCCACTGTAGTCTGTTAGGGTGGAGATGAGCGGTGAGGACAGGACTACGATTTGGCCCGTGTCAACAGGGGTTTCTTCCGCGCAAACGTCGACACACTGTATCGGTACTGATGGGTCTTTTGTCTAGGAAGCGACCCTGCAGATGGTTGGTGCACAATTTGTTGGTCTTGAGGTTGTGGTGTTACTGAAGATCGCCCACTGCGTGGACGGTCTTGGATGCCGTTAGTGACCTGATAACACTGCTACAGATTGATTACAAGTATGACCAACTTGCAATCGGTCCAAGACTTGGCTTCGATGATCTCTCGTAAGTCATGTCATGGCAGTTGTGTCACAGCAAAATGTTTTGGGCGGGTTTGGGACTCGCCTTTATTGATAGGGTTGTCACGATATGCACTTACACTTTCATTTTCACGAATGTCATACGGAACCTTTTACCACGAGTGCCTTTTAAGGTGCGTGTGGTCGATATGTTTTTTCATGAGAAAACACACTGATGTTGGTTATAATTATCAATCTGGAATTAAAAGCATGTAACAAATCGATACAGTCATTATAAAGACACTTGCATTTGGTTTTGAACAACGACGTTTCTTTTGTGGTTCAGTATACATGAAATAAGGGGATAAAACATTTTTGGCAAAAGGTCGGGGACGCCATGTGGGTACCCTCCTCCCTGAAAACAGTTTCTGTGCACAACTCAATCGGAATTTGTGTTTGTTTGACTTAGCAAATTGAAATATGGAGGGGATTCAACTTAAGATTTATTAAGGTATAACGATGTCGGGATAGCGTCGTGTAGCCACTCACCTGATTTACCCTCCTGAACCTGAACCCAAGAGGACAAATGAAACCTCATCTCTACCATATTTAGATCAGTGATAAAAAAAGATCCTCACTGGATTATAAGGAAGGGGGATAATATCCAGCTCTAGCATTACGGGTAAAATGGAGAATGTCCTTCCTGCAATGCTTTGTCAAGAGCGCCAAACGACTTTTCCTACGGTGTTGTTTAATCAGGCTTGCAACTTTCAAAACTTTCAAAATATCTCTATGGTAAACATGAGGGCATTTTGAAACGTTTATGCATCCAAAACATTGACTAGCCTTTGCATGCGTGTGTGACACGTGGCACTAGAAAGTCATGATATGCTCGTCTGAACACCACACATCATGGAGTAAAAGATAGCAAGTCATGAAAAGCCGTGACTAAAACGGAATGGTGTAAGGCCCTACGCAAAAACGTTCTTGTGACAGTGCAAATGTTTTTAATATGTGTAGATCACAAGTTCGAGTAAGAGCAAGTACTATATTTTAACGTATTGTTATGACACTGCAATGGAATGGAACCCGCAAACCCTCCAGGCAGACACTCTACCCACTAGGCCGTGGTTGTGGCCACTTTAAAGGGTATTACCAGAGATGGCAAGCAAGCACTACTTCTTGTCTTGCCATGACGCGGTCACGGGATAAAAACAGCAACCTTCAGCTCTCCAAAGTCTTTTCACATTAGCTTTTCGATATCACTTCATACTGGTAGTGTGCACCTTCGCAAGCAGACGATAATCGTGTTACGTCAGACAACATTTGATAAAGGGAGATCATTCTAATAGCTGGCATGTGTGTCTGCTGGTTAGGCATTGACTGAGTAGGGTTTTGGTTTGGGACTGAGAGACTATTTATTGTTGTGTATAAACATCTTGAGTATTATATGTATCTGAAGATTTTGATTCTAATGTACCATATGACCTCTTTTAGCCATGAAGTACAAGTTCCCTTCGAAATTCAAACCGCGTAAAAAGCATGTCGTGTGCAAAGTTATCATAGAATATTATGCAATTCAATTTTAAGATAAATACTGTTTTCCTTACAAGTTAAATGCTATTGAGCGTTATTTCGACATGGATTCTAAAAACAATATTTTAATGAGCCTTGTTATAGGTAAGCGAGAGAATTAGATCACTCACAAGAACGTCCCCATTGAACTCAGCGTAAGAAACAGTAGTTCCACCAGATCTATAATTGATCACGTGACACTTCTGACGTCTCTCGAGGGTAAATTATATCATCTCTACTGGTGAATTAAATTTAATAATTACCTGGTTACTCTAATGAAATGAACACCGGGTTGCATGTACTGTTTAGTCACTGTGCGAGATGCCTATGAAACACATTTGATATGAGTGAGTGAGTATGGTTTATAGTGAGTTTAGTTTTACGCCACTCTCTGCAATATTCCAGCAATATGGCGGCGGCCTGTAAATAATCAAATCTGGACCAGACAATCCAGTGATAAATAGCATGAGCATCGATCTGAGCATTTGGGAAGTGATGACATATTGTCGTAACTGGGTTTTGGGTGTTAGTAAACCCTCTTACCAGTTACCTGTTACGACGACCGTTCTGCCTTATTGGGGGTGCTGCCAGCTCTGGTGGCATACTCGCTTGGTCTGTCCGGGGGGGTACATCTAGGAATAACTGGTCTGACGACCGGGATTCCTAACTAGCGCATATCATTCGTGTACTGGCACTGAGGCATACAATGAATAACTCAACACAAGTTTCTATACTCACATCGGTTTACTCGATCCCTCTCTTCATAACAATTGATCTTGGCCTGGACAGGGTAGGGCAAGCTCTCGGGATGTGAGCGTTCTACTGTCTCTTCAACCCGCACCGCACCTCGCACCTTTTTAGTGCTGACGGTATCTTTTTAAGGTGTTCGAGCCTGCTCCACCCTTGTCACATGACCCTCTACAATCTCTCTGATTCGTTAGAAGTTACATCATTCCCTGGTCTCATGTCGTACCTCGTGATTGGAAATCTCCCTTAATTCTAATCAGTGACTCAGATTTAATTGCTACTTGACGAATCTGTTCTGTTCAGTTGTTCGACATTTATTTCCTTTTTCTATCCCTTAATATATTACCCAATAGTAATAGCATTGGTGCTATGCCGAACTAACCGCAAATCTCAGTGATAGATGTATAAATCGTTTCTTGTATACGATTGCAATTTTCACCTTATAACATCCTCCGCCTGTGGACAAGAGCTGCCCACAGCTCGGAATAAGTGAACATGAGAACATGGAAGGGATGTAAGGAGACATAACAGAACATAGAGACGAAGCAATACAGGAGCACGTAAATCGAAGAGTAAATGTGGAATCTTTCTGACGAAATTTTAATATGAAGCGCAAAAGCGACCAGTATGCCAAAGGTACCTAACTGACGAGCGAAAGAGAATGGCTCCTGTGTTACTTCGAACGAGCACCAAAAGCATGTACACAACAGCACAAGTCCTATTCCGATAAAGTTAAAAAAATAATAACGACGATTAAATGTCACTGTGTATGAGCAGACATGTTCTGATCAAGCTCAAATGTCACAAAGTTCACTGGTCATCGGTCCCCAAACGAATTTACTGTCACTAGTTTGGGCAGGAAAAGTTCAGCATAAACTGCCCGGCACTGTTACCGAACTCCACAACGAATGTTAGATTGTACACACAGCGAAGAGTTAGGTATGAAACACACAGCGTGGTAAGATCCAACAGGATGATCTTGTTAGACAACCTCGTGAGAAGTTGAAAAATGTCCGCACATCAGTAGATTGGCCTGGACAAACATGTTGTTTACCCGACGAGCAGCAGATCAAGTTGAACGATCGTGCCATGGATGGGTGGCAGAACAATGTCATCTGCGATGCTAGGCGATGATAGACAACGTAGTGTGTTAAGTCGCCTGGCGTGTGCATTGGCTGTGACGTGAGCGCACTGAAGTGTGGAGTCAGATGATCGATGTTGGCGGGGGTCCGATGACAGTAGGGGACGTGTGTAACTTCTGTCCCAACTGAACGTTGATCGGTTATGGAGCTGCAACACTTGAGAAAAAGTGTTAAACCACAACCAACCTCTGTGACACAAAGCGAATGTAAACAGTAGTGAAGTTCTAGAGACATGGTAATATGGATGACAACGACCTGAATTGGATAGTATGCTCCATGGAGGTATGTAGCCAAGTAAGAAACTTGTGAAGACAAAGTACGATACAAGGTACAAACGACGCATTAACCCGTGTGTACTGGGCTTAAGCTTGCGAGCGACCCACACCACGTTAAGAGAATACGTTGATGTGGTTGTAATCATCGACAAGATATTATTATAAACACTTAAGACACATACTTTGTGGTGCAACATACTTTAACAAACAACATAGAAATTCGAGTGAGGGATTATAGGAATACGTTAAAGAGAGATGCGAATCGAGTGTTATCTGTATTGACAGATAAACATTATCAACACTACAAATAGACAAGTACAGGTACAGGAAAGTTAAAGAATTACCAATTCTCCAGACTATGCGTGTAAAATTTGTATGAACAATAAAATTATAACCATCTGACAGTATACAAGGTTAATCTAAGAAAGAATATGGAGAGTATAGTAATGAGATAATATCAATTACTTGTTACATATAACAATATGTATACCAAGTCAGCGAGCCTGACCACCCTATCCCGTTAGTGGCCTCTTACGATAAGCATAGTGGCCATTTTTGGCAAGCATGGCTTGCAAACCTGGGAAAAAAAATAAAGGAACACTTGTCCTTTCATGTGGTCCCTTATTTTTTCCCTCAGTATAAAATAAAGAAGTTTGATTATCTTACTTTCATAATATTTATCAATTTATTTATTTACTCAGACCTTGAGGGATAAAACATATAAATTCGACTTATCATGCAAATGAAATCAGCTTCTGTTGTCTGGAGATAATAATTCATGATGGCAATCATTCTGTAGAAGTTTGGTTTACCACAAAGAAGTTACTTTGTTTTATGAGTAAGGTAATATATCTGGAAAAATATGCATAAATACAACAGATATTTCTCGTTTAATATGTGTTTCTCATCAAGTGATTTAGAATAGAAACCTTATTTTGTTGACGTTCTGTATCCGCTAAGGTCACAATGCGCCGACATTCTCTTTACCATACGAGTATCATCTGTAGCTAGGCAAATATAATGTCATATTGTATTTGAAAAAATGTAGAAGATTGTAGAATATTCACAATGAATAACTGATATCAACCCTTCCCCGTTTACCATTTCCAGATGATTGTCGTGAGCCTGGTTATGCTGTCCGTATCAATACTTTCAGGTAGGTGACTGGATTCAGGCGTAAGTGGTGCGCTTTTAGGGATTAAGTTTCACATAAAAAAACAATGGTATGTCGAAAGTATTTGTTTAAATATCTAAACAATACGATTATTCAAATATTCAAACCAGAAATTCTTTTTAAAAAGAATCCAGTGATTGACAGCATGAGCAACAACCCGGATCTTCATGGTCATGAATATAGTGCGATACTCGAGTCATTCGATCCTTATACGATTTTACAGTATCAGGGAATCCTAGAAGAGACTTATTGTGTGGGACTTTCGTGTTATCGCCCAAACAACGACAGCACCATGAACCACGAACAACGAAGACGACGACGACGACAACAACAACAACAACAAAATAAATCACTAATGACTGCCAAAATCACCCAAAGTGTTGTATCGGGACCGTTCTGCATATATTTAATGGGACAAAGATACAAAACAACAGTCTTTTCCAGGATTCTACACGTTATAGTACGTGTTGTGGTTCCGATAAAATGAGTTATTTCTGAATTTACAGAAAACACTAACATTACTACAATATGTTGTTTCACTTCCACACGAAACGCAGCTTTAACGATCAACATTTTTAACACTCCTGCTATATACTGAACGCCAAAAGAAACATTCCCCTCCTTCCTTAATGACGGAGGTGCTTGTCTTCAGCTGTCGTTGTGATGCGTGGACGTCCACTTCTTGGTCTGTCTACAGTGACCCCAGTCTGGCTGTAGTGCTGAATGCGACTGGCAACAGTATTGTATGTCGACCCCATCTACACCATCCCGATGGCTCTTTCTCTCTATTCAGCTGTCAAAAGTGGCATATTTCTCGTACTATCTGTAAATTGTATTATTGATTAAGTGATAATAATTACAGCCACTGTGTTTAGAGTCTTGAGTGACAGTTATTATGGGTCACGTTTCGTATCATAAATGCTCAGTGCTATTAGTATTTTAACGGCAGGCCGTAAGGTAGTGCTCTAGGGTTACCTCTCTTGACTAGCTGTGCCTGCGAGAAAGTTCTAAGTTGGTGGTCGCAAAGTGCTTGAATGTGTGTGTGTGTGTGTGTGCGTGTGTGTGTGTGTGTGCGTGTGCGTGTGCGCGCGCGTGTGTGTGTGTGTGTGCCGGACCGCTCGTTGTGTAGCATTCCGTATAACTGTTTCTCACTCTAAAACCAAGACTTTGGTGAGTTGATATGATATTATATTATACCCTGTAAAATCATTCTACACGTGAAATGGATGAAAATATCGCTTCAGTATGGTTCCTCGGATGGTCAGTTTAAGAAATACTTTTAAAGTTACTTTTGAGTTTCTGCATTGAGATTTAATGTAGCTTGGGTTGTTTTAAATAAATTTTACTTGCATATTCATTAAATTAAGTCCCATTTGTGATTACTAAACACTTTTCCAAACTGTAATTGAAAATATAGGGTGAACGTCTGGTAGTAATTACGTCAGAGTATGTCTTTAACAAATATGTTTTTTTCATTTTAGTTGTATCGAGGAGGTTTAATTTTTTTCTTAAAAAAATAAGCAAAAACAGAAACAGCAATACAATGTATGAGTGTGAGTACCAGGAGTTATCGTTCCTGTTGGAAGTAGTTCTGATGTTCCTACGCCAATATAAAATCTTTCGAGACGGGCACGAGTCGTTGTTCTTGAATGTTACGTAAAGGAGCGAGTGATAGGAAATGGCCGTGGGGTGGCCAAAGCAGATGTGCGCATGCGTATTATTTCTTTTATAGAAACGATGTTTTTCAGTGTACGGCAACGTGACCCCCAACTACGTGAATTACGAATTACGGTACAGTTTCAATACCGTGTCATGGGGCACTGCATGGGCCACTTGCCAGGAACATTCCCAAAGTGACCTCGTTGATATTAAAGACAGTGTCAGGAACAAAGCCCTCGAACATTTCTTTTCAACACCCGAAGCGTCTGCAATGTAAGTCAAAATAGGAAGAGGTATGTTTTACCTCCTTCTCCATTTGCCGTAAAGTAAGTGAGTGAGTGAGTGAGTGAGTTTTGTTTGTTTACGACGCAGTCGGAACTGTAATGAATACATGAGCAGGTTAGCATTTATCGCGTGCCTGAGTGAGTGAGTAAAGTTTTACGCCGCACTCCGCTATATTCCAGCAACATGGCGGCGATCTGTAAATATTCGAGTCTGGACCAAACAATCCAGTGTTCAATAGCATAAGCATCGATCTACAGAATCTGGATAGTAGTACGGTGCTCTTGGCAATATTTCAGCAGTATCACAACAGGGAAACACGAGGGCTTCAAACATTGTACCCCTGTGGGGAACCGAACCCCGGGTTTCGGCGTGACGAGCGGCGCTTTAACCGCGAGGCTACCCCATCAACCCCTACTCATAAGAAAAGAAAAAACATTTTATGAACAGATTTATTTTACAAGACAGTTAAGGCGGTCGGGATTATTGTCTTTCGCCATTGGAAACATTGCCTTGATATTGCTGGAATATTGCTAAAAGCGGCGTAAAATTAAACTCACTCTTTTACTTTTTTGTTGCGCCCATCAAGCTGCCTACGCATGGACTACACGCACTTTACTTACTGATTGCGATGCTTAACAAACTAAACATCATTTGAAGTTCCAAACATGTTTTACGCTTCATTACTTACAGGTATGGACCCATGTGGATTGGACTTCATTACGTCAAGTCAGTGGCCGGGGGAGAGTTCCAGTGGTCCGACTGTCAGTCCGTCAATGAGACTGTACCGTGGTTGACTGATGAGCCCAATAACCCCGAAGCATCAAGCTGCATCACTGCCGGCAGGAGAGCATTCATGACACGAACACGAAACTGCAGCTCTAACTTCGTGTTTGTTTGCCAGAAAATTAACGGTACAGGTTCAGTGATAATGTGAATATTAACGCAATATTTTACAATATTCCAGCTACACCAAATGTAAAGTGTGCGTGGGTACTTTACTGCTGTAGAAGTTAAAAGATCTTTTGTGCATACACTCTAGCCCTCCTGTTTTAGAACAATTCACAATTGTGTAAATTATTCCGGTGAAATATTAGCTCATTTCCAAATTCCATATGTATAGGTAATGTTTTAATCGTTGGCGTGACAACCGTTTCATTGTGGTCTATTACTGAATTCTTTTCCGGTCATTGAATCGAACCCGATACGCAAACTGAACACATGCACCAGCCATAATGGATTTCTGATGACTGCATCTGTGAGTACGGAATCCTTGAATGAATATTGGCGTGCTTTTGAATTCGACAAGTCATCAGTGTCCTTCCTGTAACATTCCCTACACGAGTGACAACGTGTCTTGGTATGGCCACTTCCGGTACGAATCTGTGTCGGAATGCGTATATTTATCATGAAAGAGAGGTCATGTAATGTGGCCAAGTCGCACGCAAAAACAATGATCATTGGTTCGAATGCCGGTTTATTATATTGTCGGAGACCTGCATTGCTTCAGACTGCCGGTTCAAGTTCCGGTTTAGGACTGGCCTACAGCAACCCTTGCTTGTCGGAAGATGCGACTTAGGTTGACTGACGAGGCAGGTTCAGGCTCGCTGGGAAGACACATGTCATCGTATCCCAATGCTATGGACACTGATGGTGTTGATCGCTGGATTGTCTTGTGCACACGCGATTATTTGATTCCGCATATAGCTGTAATATTGCCGACTGCTTTGTTAAATATCAACCAAACTAAGACTTGAACGATTTTCTGTAATTTACAGGTGATTGTTCCTACACCAGCTTCAAAGACAAAATTTGTGAAACAAAAGGAAGAAGAGTTATTTTAGAGGGACAGTTCAGCCATGGCGAATGTAGGGATCGCTGCAGCATGGACAAAAATGGATCCGACCTGTGCTGGGCTTTCGAGCGTGACAAGAGTGGCAAATGCACGCTAATCTTCTCTACAAGTCCATACGTCTGTGAGTCCCAGGTTTCTCTTAAGGATACTGACTCTGCCGCCAGACACTGTTTTGAGTGTAAGTTGACCCCCTTCCATAAAGACATTATAAAATACATTTATAAAAAGCTAGAATGTATACTAAGTAATTCGTGTGAAGACCTTGCTCATAATCACTGAAGGCCATCTGATACACCATGTTGTACATTCGGGACTGACTTTCTTCGTTAGTCTGCCTCTTTGGTGAAGGTATCCATACAAAATTTTATGATCAGTTACTGATTTCGTTTTAGCATATGATCACCTGTTCCGGTCTCACAAGGAGCTCGTGATCTTTACTGAGACAATTGTAGCATGTGATCATCTGTTCCTGTCTCACCTACAGTCGTAGCACGTGCTTAGGTAAGTCTCTGTCTGTAATAGTTTCAGATATCACGGGGACAAAGGAAACGATTGTTGAATCAAATGCTCCTGTTTCTGCCTGTGTATCAACAGTAACAACATCAACAGTAGCAGCAGCAGCAGCAACGGAGGCAACTACAACGGCGCCACCAGCAACAACATCTATAACAACAACAACATCCACTACAACAGAAACCGATCCAACACAGTCAAGCACATCGTTAACGGCAGGGGTGGAATCTACTCATACAGAGACGTCAACCACGACTGCCATTACAACATTGACAGCAACTACAGAATTATCTGCAGTGACGACTGCCAGTACGTCTACAGCCTCAACTTCTGAATCAGCAGCAGTGACGACTGTCGCTACATCTGCAAGTACAGCTATACCTCCAAATGCAACTACTACTGCAAGTAAGACTGTGACTCCAACACATATCCCCGTTCCTTCAACAACTTCAACGGCTGCACTTTTAAGAAACGTGACCGGAGGAGCCTTAGGAGCCCTCTCGCCTTCTCTCGACACTTTCCTGTCTCGTCTCGAAGCAGCTCTAACCAACCACAGATCTGCCCCTATATCGACAGTTACCTCCCTTGGGAGGCAAGTCTACGTAGTGTGTGTGGTGGTGCAGACGTTCACGATTGCAGAAAGAAAGAAGCGAACAGACGACATGGTCAGTGACCTCACCCTGGACAAGAAGAACCTCTCATCGTATCGTAGGAAGAAGTCCAGCGCTGAAGATGAGCGCCCGTCTGCCAGGAGCGTGGGGGGAGGCGTTGCCATCATACTGCTTGTTACAACAGCTATCATCATCATCCTGCCTGACTGTGCCAACATCTTGATGTATGTGATGCACGTCCATAAGAAGAAACAGCTTGTCCCTGCACAGCAGCAGGACTCTGTCCTGAAGGAAACACTGTGTAACTCATCATAATCCTGCCTGCCTGTACCAGCATCTTGATGCATGTGGTGCACGTCCACAAAAAGAAGCAGCTTGTCCCTGCACCGCAGTAGGCCTCTGGTCTGAAGGAGGCTCAACCTGGAACTCCTCTCACCATTTTCCGGATACGACGCCGGTATTACTCGTAAGGTGTTAACATTTAACATTCCGACTCAAGTGGATGTGCATCCCAGTACAGGTGCTTACATGTGTTGATGATCCAAAAATAGTTTTGGCCCAACCTTTCAGACACAATATGAATTTTTGTAGCGGTCATTGGCGATGTTCTTTCATCATCACAAAAAGGCCAACAGCTTAAAACAACTGAAAACAGCTTACATGTCTCGCTTATGTACAGGTTATTTTACAATATACATGATATCCCCACTGCATATGCACCACGTCTTTATCAGTTTCCTAGAGAAACATGCATACGGTGCTTGGCTAAAGAAAGTTTACATCCAGGTTTGATGGTGAAACAGAAATGGGTATTCGATGGCGATCTGTAGGACATTGGTATCACATGCGATGAGCATTCGTGGGCGGCGGTGTAGTCGTGGGCGGCGGTGTAGTCGTGGGCGGCGGTGTAGTCGTGAAAGCGTTCGCTCGATTCTCCACATGGGTACAATGTATGAAGCTCATTTCTCGTCCCCTGCCCTTTGTGTATGTTTCGTTGTATCACCATCGACGTTAATGCTGATTTAACTGAATCATTTGCTTGCCTTTTATTGTCTCACTTTATTGTGCTTGTCAGTACTACGTGTACTTCAAGTATGCAGGGCAAGTACTCCAAGTATGAATGTAAAGTACTCCAAATTATTCATCTGATGTCACCGCCTCCTTGGTGTAGTAGATAAAACGTCCGCCTGGAGAGCAGAATGTCGTGGATTCGGTATCCTCCCAAAACTTCCACATCCCAAAACTTCCACAGCTTATAACAACAACTTTTCTGGTTGAGTGCACACACTCTAGCATACTAATTACCCCTGCTTAAATGGATTAACCCATCTGTCAGTAAGAAATACAAACACACAGTCATGTAGTTTTTTTATTATTAATTCTGCTTTTAAATAAAAATACATTGATCAGATCAGTATGTATATTCATGTATATACAACATATCACATTTGAAAGTCATTTAAAGTCATTTGAAGTCATTTGAAAGTCTCAACATCTCAGGGTCTTCCTTGTATGCCACAGCCAAACCCAACTGTTGTGTTTTCCTCCGAAGAGCTTGAGCACAGTGGAAAAAACACCCTTGGTATCGGCTCCAGGAAACTGCTGCTGCATGTATCGCTGCAAGTTCAAAGCCACTCAGTATTGTTGTCGGAGTAAGTGGTCGGTTCAGTCTCTATTGTACTTCTGTCTTGATGCACCTGAAGAGTCTTGCGTCGGTCTCTCGGCGGCGATCAGGCAGAAGAGGAAACACAAGAGGAAATGGCAGTGACCCAGACCTTGCATGTATAATGTACACTCGTTCCCAGGGCAAGCTGTAAATGTACTGTCCATGTACAATGTCTCAACAGCCTCAAGGACCTCGAGCTGCTGTAGTGTGGAAAAGGCAAGAATCTTGTCTTCGTCACCATCAATGAAGAGCAGAAAGGGTTTACCATCTAGTGTCTCAGTAAACCTTCCTTCAAGGTTAGCTTCACTCCTGGTCTGTGGAAGAACGGGTAAAGTCTTTCTTCTGTGTCTGTAGAGGGCAGTGTGCATCGACTGGAAGGAAGGCAGGTGATGGACGACTTCTTCATCTTGCTGGGCCACTTCATCATCATACAAAGTGTGCATCTTAGTGATCTCCTCTCGGGCTCTCTTCCTCATGTTGCTGATGAATCTGACTTTGCTGGCATCTTCTGCAGGATGGGTATGTTCGGCGGAATTTCTAACAAACTCGCCTACAGTTGTACATCTTGCCTTACACTTTGTATTTGAACATTTCCAATGTGTGCATGACTGTCTTAGAACATGCCTATTGTACAAATAGCCATTCACATGGATCTTTAACTAACCCCGCCATAATAATGAAGTGAAGTGAAGTATTTTGAACATCTTGAAATGATGCATATTTATATGTATTTTGGATTACCAATTACCTGTTCCTTCCTTCCCCAAAAGCCTACTCTACTCTGCTCTACCTTCATTATACCCTATGTTTCAGTTCAACACACTTCCTGATCCACGGATCTCACGTTTCACTTCTGTGCACTTAATGAGCTTAATGAACTAACCTATTATCCAACAAGGGGAGATGGGTAGTTGTTGTTTTAACATTTTGTGGTTGTATTGGGATGTGGAAGTTTTGGGATATAACCGTGGATTCAATTCCTGGCCTCGTCATACCAAAAGACGTTGCAATATGGTACTCGTTGGTCCCTGCCTGGGGCTGGGCATTAATGGGTACAAGGATTGGTCAGCTCGGAGTCAGTATAATGTGTCTGTGTGGGGTATTCATTCTTAACAAGCTGGCACTATAAAACC
Source organism: Haliotis asinina (assembly GCF_037392515.1). NCBI lineage: Eukaryota > Metazoa > Mollusca > Gastropoda > Lepetellida > Haliotidae > Haliotis > Haliotis asinina. The sequence goes on along the minus strand of NC_090291.1, from coordinate 44,200,354 downwards.
AGCTTGAAGATCACGTATACTCTGGGGGGTACAATACATAAATCATTTATAAGTATAAGCAGGTAACCTTTGAGATTGACCAATCAGAACATAGCTTACCAAATCGCGAAACTGGACATTCGCACATACCTTTTGAACTTTTTATTTCGAAAAGGTTCGTACCCGAACGATTCCGAATGCTATTTAGCGTGCGATCGCTTCAGGGTGATGCACACGGCGTACGTACAGCCATGACAACAGTCGCTGAAAATAGTATTGTTGTCAATATTCAAGGATGTCATCTTGCGGAAATATTAGCTAATTGTAACCATGTCAACGGAAAACCCAACGCGTATATACTGCAGGTCAATTAACTGTGTTATATGCGAATTTTTGTTTGTGGGGAGATCTGTGTCAGTGACCTTAATATTTCGTAAGTCCCTCCGATCCCTCAGTAGTAGCCGTTGTCTGATTGGTTAATTCCATTTAACCGTCTCGCATTTGATTGCACGGTCATAGGTTGCCCAAAGGTTAACTGACGCGACCTTTTACTAGGGTTTGTGGTGGAGTATAACGAATAACACTGAGACTAACTTTACTTTGACTGTCATATACCATTTCACTTCACTCACCTCATTTCACTTCACCTCACCTCATTTCACCTACCTCACCTCATCTCACCCATATGGTAAATGCTGCATCGATGTACACGCCATTATGCCTGGTACATATCAGGATTGATGTAATGTAATGCTTCATCAGAATTAAATGGTGTTTAATTTGCAGTAGACCGAATAGTCCGTTTCTGATTGGTATTAAGTACTCACAGCTTCCGGTCATGGGATATATACGCGACAGTTTACACATGATAGAAGGGTACGTACTCGTGTTCTAGACTACCAGCTGTCGGACTTTTGTGTTTGTAGAAGCCATATAGTGGCTGAGGGGGTTTGATCGCTGTCTGTCTGCTGACGGTTTGGTGATGTATCGATATAACAGTAATGAGTGATCGAGTGAGTTTAGTTTGACGCCGCACTCAGTAATATTCCAGCTCCATAGCGGCGGTCTGTAAATAATCGAGTCTGGACCTGACAATCCTGTGATCAAGCGCATGATCCCGTTAGTCGCCTTTTATGACATACATGGGTTTTATGGTGAAGGCCCTTTCTACCCAGCACCTTCATGTGTCGTAGGAGTAACGAAATGTCCTCAACTAAAATCAAAACAAAGCAAAACGAAAAAATACAACTACAGTTGAGTAAAATACTATCATAGAGATTATTTGTTTAGATTATCATGACCCTGTAACCATGAAGCAGGACATAAACACACAATGTCAGTTAGAGAGATGTCAGATGTACAAATGTTATATTTGGGATTATACTTTACCATATTCTGGTGCTTTCGTTTGAGTTGCGTCTCATCCGGGATTCGAACCCACGCCCCCAGAGTCAAGTACCTAATCGCCAGCACACAAAGTCAACCACCACGACTTCTTTGGGTCACATGAAGCTGGTTGTCGACTCAGCATAGTTAGTTGAGATATATCATTGAGCAGCCTGGTTCCCTGGGTCTGATGCGCCTGCGCTAACGCTCCGACACTGATGTCGGAGCGTTAGCGCAGGCGCATCAGACCCAGGGAGCCAGGCTGTATCATTGAGCAGATCAGTGAGCATAAAACGTGTTTCTGGATTTACGTCACAGTCATCAATATTTCAGCTATGTGCCGACGATCTCGAGCCAGACAATCCTGTGATCACCAATATGTGCATCGACCTACACAACTGGGAACCAACTACGTCAACCACGTCAACCGACCCCGTTGGTGGCCTCTTACGACAACCATGGGTGATTAAGACCAATTCTAACCCAGATTTTCACGGGCTCTGTCGTTAAGGTCTTTTACCCAAGCGAAATCAGTTTCTTGTCCGGGTGATTTATTAACTCACAGGAACTTACACAAAGCTGGTGTTGGTATAGTATAAAGGAAAAGTTGGCGCAATCTCGAACCAAACTCACGCATACACACAAACGCGTATCAAACCAGGGAGAGTTAACGGCCATTCGTCTCCACTCGCCCCTCTCCGTTACCTCCAAGAAGACTCATTCCGCACTCGAAGCTTGTTATTTGCGAAAATACGACAAACCAGTCAGAACGCACGTAATGGGTGCGGTGCTTTGGTAAAAATAATCCCGACTACTTATCATGTCATGCGTTACCACTCGCCCCTTTCTGTAACCTCCAAGACAGTCGATGTTCGGCTTGTCCTGTAATAACACGAGGTATACTCATCATGTGCGCTTGTTGAAATAATGGCTCTCACTGGGCCAACTGAGGGCTTTTATGGCGATCTTGTGGACTTGTTGTGATGATTGTACGTGCGGTTCCAACAGTTTTCGGAAAAGTAATTATAAATCGCCAGCAGTTTCAAAACAATAGTAATAAATCTTAATAATTATGGTCAACTTTAACCTTAACACTGAGCATATATTTCACATCTCTGGAAATATTTAAGTCTGACTTTTTTGGTCATTCATATATTTTTCAGCGAATTCAGTCAAAATTCCTCACGGGGTATGACAGCAAGGTTACACGAATGTTCAGTTTGAAAAATATTTTTGAGTCATTTTTGAGTTTGTGCTTTAGGATTTAATGTAGTTTGGTGAAATTTTAAATAATTTGATTTCCATATTCAATAAAACAAGTCCCATTTGTAATAATTTACCCCTTTTCAGAAATATAATTGGAAATGAAGGGTGAACATGTAGTAATAAATAAGCAAAACCAAAAACAGCAAAACAATGTTTTCGGTGAATTTTAGAACCATAGGAATCATACAGGAACAGAGTTATCGTTCCTGTTCGAAGTACTTCTAATGTTCCTTCGCCATTATGAAATGCTTCGAGAGGGGTACGAGTCACTATTCGGCTTGTCCCGGAATAACACAAGTTGGTCATGAATGGGCTAACGGACACATTACAAGATTCAGGCTTCCGCTCTGATGGATGGTGTCGATATTTCCGGTAGTGTATAGATCTAGCGGGTATCACGCAAGAACCTAAATTCATGAAATAAACTGGACAAAATAAGTTAGGGATTTGGGTACTTTTATGATTGATATTTCATGTGTGTGTGAATGAATAAATAGATAATTACTCATAATTTCAAAATTTTAATATATCCCTAACTAATTTTGTCCAGTATATCACTCTGTTTCTGGTAAAGGAATATGACAATAGCCATGAATCATCCCAGCATATACGATTAAAGGTAGAGGATGTTGGATTTGCAAGATTGATAAGACGTAAATGATGATGCCAAGGAGGAAACAGATGATGAAGAGAAATTAAGGGAAAATATGACAATTTATTCCATTCCTTTAGAAACTTTTCATGTATATGGATATATATTACTTTTCCACAAATACACTGGCATTTGTTAGTGTTATGCTCGTTAAATGGAATATCCCCTACTTTTTAATGGTGTAGTAAGATGGCGGCGATCACATTGTGGACCGCTTGGTTGACGTTTCCTCGCAAGTTTTATCTTTTTGGGTCACATCCGCGACTAGAGAACACCCTGGTGAGGTCAGCCGCCAGGACGAAAAGAATGGAAAATATGAGAAAGGTGGCGCCCCCTACCCCCAGACTCTGGGCTGACGGGCGGTCATCACCGGCACTTCCATGTTTCCGTCTATACGCGGAGAGGTTCCGTTTGTCCAAGAGAAGGTTTTCGATAAGGACGTTAAGAGACTGTAGACGCCTGGTTGTGTTGACGTTGAGACACATACAAATGCATTTGGCGTTTGCACGAGGCATCACTGAAACAGACATCAGAGGTTATTGAATATAAACTATTGACATAAACTCCGCATATCGGACGTTCTGGGTGTTTTTTGATTAATACGGATCACAATAACTTATTTCCTGTCATTTTAAAAAATATGCAACTTTGAAAAATATGCCTTGAAAAGTTGTTCTGTGACGTCACAATTAAATAACATAACTTTATAGCATGCTAATTTACATATGTGACGTCATTCCGTTGTGTGTCACATTAATATACTGGAATAGGGCGGTTTGTACCAGTTTCAAATACAAGACTTTGCTTATAAAATGCCCAATACCAAGACTATTGTGTAATAGCCTCGAAACTGTACATTCCTTAAACATTATGGGCCTCGGCTCCATTAGTTTTCATGAATGGAGGGTTACTCGGACAGTACCTTCTGCCTGAAAGTTTCTTGTCGCTTTGACCTTTCAGCGAATTACTTACAATTGCTGTTATTATTCATACCATTGTGGTGAAACGTAACCAGCGTCACATGCATATGTTATATTTTGCAAGCAACCATCGTTTCGGTATTTTGTCATCTGTGACGTCATTAAACAATTGAACGTGACCTCAGGTAAGAGGGCCGTCACACCTGCTTACCATGTTATATTGCACAAATTTACATGAATAAAATGTATAAAAAGAAATCATTACACTCGAACAAGTGTGTCATATGACTTATGCGAAGCACGTGCAAAATTATGTATTGCCTGAGCATAAAGGTTAACACACGTTTCGTATAAATCGTATGACATGCCTCCTCGTGTAATTATCTTTCTAACTCTTTCAACAAAAACGACAAAACGTTAATCGTACCGGGTTCTTTCGGAGCAACAGGAGTAGCAAGTTGTGAAAGACCAGTTGTGGCTGGCGTGGAATTCATGGCACTGGTGGAAGAAGCATAGGTGGCTGTATTGCTTGTGTCAGGAAAGGATCTTCCTGATGTTATTGTGTCAGAAAAGGATCTCGGTGGGGTGGCTGTGTCAGAAGAGGATCTTACTGTGGTAGTTGTGTCGGAATAGGCTTTTGTTGTGGTTGTTGTGTCAGAAGAAAATCTCATTATGGTGCTTGTCTGAGGAAAGGATCTTCCTGTTGTGCTTGTGACGGGAGATGACCTCGTTGTTTGGCTTGTCTCACGAAAGGATCCTGTTGTACTGGTGTCAGAAGATGATCTCGTTGTTGGACCTGTCTCACGAGAAGATCCTCCTGTTGTGCTTGTGTGAGAAGATGATCTCGTTGTGTGACTTGTCTCACGAGAAGGTCCTCCTGTTGTGCTTGTGTCAGAAGATGATCTCGTTGTGTGGCTTGTCTCACGAGAAGATCCTCCTGTTGTGCTTGTGTAAGAAGATGATCTCGTTGTGTGGCTTGTCTCACGAGAAGATCCTCCTGTTGTGCTTGTGTCAGAAGATGATCTCGTTGTGGTGCTTGTTCTGGGAGCGGGAGTACCTGCAGTACTTTGATCAGATATGTAACTGACTGTGGTGCTTGTATTAGGACTGGACATATCTGCAACGGTCGAGTCAAAAGTAGTGGTTGCGAGGGTGTCGTTGTTCAAAGATGTAATGAATGTCGTAGTAGCTGCGTCGGATGATGTCGATTCTGGACACGTCAGCAAGGGACTGTCGATTTGTTCATCTGCAGCATCTACCAGGATTACTTTACTGACTGAAACAGATTATAAGTCAAGGCAGGTTGACAAAATCTTTCTTGAACACCGAAGCAACGTGAATGAGAGAGAATATGTTCTTACTTCGCTTTATCAACATTTCATGATTATCACAGTGGGGGACACTAGACATGAACTTCGTTCGTTGAACCAGTCTGGGAAATCAATCCCGAGTGTTAGGCGTGACAGCGACCGACTTAATCACTAAACGACCAGGCAACAGATCGCATTTTCTCATAATCGAACACAAACGATTTTGGAACTATTATTGTAGTCTTTGGAACATTTGACGACGGAACATATCTTCATGTCAGGGCCTGAAACCCTCTTTAATGCTCAGAAAACTCAACTGAAAAGTCATGACTGAATATTTCTTGAAGACTCCAGAAAGTGTATGTTCATGATATATTAGTCATGAGTAGCGAGTTGCATCATATTCTACATGCCTGCAATAACAACCTGGGTAGGAAAATCTGAAAAATGACGCTAACCAACTTCGGTGATTGTTCGTTGGTAAAGAAGCAATCATCAGTTGTGAGATGTCAACCAATTCCCAGCACTGCCACTAGTCTACTCCTGTCCCCAGGATACATCCTTATGTTATAATGGAAAGAACTGATTTGTCATAATTCGCACATGCATGTTACCGCCACGTTAACGAATGACCAGAATTCCGTCATCACCGTAGTGTCAGGTGACACAACTCGCTATGTGGAGTTGCGTCCCTTAGTTGTACCAGGACTAAGATTCGATGAGATAAGAGGACTATTACCTACTGTTCTCTTGAAGGTGATGATGCATTACAGAATGTTGAAGAAAAACTTACAATTGAAACATCTTCGTATTCCAAAAGAGTGATCATCATTTAATTCGATGTCGTTCTCGCAGAAAAAAGGATTCGAGCCAAATATCAGTTGGCATGTGTTGTCTTGATGGTGGAATATATACGCCCAACACACATTGCTGCCATCTACGTCTGTATTACACAGTTCCTCACAGCCTACTAAGGTTGCCGCATTCACGTTCTTCTTCGGAACATCCAAACTGCATGTCTGTTTCTCTTTCAACTCGTATGTACATGTCCCTATAATAAAGTGGGTGAGTTTAGTTTTACGCCTCTTTTAGCAATGTTCTAACAATTTCACGGAGGGGGACACCAACAATGGGTTTGAATCATCGAACCTGGGAATTAGCTGTGACCAACTTTTAGGCTACGCCGGATCTCCATGGACAAGAGGAATGTTGTTGTCGCTAGTCATTGCACAATGACAGATATGTCACCGTGTTCCATATGATAAGTATAATAGGTGCACGTGCAATAAGGTATCTGTCTAACACCTGAGAGTAATACCCCTGTTGTCAGTTTCTAGTTTCGAACTTGACTGATATTATGAGACTGATTGGAGTGGGTCGTGGAGCCTCTTAACTACCCGTATGTTGTAGGGATCCAGGACTGGTGTGCTGGTGTTGTTAATGGTGATGTTAACCAGTGGAGTAAACAGGTGGGGTTTAATGGCGGTGTTAACCAATGGAGTAAACAGGTGTTGTTAATGGTGATGTTAACCAGTGGAGTAAACAGGTGGGGTTTAATGGCGGTGTTAACCAATGGAGTAAACAGGTGTTGTTAATGGTGGTTTTAACCAATGGAATAAACAGGTGGGGTTTAATTGTGGTGTTAACCAATGGAGTAAACGAGTGGTGTGTAATGATGGTGTTAACCGATTGTGTAAACATGTGGTGTTAACCGATTGTGCAAAGTTGTTGTTCACGGGTGGTGTTTATTGGGGCACATTACCGATGGTGTTTACCGGTGGTATTAATCGATGGTATAAACAGGCGGAGTTTATAGGTAGTATTTATGGGTGCAAATGTACCCGTGTTATTAATCCTTTGGAGCATACTGGTGGCGCATATTGGTGATATTACCGGTAGTGTTTACCATTGGTGTTTAGCGGTGTTTACTGATGGTGAGATGATGATCTGGTGGACCGAGGGCAAGTCTATCCAGGACCCGTTACATCAGACCTTGAGTGAGGGCAGAACACGGTCAAAAGCCGATCCATTAAATACAAAATGAATCTTCGATAGCAAATCAATCCTCCATCCTGAATGGCAATCTAACTCTGGAGCTGACTCTGAGAGCTCCCAAACTGCTTTCCCTGTCTAGGATAACCAAAACCAAAAATCCTCAATCATAAACATCAATCATAATACACACATAAAGCACACCACACCAGTGGCCGGTTTCAGATAATCATATTGTATTATAGCTTGTATCGGAAGGTCAAATGGCAAGAACGGCAGGTCGTGTTAACTTCATTAAATAGGGAAGCATAGAACGTTTTTGATGTTGCTTTCGTGCTAAGCATGCATACATCGGAACCATTAAACCATCTGTAGCCTCTCCTTTACTGAAAGTTAGGACATAGCTGATACTAGGACGTAAAACAACAACCTTGTCTCGGTTGTTTGGACATGCTTCCAATCAACTCAGGAAGGTGCACCCCTTCACAATAATAGACCCAACCAGTTGTGACACGGACCCGCAAGGCATTAGTATTCACTTGATTAGTTCAAGCTTGACAAGCTGCAAGAAGCATTATACTTACCAGTCATAACGCACAAGACAATAATTGTTCTTTTCATAGTACGTATGTGGTGGTCTGACATATACTGTTGGAAAAAATAAGGGATCACATGAAAGCACGAGTGTTTTCCTTTTGGTTTTGTTCCAATTTTTCACAAGCTGTGCGATACACAAGCCTTTGAAGACCTTGGAACAAACCGTAAAGGAAATCTATTGCTTTCATGTCGCCACATTTTCCCTCTCAGTGTATTGTTCAACTTGGCTCAAACCTGCCGCTGACTAAATTGTTATCAGGTACAAATGAGATGGCGAGAAATGTGACGTTCATACCTTCAGATTTGGCACACAAAATGGATTGAGTTTTCCAGCAACTTTCTGTGTGCCATGTAAGGGATCTCTGCGATAACAGCACACAGAGTTTGTTACTGGTTGATAATGGCTTCGAGTCCCAGTTGGTCCAATGAGACTGCAGTGGTTGACAATTCGACCAATAGTAATCATCTGTTATGTCCAGTCCCCGATCATGCAAGCCGATCCACATGTCTTTTCTGTTTCAGAAACAAATAATTATATTCGTAATAACCCAAGGTTTTTACATGAAAATTAAGAAATACGCTCTCAAGGAAAATCCTTAGCATGGGGGCTTGTAATGAAAGAGTTCTGGTTTTACCCCGGTTTTAGCAATTTTCCAGCAATATCACGGTGGGGGACACCAGAAATGTGCTTCACATATTGTACCCATGTTGGGAATCGAACCTAGAACATTGGCATGACGAGGAGACGCTTTAACCATTAGACTACCCCACCGCCATGACGCCTGGAACGCCAGTACCAGGGTCTTGGCACTTATGTCATGTCATGGTTTTGCGGGTGTGCATAGATGTGGTATTTATGGTACTTCGTTTGTTTAAATTTAGGGATCAAGAGAATAAATATTCCCTGTTGTATTCCGTGTATGACAACATGAACGCTATCCTTTGTACTCCTTCGGGAATGTACGGGCGCAGCGAATACATTGTAGTCCATTCCAGAACATCGGGGTGTGCAGGTGTAGTGAAAACATTGTACTACATTTTAGAACTTCGGGGTGTGCAGGTGTAGTGAATACATTGTACTACATTCCAGAACTTCGGGGTGTGCAGGTGTAGTGAAAACATTGTACTACATTTTAGAACTTCGGGGTGTGTAGGTGTAGTGAATACATTGTACAACATTCCAGAACTTCGGGGTGTGTAGGTGTAGTGAATACATTGTACAACATTCCAGAACTTCGGGGTGTGTAGGTGTAGTGAAAACATTGTACTACATTTTAGAACTTCGGGGTGTGCAGGTGTAGTGAAAACATTGTACAACATTCCAGAACTTCGGGGTGTGTAGGTGTAGTGAATACATTGTACAACATTCCAGAACTTCGGGGTGTGCAGGTGTAGTGAAAACATTGTACTACATTTTAGAACTTCGGGGTGTGTAGGTGTAGTGAATACATTGTACAACATTCCAGAACTTCGGGGTGTGTAGGTGTAGTGAATACATTGTACAACATTCCAGAACTTCGGGGTGTGCAGGTGTAGTGAATAAATACATTGTACTACATTTCAGAACTTCGGGGTGTGCAGGTGTAGAGATTACATTGTACTACATTCCAGAACTTCGGGGTGTGCAGGTGTAGTGAATACATTGGACTACATTCCAGAACTTCGGGGTGTGCAGGTGTAGTGAATACATTGTACTACATTTCAGAACTTCGGGGTGTGCAGGTGTAGAGATTACATTGTACAACATTCCAGAACTTCGGGGTGTGCAGGTGTAGAGATTACATTGTACTACATTCCAGAACTTCGGGGTGTGCAGGTGTAGTGAATACATTGTACTACATTCCAGAACTCCGGGGTGTGCAGGTGTAGTGAATACATTGTACTACATTCCAGAACTTCGGGGTGTGCAGGTGTAGTGAATACATTGTACTACATTTCAGAACATCGGTGTGTGCAGGTGTAGAGATTACATTGTACTACATTTCAGAACTTCGGGGTGTGCAGGTGTAGTGAATACATTGGACTACATCCCTAAACATCGGGGTGTGCAGGTGTAGTGAATACATTGTACTACATTTCAGAACTCCGGGGTGTGCAGGTGTAGTGAATATATTGTACTACATTCCAGAACTTCGGGGTGTGGAGATGTAGTGTATACATTGGACTACATCCCTAAACATCGGGGTGTGCAGATGTAGTTAATTCATTGTACTACATTTCAGAACTTCGGGGTGTGCAGGTGTAGTGAATACATTGTACTACATTTCAGAACTTCGGGGTGTGCAGGTGTAGTGAATACATTGTACTACATTCCAGAACTTCAGGGTGTGCAGATGTAGTGAATATATTGTACTACATTCCAGAACTTCGGGGTGTGCAGATGTAGTGAATATATTGTATTACATTCCAGAACATCGGGGTGTGGAGATGTAGTGTATACATTGGACTACATCCCTAAACATCGGGGTGTGCAGATGTAGTTAATACATTGTACTACATTTCAGAACTTCGGGGTGTGCTGATGTAGTGAGTGTGCTACGCAAATACTTTAAATCCATTATCCTCCATACAGTTGTCAAGGCTTGCGAGGATTTGCCATATCATCCACAGGGGCTTGTATTGCTGAAAATAATACGTCCTGTGTCCAACAAGCCTACACTGATATCCATATACATATAAAGAAGGGTATCAGTCGAGGCTTGTTGGACCCATCACGTATTATTTTCAACAATACAAGCTCCTGTGATGTCATCCGTCACGCGTTGTCAAAACATTTGATCAGTGTTATCGACACTTACTCGAAACTTAGAAGAAACTGCATCCGTACTAAAACATTCTGCATGGTTTGATCCATGACGTTGAGAAGGCTTCCGTATCCCTCCGTACACAGATCCAAGCCTGCGTTCCACGAGTACTCTTCCGAAATGTGGGTCAAGGTCGTCATGGACATCGTTGGAGCTGGAGATTTAAAGAAACGGCATCGGTGAAACAGTGGGTGCACTCAGCAATATTCCAGCTATATGGCGGCTGTCTGTAAATGATTGAGTCTGGTCCAGACAAGACAGAGAAAAACAGCATGAGTATCGATCTGCGCAAATGAAAACATGTGAAATATGTCAACCAAGTCAGCGAGTCTGACCACCCGATCCCGTTATTCGTCTCTTACTAGGAGCATGGATTACTTGAAGGCCAATATTCTAACCCGAACCTTCACGGGTTTACGGTGAAAAAGGACGGTGAATAGAAACATCACTGACTCGAAATGTTAGATATCCTCGAGTTATCGGTAGTTCGAGGCAAAAAGAATGTTTCTTTGAGAGAGAATATATCATTGACTGTTACAATTCAGATACCCAGCACGGAAAGAAAGAATACATCCAATTTGTTGTTTGCAGAAGTGAATCTAACAAAACGGCCGTGCGGATCGTGAAGTTTTCGATATGGGTAATAATTGTTCTAATGTGGATATAAAACTATTTTGGCGCGTTTTCCACGGTTTCAAATTTTATCTTCATATCCATTTTTCAACAGTTTCGCCTGTGTAATTATCCAGTGTCAGAAAGGAGGAGTCAAACCTTTTCACAAAACAATAACCTTTTCAATGGTACCATCGAGTCTATTTTTTTCAGCAAGTTCTGGAACGAAGTGAACTATACAGAATAGCTAGTGAGTGGGTTATTTTTACGCCGCACTCATTACTTTTCCAGCTGTATGGACTCTAAATAATAGCGTCTGGACAAGACAATCCAGTGATTAATATCACGAGCATCGTTCTACGCAACTAGGAACCGATGACACGTGTGAACCGAGTCAACAAGCCTAGATCCCGTTAGTGATCTCTTACGACAAGCATGGGTTGCTGAAGATCAGTTCTAACCCAGATCTTCAGTTCTAACCCAGATCTTCACGGGCCCTATGTAGAGTAAAAACGGTTATAAACAAGGTTCGAGGAGCTTAATACTTCGTTATGCGCATTTCGGCTAAAATTTATTGCTATGACATAATGCCTCTGACATCATCTGTTATAGATCTTCAGAAAATGTTTTTCAGTGAGAAACAAAGAACTTATAACTCAAAACCTCGAAAGTGCCTGTCATATTCTAATACATTAACAACCAAGATCATAAATTAGTGAGTGAATTTGGTTTTTGTCTGCTTTTAACACATTTTCGATAATCTCCTGGGTATACGACTCGGCCCTGTGATTTTATTACCGCTGGCCTTTTATCCAGTCAAGTGTCTACGCTGGGAAGTAGAGCGTACCAATCACAACTGACTTTCACTTCTTAAATCATTTAACCGATCGCGATTAAACTTGACAACACAAATGATGTAAGTAGTCTGAAAGAGGTAGAGGGAGTTCTTGCATATATTTCTTCAAATTGTCGGACCTGTTAACTTTGTCTCAACGATTTTCCCCTAAACCAGTCGCACTGTGAACAAACCTTCGTTGACACCGGCGAGTTAGCTGACTGGCTACTGTGAGAATGCGGATCCAGCAAAGGGAGGTAATAAAAGTACCGTATGGAGCCTTAGATGCAGCCAGGGTATCGTGGAGATTTATCGGAACGTATACCCTGGAGATTATCGAGGATGCTTTAGCAATATCACAATACTTATGGAAGCTGCGTGTTACTGTTACCAATAGTTACCTGTGTCGGCACGCCCTGGACACAGACCGATTAGCAGCAGTACCTGCAGGGTAAAACAGTATAATATAGAATAATGTAAGAGTAACATCATAAACATTCGGAGCTTATGCAAATAAGGTTATGGGGGTGTGGGAACTTTGTTTAGAGACAAAAGAAACCCTTATCGGTCACAGCTTTAAGAGGTTTTGTTTCCTGGTTCCAAATAACAAAACGTGTCTCCAAACAAATAATACCTGACAGAAAATGCTCAAAATACGTCAGTCTCCAAATAGGAAAAATGTATCTCCAAATAACAAAACCTGTCTCCGAAGAAACAAACAAACAACAACTACTAAATAAATAAATAAATAAATAAATAAATAAATAAATAAATAAATAAATAAATAAATAAATAAATAAATAAAATGCAGATTTCACGCGTATGGAATAATAATATTTGCCACATATTGCATACTATAAAGTGCAGAATACTACATATAAGCACATTAACCACATACTGCATACGATGTGCGAAATAGCCACTGGTTTGTTAACCCGTGGCTAGTAAATATCCAGTCGGGCCAGTAAATCTCCGCAGGCGCTAGCCCGACTGGGTATATGTTCCTGGGGGCATATTGTAAAGGTATCACAAGCTACGACTTACACTTACAAAATGTAGTGCATACCACATACATAGAATATATATACTCTCTCCAAAATGAAACGCACAACGAAAATGGCATCTTCATGCTGCAGTGTATTGGCAGAGGTGAAAAAAACCATTTGTTTTGTTTATGATCCCTATTGTGTCTTTTTTCCATCTTAAAACATCATAGCCAAACGCATCCCCTGTGGAACACCTGTATGTAGCATAGTGATTTTCAATAGACGATGTAGTTTCACAGGACACATAATTCACGTGCAATGCACGTGAAACAAAGGGATCACTTCGTGTTATTGATGGGTATAAAAGATCGATGACCGTCTTTGGCGTGTTTTCTGTATTTGGGAGTTTTAGGGGGAAGCAAAATGACACGAGTGAGCCGCGCCAATCGCCATATTGCTATAGGTCTCCTGGATGTAGGAATATCTCCGCTTATGTGATCTGAACGTCCATCAGAACACGATATCTTGTCTATGGGAGAAATATCACCAACAGAACTCTGTGGGAGATGGACGAAAACTCGGACGACCACAACAGCGCAACATCGGGACATCCGGTTACATCACCTGCGTCATCGAACAGTTACAGAGATCCGTACCGCCAGGCACATACCCGGATTGAGGAGAGACTGCGCAGATCGCCAGAAACAAGCAGCAGCAGGCAGGTTAAGAGCTACAAAACCGTACATTGGTCCCTTGCTCCCTCAGCAGCATCGACAACATCGTGTTGAATGGTGCACCAATGTTCAGGCCTGGACCCTCGTAGATTGGCGTCGAATCTCGTTCTGCGATAAATCGAGATTTCTCTTGGAATGACGCGATGAAAGAATGCTGGTGCACGAGGAGGCCTGTTCAAAATGTTCTTGGCCCACATAACTTCTAGACTGGTGACACCAACTAATCTTTGGAGCGTTGTTGGACAGTGTTCTTCAACAGCATTTCTAGTATTTTTCTCAGATAGATCAACTAGTACGAAAGCAACAGGACCTTGAAGCGTACTGGGGTATACATACGAGAACAGCTGATTTGAGCTCGTCAATTCCCGGCATAGCGTTTTCCATATTTCGCGGATACCCCAGGTCGAAATCGCTTACAGTGTGCAACACCTGGGTGAAAAACAGATGCGAAGAGCACCGGGTCGAGGACAGATTCTTGTTTCGCGTCATTTGGGATGCCCAGTTTCGCAGACGACTCTCCGCCCAACATTACTTCTCATGACATAACTTCGCCATGCTGCCAACTTTCTTAAAGACGTCACACAATGACCGTGTCGAATGACTCTTTTCACAATACCTTTCTCAAATGTCTACGTCAGGCACCGTTTGGATGTCTTATTACTTGATCTTCGTTGTCTCACAACCAAAAAAACTCAGAGAAGCATTATTTACAATCGACTGCCTTGTTGTCTCCCATTAGGAGAATCATATTAAAACTATTGTCTGCATATTTCAGAGGCTTTCAAGCTTCCCTTGCACAAAACGAGTGAGTGAGGTTTACGCCGCACTCAGCAATATTCCAGTTATATGGCGGAGGGTCTGTAAATAATCGAGTCTGGACCAGACAATCCAGTGATAAACAGCATGAGCATCGATCTGCGCAACTGGGAACCGATGACATGTGTCAACCAAGTCAGTGAGCCTGACCACTCGATCCCGTTAGTCGCCTCTTACGACAAGCACAGTCGCCTTTAATGGCAAGCATGGGTTGCTGGAGACCTTTTCTACCTCGGGACCTTCACGGGTCCCTTGCACAAAGACTGCCGTAGATGCTTGCTTATTATCAAGTCACGGTCATCGTAGCGTTAAAATCGCTTTGTAATATAGTAAGTTTGCAGTGGAAACGTACTGATGAATTTCACTTTAAACAAAAGAGTAAACCAAATAAAGTGACATTAAGACTGCGAATCCTCATAATTTTACCTTGCCAAGGTACGTTTTCCCTGCAAACAGACTATAATCATAATCCAACTGGCCCTTGAGAGTGGAACACTGACTGAATAACTATATGCAAAATATGTCTTGACGCGAACAGGATTTTTAAATAAAAAATACACACAAAACATAGTTAGCACTGGAAATTGAATTTCAGACAAATCTGACATTGTCTTTATAATACCGAATTGGTAAACACAATACACCATTGCGAACATGATGCTTTTCACTTACCATCAGGGTTTGATATAGGGTAGTGCAACCTGAGGATATCGGCCACCATTTCACCATACTGTCGTATTCAGATGTACTGATTTCTCAGCTTTGTACTGTCTTTACAACCTTTTGAATTTGAAATCCTTGATAAGTCTTCTGAGATTCACTCAAATCGATCTCAACATTTACCTTACACCGTATGGCACCTCTTAAACTCCAGCTGAGTCTGATTGTCCCGGAGTTAAGCAGAGCAGAACGCGACCATAAAACACGCCACGCTCTTGATTTTGACAATGAAATTCATACACATATATTGTTGACAAAATAAAATATTGGCAGTGAGGACGTATCAACTGAGAAAACATTTGCAGTCCATTGTGTGAGCTACAGAGACAATACATCGCGAAAAGACATTATGAGGCTGAGCTGGAATCAATAGGTAAAACGGATGTGTTTTAAACGTATCACTAACTTTAAGTTATGTCAATGTTTCTGGAAAAACCTTACTTGTATGTGTAGCTACAGATATCACTGAGTGTTATACACATAAACAGTACTGTCGAACAACTCCAAATGTGGATCAATTATTTGCTGATACTTACGGTAGTCCATGTTACAAAAAGCAAGATGCTTGCACTTGAACGTACGTGCTTTCTGTGAAAACAGTCTGAAGGCATTGTGGGTATAGATTTGAGATGGTTTGTATGGAATCCTAGAAAGGACATTATCACGTTGCTGCATTGCCCCGTTTTGCTTACTGTTGACACTTTTTGCTTCTTTTATCTAGGATTGCAATGCGACAAATCGACAATGTCCCTTTTTGGATTCCATTGCTTTAACACGATGGAAATACAAGATGCCCGGTATATTGACATCCATTGCTGCAAAGTCACTTCATCATGGGAATTCTAAACTAGAAGCATCCGTGACCAACTCGTGTTATTCCGGGACAAGCCGCCGTCTTCTTGGAGGTTACGGAAAGGGGCGAGTGGTGACGAGTGAACATGAAGTGGTCCCTAGTGATTTTCGTTAGAGACGACGTGTGGCTCGCAGACATGGATTACTGGAATATATTGAGAAGTGTGTTTAAAATACATATGCACACATAAACAGACAGACAGACCAGGTAATCAGGCACAGCGGGTGGCATTATATATAGCGGAACGGCGTAAAGCCACACTCACTTTCATGGCATGAAATACCTTCAGCTAAACACGTAAAGCTCATTTCCCTTAAATGTTCCCATTGCAGTATTGCGAACTTTGTGTTCCGGAATTACGACAGTCGTAGTCCTCACTCTAAAGCAGCTCCCGAAACCCGAATACTGAAAAGAGTTTAAATACCAAATGTCGTACTCAAGTGCCGAATCTACGAAAGAAAAAAATACGAATATGAAAAATAGAAATCAGATTCGGCACTTGAATCCCAAATATGAACAAAAAATTAAGATTCGGGATTCCAATCCCAAAGGTGAAGAAAAAAAAATCAGAGACGGGATTCGAACCGCCAATGCCGAATCCGTGTCTTGTTCACCAGATTAGTACTGTCCTGAGGTTATTTTAAACTAACGTTTACAGCATAAAGCTGTATTTAAGTATTAAACTGATTTAAGTGGAATTAACACGACAGTGTTGCACAACGTCATTTTGTCAATACTGAAAAGAGCAGATAATTAACGGTTGGTGTTCAATGTTCACAATGATGACTTCCTCTTCTAGTTATTATTCATGTGGAAAATTAATATGATCACGTAGCTGTGATTCGTCACCGAATTGGAAAAGTCTTCATTTTCGATGTAGTGCTCAATAAATATTTGCTCGCGGAAAATACCATTTCAGATTTGAAGACTGGATGTGTACATCCTCCTTGAGTGTTGCATGAATCGATACGTTTTTCAAGAAAACATCTTACACTTTCTGCTACCAGAGACAATATAATATTATCTATTCTGTGGTCTCTGGTCATGCTGAGCTGGTTGGGCTGGTACTTCTATGGGAACAGATGCAGACTGTGGTGAAAACGCCGAGAGACAGCAGTCCCACCATACAAACATGTTGGCCGTGATTCGTCAGTTTACTTTGCATTTCAAACAGCCCTGAGGAATGCATATACGCAATTCTTCGGAACTGGGGAGAAATACACTGTGGAAGATCTAAGTGACTTCAAGGATAGAGTAAAATCTTTGTATTAGATACCCGTGAAGATCCGTGTTAGAATTGGTCTTCAGTACGGTGTTTGCAATTCCTGAATTTGCCAGTTGGATATCAGGTCCTGGTGCCACCTACATTCCCTTAATGAAATCTGCAGGTCTATTTTGTTTACGTCGCAACAAAAGAAACAAAATAGACTACATTGTACACTGTTTCACACAATTCGACATCAAGTAGCAAAGCCTCAGGCACGGGCAGCAGATTTGATTTGTTTAAGACCGGTGTTGACATTCCGGTGGAATAACTGAGCTAAAATACCAGGAAAGGAAAGTGTAAGTTATTATGCGTGGTGGATCAGGGGTCGTTCAAGAACATTAATAAAGAAACAAACAATGGGAAATATTCCAGGTGAAAAAAGACAGATTACTTACTGAAAGCCACAAGAGCCTGCTAATATATGGAACTGGTGGCCCGATACAATAACAACCAGCGCTGGGCATCTGTGTCGGCGATTGTTTCGAGCTCTGCTTCAGTAACCCATGCTAGTCGTTAGATGCGACTACTGGGATCGGGTGGTCGGGCTCGCGGACTTGGCTGAGACGTCATCGGTTCCCAATACGTAGATCGATGCTCATACTGTTGATCACTGGATTATCTGGTCCAGACTCGATTCTTTACAAAACGCCGCCATATAATTGGAATGTTGTTGAGTGCGGCGTAAAACTGGGTGGAGCATGAAACTGAAGTCATTCACTCACTCAAGGAGCGAGCAAAAGAGTTTCGATTTTTGCTGAACCTGTGGTATACGTGTTACAGGCAATGTTTGTTGGGAGTAGGTTCATTTATGTAATGTGCCCTACACTGGCTTCTGAAATCTGGGGTGTCAGGATAGTCAAGTGGTTAAAGTGTTATCTCGTCACACTGAAGACCTGGGTTCGATTTCTCTCATGACCACAATGTGTGCAGCCCATTCCTGGTGTCCCCGCCGTGATGTTGCTGAAATATTGCTAAAGGTGGCGTAAAACTAAACTCGCTCACTTCCCCATTCATCACCATTCGCCCCTTTCCGTAACCTCAAAGATGACTCGTCCCCCTCTCGATGCTTGCCATGTCCGACAAACCATCAGAATGCGCGTAATGATTGTGCTGCTTTTGTAAAAAATAATCCCGAGTACTTGAATCGTTTCTGTCACTGTTTAAAAAATCATGAAAATATATATCGCCATATTGAAAGAACAGATAATGTAGCTAAGAGAATAATGTGGCCCATGGGATACATGTTATCTCACTCTAGGCAACTACTCGGTGCGATGAGTTATGCGACTATAAGCTTTTATAGCCGAACAACATGCAGCTTGGGTTATCCGGGTAAAAATGCGCAGTGCTATTGATTGTAGGGTTCATTCGTAACTACTCGTGCCATTCTGGCAAGCCGGATGTCTTCTTGTAGGTCACGGAAAGAGACGAGTTGTTACGAATGTGTTGGGGCTCTGGACATACCCGGTGTGGAGTTTGACGCAATATTAATTGACACACTCACTGTTAGTAGCCTTTAGTTAGGATGATGTCATGGCCGGTAAGGGATTCAAATACACGAACGTGCATTTATTTACATAACGGTTCTCAAGGGCCAAATTGGGTGTATTTCTGACGACCTTGCGGGCCTATTATGGAGATTGTAGGTGCGCTTTCGAACACTTTTCGGAAATACATATTCATAAAAATGTAGGGGAACTTCTTCAATTTACGATTGAAAGTATTGGGAGATACGAGGATCGTAGTCGAAGTCACCTAGAAAATAATGCAAATGCTCCTGTTTTCATATTTCAATTTTCTACACATTAAACTGTATATCTGTCAACCACAAGTTAACTGGTTTTGCTATGTTCCAGCCTCACGATCCCCATTTTGTTTGACTTTTTATTTGTTTTAGGTTGGTACGTCAAAAAAACCCCTCACATTCTGCAATAAATACTCCACAAACATCAGGAAGCAAAATATGCAAGAAACATTTTGCCTGTTGGAGACTGTGAAAAAGCTTATTTTGGAGACACCACCCACTCCATTTCAGATGACGCAATGATAAGAACATATTCGAATATTTTCACTTATTCATGCACGATGCCAAGGGTTCTGATTAAATACTGAACGCTCACACAAGTGTCAGCTCTAACAATATTGTAATCAGGAACACCTGAATACCAGAACAGAACACCTGGACAAAATGTTTTTGAAAGACCAAACGACTAATTGAATTTGCTTCACCTGTTAGCCCCAAATGGCAAAGGGGTACGTATAAATAAGGCTTCAGACCTGTCTGTAGGACAGATGTGGTTACTAGCATTTTACGTATTGAGATCGTAGACCCGTGTCGTAGAATCGTAAGTCTCTAGAATGGATGTGGGCATGTGTGAAAGTACGTGGAAAATAGATCTGTGTTTCTGTGATAACTGTTGGCTTAGGACATGGGAAACCCAGCTGAGGAATGGTGTACGAAGCGAATACAGAACGTGTTTGGTTTGCCGTATTCTCTCCATTAAATGCCAACCTCTGTGAGAGTGAGTTTAGTTATATTTTACGCCGCACTCAGCAATATTCCAGCTATATGGCGGCGTCTACAAATCTGGACCAGACAGTCCAGAGACCAACAACGTGAACATTGATCTGCGCTACTGGGAACCGATGACATGTGTCAACCAAATCAGCGAGTCTGACCACCCGATCCCGTTAGTCGCCTCTTATGACAGCACTGTCGACTTTTGTGGCAAGCATGTGTTGCTGAGGACCTGTTGTACCCCGGATCTTCACAGGTCCTGACCTCTGAGTTTAACAGTGATCGTTTCTTGCAAAATGCCCCTTGTGTGACATGAACTTGATAAGGAATTATAATGTCTTTACCACTGCAGCAGCCTTAAACAGAATAGACGCCAAGCTTGTGCAAATATGAGGACATCCTGAATTCAAACGAATAAGTATGGTCTGTCACAGCGATTTAACGACTGTCTGAAGGTGAAACCGGTGGAACAACTAATACAAACAGTAAACGAAAGATATAAAATGAGTATTTTATTTCGAGACATTACGGTATAAATCTATAAATAGAAACAGAAATGATATCTCTGGACTGACACCTGGATCGCCTTACAAACATTACCAAGGCTAGACGTAATGAGGTCTTATTTTAGGATCATGACAGCCAATGATAGAGCATGATTATAATCACATGGGATATGTCCATTCAAATTGCCTCATTTAGAGGATCCAGCCAATATTTAACAATGGCTTCTTTGACTATATAAAACTTATGTTTGTTGTAATCCCATGAGGTGAGTGAGCAGTTTGGCTTTCATAAAGCAATATTCAAGCAGTATCTTGGGAGGGGACACCAGGAATGGGCTTTGCTTATACCATGAGGGGAATCGAACCAAGTCTTTGGCATGAGGAATGGTTTAACCAATAGGCCTTCCTGTCAGTAAGCGAACAGTGAGTGAGTGAGTTTTATGCAGTGATCAGCTAACAGGCTGAGCCTATAAAATAAGCAATATTTGGATGGGGACTTTTGATTCTTGATCTACTATTTACCAGATAATGTTTTAATCAAATGTGAACACACTTCTAGATTAGCAGATAACCCTATATTCAAATTACCTGAAACCAGGGATACTCTACAACGGGGATGGGTCACTCGCTTGCCTTCTTTGCCATTTGTACTAATTAACGTGTGCCTCGTCACGCTCCAACGTACACTGTGACTTGGCTCCTTCCTAGTGCAACTTCAGTTGTGTTTAACCAGGGAGACTATACAGAGTATATACGTTGTAGATTATCCCTGGTTTAATAGAACTTCAGCCAGTTTATTGTATCAGTCGGAATTTTACACTGAATTAATGAATTATAGTAAGAATTAAGAGCAAGAATTATGAGAATGAATCAACGAGATAAAGAAAAAGAACAAAAGAAATAAGTACATATGTGAATGAATGAAAGAATAAATGATACACTGCGGCCTTCCCTCCCAAAACATGTTAAAGAACGCAAAAGTATCGCGAGAACACGTGTTAACATCAGCTGTCCTTTTAAAAAATCTGCTTTGAAACAAAACATTTTTGTTTACATTAATAATTAATTCAGATAACTTATTGCATGTGGGGAATGTAAAGGACATTAAGAAGATGTTAGCTGACACTGTCACACTGACCTCAAAAATAAAGTGTAAAACTCTCACGAAGCGTTCTAAACACCTTTCCAGTTTTGTCAAATAATAAGAACACGAAAGAAAGAAGCTATGGAACTATAACCCTCAAGCATCAATGGCAAATCAGATCAGATCGGCAATATGTCATATTTTCACACACCTCAAATACACCCTAACATTCTTTTTTAGATTATGAAACTATCACAATTACTTGCAAACATATTTCACCAGATAGTATATTCCCCTCTTATGAATTAAAGGTGTATGTGAAAAATGTTTTTGAGGAAGTAACTAGGAATACTCAAACACAGGCGTATGGTATTTCAATGCCGAAATGACATATTTTTCACACACCTCAATTACACCCTAACAATTTTTTAAGTCATAAAACCGTCACTATTACTTGCAAATACCTTTCAACTAAAGGTATGTTCTCCTAAAAATTAAACGAAAGAAGTTTTTATCGGAACAATTTAGTCTATCTTGGCGGTGAATCGAGAACAGAAGCCAGTGGGCTATAACTTACCGACTTGAAACTTTACTACAAACCTACTGGCATAATACGGACACTAATACCAATTATATGACTTAAACTGAAGTGATAAAATAGTTCCTCTACCTGTTGGATTTCAGTTGTTACATCACTCAGCGAACTTAATCAGCTGTTGAAAAAACCGGGCTCAATCTTACTATGCTGCCACCATATTGGCTACACTGGTTACGTAACGACCCGAGACATACGTTCAGCGGCTTTTCGAGGAGTTTCTTCTCCCCCTCTAAATAGTCTCCCTGCTGAAACTAAACAATTTCATGTAATTTAAAAGAACAACAGATACATCAAGATGGCTGAGACAGTATTCCATGAATATTTGATGTGTAAAGTGATGTGAATTAAACACCAACGATTTCAAGGTGTATGCTCTGTGACAGATAACCTATCTAAATGAGTATAGCAGTATAATACAGCCCCTCATCCCTGAAGACTGAACAATCAATACTAAGCTACATACCATTACTCTTTTGATACCATTTACCATCTCTAATAAAAAAAACCCCAAAACAAAACAAAACAATAAAAAAAAAACCCAAAAAAACAACATCAAGTGTATTTCTAAATATGACATCTGAATATCCCTTGCATAGGTTGAATACTATATCTAAAACAACCACGTGGTAAAAGTTTTTAAAAGATTTATACAAGAAGAAACAGTTTCTGTCACAGTGAACAGAAAGAAAACAGGAAAATTTCTCAGCTTGAGGTTTATTTGTTTATGCAAAACAACTCACATAAAGAAGGATATATATTTCCTTGCTTCCAAAAAAATATATTTTTATGGCTGATGGTGAGGTATCAAGTGATTTCATGAGAGGATATTTTGGGTGGACACTGCTATTAAGAGTATTTTAGCTATACTGGACAAAATAAGTTAAGGACAGTGGTATTTATATGATTAATATGTCATGATTGTGTCAATGAATAAATAGATCATTATTCATAATTTCAAACTTTACATATATCCCTATCTAGTTTTGTCCAGTATATATCACTGAGCTTTGGTTTGAAGTTGTGATCTGGGTCAGTGTAGACCATTTTGGTAAAACCAACAAGGATGAAAATAGTGCTCATAGAAAAAGAGTGAGTGAGTTTAGTTTTACGCCGCATTCAGCAATATTACAGCTATATGGCAGCAATCTGTCAATTATCGACCCTGCACCAGACATTCCAGTGATCAACAGCATGAGCATTGATCTGCGCAACTGGGTGATGATGATTTTTAAGGAAGAACATGTACCCCCCTGCATGTCATGAATAAAAGCAATGAACCCTCACCCCTACCATATTTTTTAATTACAATATTTTAATATTCTAATGCACAAAAGTGCTTAACTATTTCCCCCTGTATATGTGTACAAAATCGTTGATCCCCTACCTCCCAAGAAAACAAATGGGTGACACCTCCCTGCCCCTCAAGCCATAAATAATGATAAGTTGAAAGTATTATGGCACATCAGTAATTGGTTTTATATGTGTTTATCACATTGTGATCACTACCTAAAGTTTAACTTAACATACATCACACATCTATTCCACATCTATTCAGTGGGTCAAATTGACCCCTCCTTATGATAATAATATAATGACTAATACTCCAGTGTCCTAGGTTAGAAAGTCATGAGGGTGTTAGACTTTTGCCACAGAGTTGAAACCATGGAGAACAGACTGTAGATGGCAAACCAAGAGTTATGATTTATAAAATCAGGCATTCCAATGCACAGTTCCTGTCTGTCCAAGGGCAGTAACTTCATACAACAAACTGCAGTGGCTTGAAGACTGTGCCCTCTTGAATCTCACCACTATCTGTAACCCCAACACCATGTCTGGAGATATAGCTGTGTTATAGCATGCACCTACCTCCATTTTCCGCACTCAACACAAACAAGGAAAGGCAGAATTTCTGACTTATTCACATAGCCACACTACCAACTCTACAAGCATTCGTAGGACAGCCATTTCATACTTTGCAATAACTACCATTAGGGTCAGCCGTATGGGTTGAAACATATCGTTGTGTAAAAATGACCCTTGTCACTCTGACATAGTCTCAGAAAAATATTTTTCCCATCACATGTTGCCTAAGTGCAAGCAGCTACCATGATGAGTGGGATTAATAAGTTGATTGGAAGAGTTGATCAGGATATTTGATGGGCTGCAAACTGCGCTGCTGCTCATGGAATGTGATGACCTCTGAAGGTCAACACCTTATGACTTCTGAAGGTCAGTACCTTGACCTCTGATTGTCAACATGTGAACTTTGATTTGTCAGGTTTGATGCCAGCAGGGGCAAGGTCCTTCATTAGAGCCTGAGTAAAGGTCAAACCAAAGATAAATGCTCCCAAGGTGATGAAAAAGCAGGAAAAGTATAGGAAAAACTTGTACTTCCGGTGTTCTTCAGCTGATGTAGAATCTGCTAGTCGACTATGGGATGTCTTCAACAGGCACATCCCTGAAATAAGAGATCGTAATTTGATCATTTTAATCTATGTACATGAATCTGAATCAACATAATCTACCACTGCAAACTATCAAATCAAACTCATAAAAGTTTATGATGAAGTTAAATGTCAACAGAAACATGACCAGTCAATCTTCCTTGACATCTTGCTCATACATGTATTTGTTCAAATACACAAACATTTTCAAGACTGACTGACCTTGACATGAAAGTCATGGTGTATGAAATATGCAAAAATAGTACTATTAAAATTGTTATTGAAAAACATTCAAGGGAAGACTTGAAAGTCTTTGAAGAAAATCCAATGAACCGTCAATGAGATATCTTGCTGACAATTTCGGTTAACATGCTGAAATCTTCAAAGAGTCACAGCGACCTTGAAGATTATGGGATGGACACCCAAACTGACTGAACCTTTCCTACATAAGGTTTGATGTCAAGTATGAAGAAAATCATGAGAATGGTTCTTGCGGTATCTCACTGACAAGCTTAAAATGCAGGATAACATGCTGAATCTTCAAAGAGTCACAGCGACCTTGAAGATTATGGGATGGACACCCAAACTGACTGAACCTTTCCTACATAAGGTTTGATGTCAAGTATGAAGAAAATCATGACAATGGTTCTTGCGGTATCTCACTGACAAGCTTAAAATGCAGGATAACATGCTGAATCTTCAAAGTGCTGGCATGACCATGAATTGAAGGTCACCCAAATTGACCGGGACCTGCAGGTTCCCTGGATAAAGCTTAAGACTGAATATGAAGAAAATCCAGATAACGGTTCTTGAGATAGCTTAATTTGCAGGTTAACATGCTGTAATCTTCAAAGTGTAACCATGACCTTGAAAATTATGTGAAGGTCACCAAAACTGACTGGGCTTTGTGCCTTTCCTAGATAAATCTCTAGATAAATCTGTTGAATACAAAGAAAAGAAATCCCTAGATAAATCTGTTGAATATGAAAAAAATCAGTGATGTTGGATTAACTGAGATATCTTGCTTACAAGGGTAAAGTCTTGGGACCTTTCTTATACTGTGATGAACAGAGCGACCAAATACAAAAAGAATCTAGTTCTTGGTTCTTAAGATATTCCATTTCATTATGTACTATATCCCCCACTGAAGACTGCTGTCAGAGATCTGTATAACCACTCCCATGTTGGATAAAACTGATATAACAACATAGTATTTCACTTCTTCCCTACCTGGGAATATACTGCCAATAACCACTTCAATGTTGGATAAAACTGATATAACAACATAGTATTTCACTTCTGTTCTACCTGGGAATATACTGCCAATAACCACTTCAATGTTGGATAAAACTGATATAACAACATAGTATTTCACTTCTGTCCTACCTGGGAATATACTGCCAATAACCACTTCAATGTTGGATAAAACTGATATAACAACATAGTATTTCACTTCTGTCCTACCTCGGAATATACTGCCAATAACCACTTCAATGTTGGATAAAACTGATATAACAACATAGTATTTCACTTCTGTCCTACCTGGGAATATACTGCCAATAACCACTTCAATGTTGGATAAAACTGATATAACAACATAGTATTTCACTTCTTCCCTACCTGGGAATATACTGCCAATAACCACTTCAATGTTGGATAAAACTGATATAACAACATAGTATTTCACTTCTGTTCTACCTGGGAATATACCACCAATAACCACTTCAATGTTGGATATAACTGATATAACAACATAGTATTTCACTTCTTCCCTACCTGGGAATATACTGCCAATAACCACTTCGATGTTGGATTAACTGATATAACAACATAGTATTTCACTTCTTCCCTACCTGGGAATATACTGCCAATAACCACTTTGATGTTGGATTAACTGATATAACAACACAGTATTTCACTTCTTCCCTACCTGGGAATATACTGCCAATAACCACTTCAATGTTGGATAAAACTGATATAACAACATAGTATTTCACTTCTTCCCTACCTGGGAATATACTGCCAATAACCACTTCAATGTTGGATAAAACTGATATAACAACATAGTATTTCACTTCTGTCCTACCTGGGAATATACTGCCAATAACCACTTCAATGTTGGATAAAACTGATATAACAACATAGTATTTCACTTCTGTCCTACCTGGGAATATACTGCCAATAACCACTTCAATGTTGGATAAAACTGATATAACAACATAGTATTTCACTTCTGTCCTACCTCGGAATATACTGCCAATAACCACTTCAATGTTGGATAAAACTGATATAACAACATAGTATTTCACTTCTGTCCTACCTGGGAATATACTGCCAATAACCACTTCAATGTTGGATAAAACTGATATAACAACATAGTATTTCACTTCTTCCCTACCTGGGAATATACTGCCAATAACCACTTCAATGTTGGATAAAACTGATATAACAACATAGTATTTCACTTCTGTTCTACCTGGGAATATACCACCAATAACCACTTCAATGTTGGATATAACTGATATAACAACATAGTATTTCACTTCTTCCCTACCTGGGAATATACTGCCAATAACCACTTCGATGTTGGATTAACTGATATAACAACATAGTATTTCACTTCTTCCCTACCTGGGAATATACTGCCAATAACCACTTTGATGTTGGATTAACTGATATAACAACACAGTATTTCACTTCTTCCCTACCTGGGAATATACTGCCAATAACCACTTCAATGTTGGATAAAACTGATATAACAACATAGTATTTCACTTCTTCCCTACCTGGGAATATACTGCCAATAACCACTTCAATGTTGGATAAAACTGATATAACAACATAGTATTTCACTTCTTCCCTACCTGGGAATATACTGCCAATAACCACTTCAATGTTGGATAAAACTGATATAACAACATAGTATTTCACTTCTTCCCTACCTGGGAATATACTGCCAATAACCACTTCAATGTTGGATTAACTGATATAACAACATAGTATTTCACTTCTGTCCTACCTGGGAATATACTGCCAATAACCACTTCGATGTTGGATAAAACTGATATAACAACATAGTATTTCACTTCTTCCCTACCTGGGAATATACTGCCAATAACCACTTCAATGTTGGATTAACTGATATAACAACACAGTATTTCACTTCTGTCCTACCTGGGAATATACTGCCAATAACCACTTCGATGTTGGATAAAACTGATATAACAACATAGTATTTCATTTCTTCCCTACCTGGGAATATACTGCCAATAACCACTTCAATGTTGGATAAAACTGATATAACAACATAGTATTTCACTTCTTCCCTACCTGGGAATATACTGCCAATAACCACTTCAATGTTGGATTAACTGATATAACAACACAGTATTTCACTTCTGTCCTACCTGGGAATATACTGCCAATAACCACTTCAATGTTGGATATAACTGATATAACAACATAGTATTTCACTTCTTCCCTACCTGGGAATATACTGCCAATAACCACTTCGATGTTGGATTAACTGATATAATAACATAGTATTTCACTTCTGTTCTACCTGGGAATATACTGCCAATAACCACTTTGATGTTGGACATAAATGATATAACAACATAGTATTTCACTTCTTCCCTACCTGGGAATATACTGCCAATAACCACTTCAATGTTGGATTAACTGATATAACAACACAGTATTTCACTTCTGTCCTACCTGGGAATATACTGCCAATAACCACTTCAATGTTGGATATAACTGATATAACAACATAGTATTTCACTTCTTCCCTACCTGGGAATATACTGCCAATAACCACTATCGATGTTGGATTAACTGATATAACAACACAGTATTTCACTTCTGTCCTACCTCGGAATATACTGCCAATAACCACTTCAATGTTGGATATAACTGATATAACAACATAGTATTTCACTTCTTCCCTACCTGGGAATATACTGCCAATAACCACTTCAATGTTGGATATAACTGATATAACAACATAGTATTTCACTTCTTCCCTACCTGGGAATATACTGCCAATAACCACTTCGATGTTGGATTAACTGATATAATAACATAGTATTTCACTTCTTCCCTACCTGGGAATATACTGCCAATAACCACTTCGATGTTGGATTAACTGATATAACAACATAGTATTTCACTTCTTCCCTACCTGGGAATATACTGCCAATAACCACTTCAATGTTGGATATAGCTGATATAACAACATAGTATTTCACTTCTTCCCTACCTGGGAATATACTGCCAATAACCACTTCGATGTTGGATTAACTGATATAACAACACAGTATTTCACTTCTGTCCTACCTCGGAATATACTGCCAATAACCACTTCAATGTTGGATATAGCTGATATAACAACATAGTATTTCACTTCTTCCCTACCTGGGAATATACTGCCAATAACCACTTCGATGTTGGATTAACTGATATAATAACATAGTATTTCACTTCTGTTCTACCTGGGAATATACTGCCAATAACCACTTCGATGTTGGACATAAATGATATAACAACATAGTATTTCACTTCTTCCCTACCTGGGAATATACTGCCAATAACCACTTCGATGTTGGATTAACTGATATAACAACACAGTATTTCACTTCTGTCCTACCTCGGAATATACTGCCAATAACCACTTCAATGTTGGATATAACTGATATAACAACATAGTATTTCACTTCTTCCCTACCTGGGAATATACTGCCAATAACCACTTCAATGTTGGATTAACTGATATAACAACACAGTATTTCACTTCTGTCCTACCTGGGAATATACTGCCAATAACCACTTCAATGTTGGATATAACTGATATAACAACATAGTATTTCACTTCTTCCCTACCTGGGAATATACTGCCAATAACCACTTCGATGTTGGATTAACTGATATAATAACATAGTATTTCACTTCTGTTCTACCTGGGAATATACTGCCAATAACCACTTCGATGTTGGACATAAATGATATAACAACATAGTATTTCACTTCTTCCCTACCTGGGAATATACTGCCAATAACCACTCCCATGTTGGATATAACTGATATAACAACATAGTATTTCACTTCTTCCCTACCTGGGAATATACTGCCAATAACCACTTCGATGTTGGATTAACTGATATAATAACATAGTATTTCACTTCTTCCCTACCTGGGAATATACTGCCAATAACCACTTCGATGTTGGATTAACTGATATAACAACATAGTATTTCACTTCTTCCCTACCTGGGAATATACTGCCAATAACCACTTCAATGTTGGATATAGCTGATATAACAACATAGTATTTCACTTCTTCCCTACCTGGGAATATACTGCCAATAACCACTTCAATGTTGGATATAACTGATATAACAACATAGTATTTCACTTCTTCCCTACCTGGGAATATACTGCCAATAACCACTTCAATGTTGGATTAACTGATATAACAACATAGTATTTCACTTCTTCCCTACCTGGGAATATACTGCCAATAACCACTTCGATGTTGGATTAACTGATATAACAACATAGTATTTCACTTCTTCCCTACCTGGGAATATACTGCCAATAACCACTTCAATGTTGGATTAACTGATATAACAACATAGTATATCACTTCTGTTCTACCTGGGAATATACTGCCAATGACCACTTCAATGTTGGATATAACTGATATAACAACATAGTATTTCACTTCTTCCCTACCTGGGAATATACTGCCAATAACCACTTCAATGTTGGATTAACTGATATAATAACATAGTATTTCACTTCTTCCCTACCTGGGAATATACTGCCAATAACCACTTCAATGTTGGATTAACTGATATAATAACACAGTATATCACTTCTTCCCTACCTGGGAATATACTGCCAATAACCACTTCAATGTTGGATTAACTGATATAATAACATAGTATTTCACTTCTTCCCTACCTGGGAATATACTGCCAATAACCACTTCAATGTTGGATTAACTGATATAATAACATAGTATTTCACTTCTTCCCTACCTGGGAATATACTGCCAATAACCACTTCAATGTTGGATTAACTGATATAATAACACAGTATATCACTTCTTCCCTACCTGGGAATATACTGCCAATGACCACTTCAATGTTGGATATAACTGATATAACAACATAGTATTTCACTTCTTCCCTACCTGGGAATATACTGCCAATAACCACTTCAATGTTGGATTAACTGATATAATAACACAGTATATCACTTCTTCCCTACCTGGGAATATACTGCCAATAACCACTTCAATGTTGGATATAACTGATATAATAACATAGTATTTCACTTCTTCCCTACCTGGGAATATACTGCCAATAACCACTTCAATGTTGGATTAACTGATATAATAACACAGTATATCACTTCTTCCCTACCTGGGAATATACTGCCAATAACCACTCCCATGTTGGATATAACTGATATAACAACACAGTATATCACTTCTGTCCTACCTGGGAATATAAAGATGAAGACTGCTGCCAAAGCTCCTAGCATCTGTATAACAACTCCAATGTTAGGTATAAGTACTGCCAGCACTACAGTCAGTCCGAACCAGATAATAGTTGTAACAATGCGTCGCAGTCTTTCCCCTTGAGCAACATCCTCTGGAGGTATTTTTCTGGCACAGATCCAGATGGATTCAAACGCAGCCCTGCAAATACAATCAATCTGTTCATATTCTGATAGAAAACAGTTTGCCAACAAACTTCATTTCACATTCTTTTCATATTTTCTTCATGTTTTCACTGCTCGATTGGTAAATGTTATGGTTCCAGACCTACATATACATACCATTGAACATGATTGTATGTAGGTATAAACCAACATATATCAATGTATAGTCAAATACCACTTTGTCAAAGTTAAGGGACCTTCATCATCTGATTTTTCCATGACAAGGGATAAATATTTCAGTGTCATAATATCAATTATCATTTAATATTGTTTTAAAGGAAATACAGTTAATATAATAAATTTAGAACAATATGCTTTGTAATTAGATAAGAGGTGTCATATGATTGGTAGTTCAGATTATCAACAGATATTGTTAGTGGCTCTGTCCTCCACATTCAAGTACTGCCAAATTATTGTCCTCCTGAGACAGTACAAAAGTCTCATAACAATTATGGTAAATTTAAAAGTAATACTATTTTTAAATGCAGCATACATGTTATTTCAATTTCTGTCCAAAACAGCTAACATCTGAAGGAACGGTGTAAAATCCAACTTGGGCCATGCAGGAAGTAAATAAACTCTAAGTCCCCATGGACCCTAGTTTCAGTTGTTGGCTATCTATAGCCTGTTTATATATTGTATTATCCTATATAGTTAAAATAGTTTTGATATTTAATTTTGTGACTTAAATCTTAACTCACTCACTCACCTGCATAATGTTTTGATTTATATGAGAACTGACACAACTGAAAATATGACCCCAGCATGCATTTACCAACTGACATGAAAAATGAATTTAGTATGCTAATATTTGTAAAGCAGATTGTTTTACAGGTAAACTGAATTATGATGAATGGTGAGTCATGACAAGATTGTCATTAGTTTAACTTCATGTTTATAACACCTCACTCTGCAATAATGAACGGTGGGGTAGCGTTCAGCTGTCATGCCAAAAACATGGGTTTGATTCCCTACATAGATGCTCGCTCGCTCGCTCCCTCCCTCCCTCCCTCACTCACTCACTCACTCTGCAAGTCTGACCACCCTGTCATGTGAGTTCTCTCTTATGACCTCGTTCATAAGACCAGCGTTCAGCTGTCATGCCAAAAACATGGGTTCAATTCCTCACATAGGCGCTCGCTCGCTCGCTCGCTGACTCACTCACTCACTCACTCACTCACTCTGCAAGTCTGACCACCCTGTCATGGGAGTTCTCTCTTATGACCTCTTATGACCCCCATAAGTTGCTGGAATCTACTTCTAACCAGGAAACTCGAGGGAACATCACACATGAAAAAAGGAAATACTATGCCTTCATATCATAGCTGCTGGAACCATTTCTAAGCAGAAAGTCCTTGAGAAATACCACATTTAATATAAGGAAATATCATGTCTTGATGACTGTCACTATTTTTTATCAGGATGCAAAAAGAGTTGATACAAACCTTCCACAAAACAGCAGAATTGGGTATGTTGTGTAGGTCTTGATAGCAATGAACACCACTGCAACAATGACCGGAATATCAGGCTTGAAGGACAGCAATATATCGCTGGTGACACTCTGACCAAACTGGAGGTATCCTAGTGCTGCTGTCACTGTGTAGCTGACCACGCAGAGTAACATCGCCACGGATACAGTCTTTGCGAACTCCTTCACATTTCTCTTCTCCATACAGGAGTAAATAGGTATAATACTGACATGGCACTGTGAAGAGTAAGAAAAGGCATTTACACATCCATGGGAAATACAAAACAAAAGCCAACGTGCAGCCTCTGTGTTGCTGGGCTTAGAGTGTCCATCTGCATTAAAATACGGTACTTGTTGGTCCCTTCCTGGAGCTTGGCATAAATGGGTAAAACAAGGACTGGTCAGATCGGAGTTATTATAATAGGCTCGAGTGGGGTATTCATGCTTAACTGTGGCATGCTATCTATGTCAGCGAGCAATAAAAAACCTGTCCTGGTACATGCAGCCAAACATACACACACATGCCTGCGAAATATTCTTCAGCACGACGTTAAATCCCAGTTCACCTAACTTCACTTTTTGTTAAACCTCTTTGCCAACATAGAGAATGTACCCTAGGTCTGATGGACAAACATTATCAACTGCAGCAGACGACCACATGATTACCAAGTGGATTACCAAAAGTACCATTCTCATGGAAGAAGAATGAATGAGCTGAGACTGAAAATATGATGTGCCGTAGTTATGGCCATCCAATGATCGGGTGGGGGGGAAAACAAAGCACCCTTGAGCAGTCGAACTGATGAGTGACTGAGTGAGTTTAGCTTTACCCTGCATTCAGCAATATTCCAAATACATGGCAGCAGCCTGTAAATAATCGAGTCTGGACCAGACAATCCAGTGGTCAACAACACGAGCATTGAGCATTGCAACTGGGAACTGATGACATGTGTCCACCAAGGAAGCAACCCTGACCACCTGATCCCGTCTGTCACCTCTTATGACAACCATAGTCGCCTTTTATGGCAAGCATGTGTTGCTGAAGGCCTATTCTACAATGGATCTTTGCGCATTGGAAGAAGTATGAAATGTCATACCTTTTTAATAATAAAGGGAAGGGTAATGACAAAAACTTTCTGCAAGTGATAATTAAATACCGTGACCTTTTAAATAATTCAACGGCAGCTAATCGTAGTTTCTACATGAGTCAGGAGTGGTTTCCCTTTGAAACCGAAATCTGCTAATGCCTGTGAAATCTGTCTTGATAAATGTATTAAACTTGTAAATTATCTTTTTACATGTTATTTTTGATAATTATTATGTTACTAAACACAGAACCAAACTAACAAATGGATTATTCGTATTTCAATAATTTCAATGAAAAAGGGTAGGTATTTCTATCATTGTAGTATGAAACTCACAGTTCCTAAATCATGACAGGAAGATCTGTCCCTAAAAATGCTAAAATGTGACATCTAAGGGGAGATAACTTTTCTTGTACTAAACAGCTGTTCAAGTTTGACTTACCTGATAGGCAAAACATATAGTTGGTACAACAAGAAAAACGTCCATCCAGGAATCAGGTCTGAAAAGAAGGACCACATACAATTTCTTTATCACAACTGTGGTATGTAACTTCATTTAATGATTCTGAGTATTTGAATGTTTTAACAGATGTTGCCGGAAGCAGCTACATAAATGCTGTATAAATAATCAGATCTGTATCAGAAAATAAGTCACAGAAAATATGAACAGGAACACATGCCCTCTGAGTCGGAATTGACCACTAAATCCTCTTTGGTTACAAACCATGACCAACAATATGGTTTTGGATATGTGAACATCATTACCCGATGCCTAACATTAAATAAAATAGACATCCCTTGCACCAGACTTTACCATAAACTGGATTCGCCAGACAATCTATCTTTTTGGCCAGTGGTCAGTGCACAAAAGATCCAAGAGTTATCTCCCTTTTGGTTTCATTTGTTTTTACTTCCAGTGCCTATTTTGCAACTATCACCTTGCATAGGAAATGGGAAGTTCTCAAAACAATGACAAAATTCAAGATCTGATGTACTATTAGCAGTGGGTGATATCTTACAATTCTGTAATCCCCGTTCACATGTAAACTTTCCTACAATCCACTGTTTCCGCTTAATATGTAATACTTACGTTGTCTTCACACTCTCTGGTGGATCATGAGGGAGAAAGTACTTCACGGTAACCATGACAACAACATAAACAATCCCCACTACACCAACAAAACTGAAACAGATAAACAGAAGATGTAAGAGTTTTAAACCAGCATTAGTCTATCATGTGACAGTAACACAGATAATAGTGCTGGTAATAAGTGGTAGTACCTAATATTTTACGGACCACATTATTATATTTCAAGATAAATTCCTATCCCAAAAATGTCTGAAACCAAACAAGAAGCAGATACCCGGAGATCAGGTATCTGGCCAGGGGGTGTGTGTCCTGAAAGTTTATTAAGTGACCA
This sequence comes from Haliotis asinina, assembly GCF_037392515.1. Taxonomy (NCBI): domain Eukaryota; kingdom Metazoa; phylum Mollusca; class Gastropoda; order Lepetellida; family Haliotidae; genus Haliotis; species Haliotis asinina. The sequence continues at coordinate 44,164,772 of NC_090291.1, read as the reverse complement.
TTGAAACTTGGGGATGATGAAGTGTGCCCTCCCTCTTTCTAAAGAGTGTGCACAACAACTTTCAAAAAGCTGTTTCCAGCTCTGGATGGCCGTCACATAATTTCAGGAGGTATGGACATCAGGTGATTTGAAAATTATTATAATAAATTGTGCTGGTGATAGTAATAGTAATAGTTTGCTTGTATGGATCTCACATCCAGGCACAGTGCCTGTTCATGGTGCTACATACATTATTATCCCCAGTCATAGGCTACTATTGTACTTTCCAGTACTTTAGTACAACTCCACAGGCATCATGTCTGCTAGGTGCAATGCAATAAACACTCAGCACATCCTCATGGGTACCCATTTTACAGCTGGGTGAACTGAGACATTGTGGATCTAAGTATCTTGTCCAAGGATACTACGCAAATATTCCGACCTCAAAACCCGAACCTAGATGTCTTCACTGGGGTTTGAACCTGGGCAATTCAGCGTGATAGTCAGGTGCCTTACCACTGCACTCCACAAACTTGTCCCTCCATTTGATAGTCCAATATGTGTGGTTCATCGACTATTTATCCTAGTCTGCCAACTATGATTGCCTTCTGTAGGTTGGTAACATGCACCTTCGACTACATGTCAATCAATCACAAAAATAAGTCAGCATACCTGGCATACTTTAGAAAGTCGATCCTTCGGGGGAAACAGAGAGGGAGGATGAACAGGATTGATGTCACAACAACACAGAAAATGCGATTCATGTAGATTGGCTGCTCATCACAATATAGCTCCTTGGCAACGAAAAGGAAAACTGGAAGAGAAAAGAGTGATCTCCCCTTACCTCGCACACCTGTGGTCTATTTCTTGTATGACCTATGCAAAATGAACACTGTGCATCTTACCTTTTTGTTTCTGATGCATGCAGATTTTGCAGGTGCTTTAGCTCATTAGATATTATTTGAAACAACTAAGATGTTGGTATCTGACAGGCATGTATGCACTGTGTAGTAATAGATACGGAGTACATAACTGTGTCATATTAACACTGAATCAACATAAATTATTCACCTGTTGAAGACATTACTGCTTAATCAATCTACAATGTTAGTACACATTGCTTGATGCTGGACTTAAGACATCATAATGGTTTACAGTTATGACATCACAATGCTAATACCTCTGTCACCTTTGTATTAGACCCTGCTTGACTCACAGAAAGCTGAGAGTCATCACGCTGTTAGTATGCAGTTTCTGTCAATTCATGTTGGAGAGTAATACACATAATACCAAACACGCTATGAAATCCCATTTCATAAACTCATGAAAGACAAGCTGGATTTCAATGTCAGACAATGTCTGTGGTCCAATGTATCCAAAGTTAAAAAAATGTTCACTGTTCAATCCTAAGCCAACAGTAATGATGACATCAGTATTTAGTGTATCTTCCCCTCGCACCGATAACTGCTGCAACCCTCCTCCTCATGCTGGAAATCAAACGCCAAATGCGTATAATTGGAATCCTCTGCCATTCCTTGACGCCCCAGATGGTCCCATAAATGTTCAATTGGGTTGAGATCAGGGCTTCTCACAGGCCAGGTAATCTGCCAACTGTGTTGTTCTGCAAGTATGCAATAACAGCTCTGGAACTATGGGGCCTAGCATTATCGTTCATAAATACTGGCTGACTGGCGAGGGGGTGGTTATTAAAATGTGAGACAACAGCAGCTTCCATTACTTCTTGTTGGTATCTCTGACCATTGCGTGTCCCTTGAATGGTGAGAAGATTCAGCTTACAGTGACAGGAACTACACCCACACACCATTACAGAGCCACTGCCAAAGGGTTCAGCGGATCATCCGCTGTTGATAAGCTTTATTAATCCTTCTCCAAACTTGCCAATGGCCATCAGTAACATAAGGAAGAAAACAGCTTTCATTGGACCAATGCCTTCAGCGCTATGTCTTCAGATTGTGGTTTTGCTGTTACACCACGCCAAACGTTGAGCCTTGTGTCTATCAATGAGTAAGGGACATCTGATTGGATGACATGCATGTCCAGTCCAGAGGATCTGAGCCTCCTTCAGATGGTGCTGGTTGAGAGATGAACACCCGCTCTCCATTGTTCTCTGAGATCTTTGACATTGGTCGTGGGCCTATCTTTCACTAGGCAAACTAGGGCATTGTCATCACGGGGAGTGGTCTTTCTCGGCCTTCCTGATCGTGGACGATCCTTGACATAACCAGTGGCCACGTTTCCTTACAAGGCAATTAATGACAGTGTGCTTGATATTCAATCTAGACCCAGTGCTGCGACAGGGCAAACAAGCTTCATGCATACCAATAATCTGCCATCTGGTATTTTCAGAAAGCCTACACCTCGGCATGTCCTAAAAAGTTCAATTTCAGCACTGTTCACTTACTGATGCGTCAAAAAGAAAGCAATGAGAATACTTCATTTCACCTTTTTATACCTCTCAGTAACTTGTACCATGACAGAACTTTAGCATGAAAAGCATGCATTTGAGTCAGCGAGTGAATTTCATGCTAACTGCATGTGTATTTAGATATAACTGGTTGACTTCTCTGGTTTGATCCCTTTTTGTCACAATTGACAATTATTTTTGGTGGTGCTTAATTAATGCTCATGTGTATATTTATTTCCCAACTTTTCTAACAACAATTATGTGTAAGCGCAGGCTTTTTCTTAATTTCCTTAACATTAACTACTTTTAACTAGGATGATCACAGAATCACTCCACACATGACCTTCACCTCTACCCTGCTGTTCTTTTATTCACTGTGATTTCTCACACAGGTTGAGTGAAGAATAGAGAGTTATCCCATTCATACATACACTCTTCCAACTGGCAGCCTTTAATGAACCGAGCTATCTCCCTTGTACATTCAAGAGCAGCATCTTGTCCATTTGGCCATGGAAGTGACAGCCATTTGGAACATTTTCCTTCCAACAGCAATGAGAATAAGTAGTATAGTGAGAATTTATGTGGCAAGTATAAGTAAATATAAGCTATCCTGTGGGTGTGTTTTGGGATGGTTAATATCCTGCATTAGGAATGAACATTGTATTCAACGAGCCTTGGCCTTGGCAATACACAGTGTCTGTACGATATCTAGAAAAGCATGTTTACCCATAAAATTGGTAAAATATATGAATAGCTAATGAAAACAATAGATTAGACTATAGATGGCAATTAGGTCGTCAGACGACGATGCCCTGTCGACTCACTTGGCATGGAATACATGTGCAGCCTACAGGTACAAGGGGTCATCTCAAAGATATTTTACACCTTTACATGTGTTGAATATGTCTCATTTATTGATTAACAAGTTATGTGTCTTTCTTTCATAAAGTGTGTGTTGAGATAAAAGAGTATGATAGCCACAGATAAGCTTAAATCAGCCATTGTATTAAATGTCTCAAAATATATAAGTAGTCGACAGGACCGGGTATCATTGATAAATTGTTATGATATGTAGTTTACTTCCCCAGTTTAATTCCTCTAAAGGATTATCTTATCTGATATCTCTATTGCCCGGGCACCTGACACCAATCACCATGAGTGACACCCTCTCAACATATAACAGATTATTTATGTTGTAACATGGCTTGTAGTGTTCAAGTGTCATCAGCTTCTCAATCATGGAGTCAGACTCAGAAGTGGAATCGGTCAGAGGTATGACAATGGGCCTGACACGACAAAGTCCTTACAGTTAGCCCAGACCTGCTGTCGGATTCAGAACACAATGTCTCACCGGAGTCCGTAACTTGATAACGTGGCCATGAAGCTTTGCTAACATGTCTGATCTGTTGGTTACCTGTGCTGTCCGATTTTCTCCATGACCTGTACCTTGATTTCTGCTTTTTTAAAAGACACCTTGCATGAGATCAGAAATTCTTGCATTGAGCCTTACGGTAATTTATGGTGGGTGTCACGTCAAATGCACCTGGACCCTGTGGTACATATAGGTAGTACCCTTGCTGACAATGACGACAACGACCCCTATCAGCAACCTGATGAGGTTTATTGACAGTTACCTCCCCTTGCACTTACATTCCTCCCACTGGTCGCCTATGATGATCAGGAAAGTGATGCATGTCCCGAAACAGTACATCAGCAGTGTAAAGGCTGATGCTAGTTGTGCTTTCCTTCCACACGCTGACAACATGACGTCCTGGTACGTGGCGCTGTGATTCAGGTCAGAGATGTACGCCAGGACAAAGATGGCCATTACAACAAATGCCATCATTATCTGAAATAGTTAGATATCTGTGTGAGTGAGTGAGTGAGTGAGTGAGTGAGCGAACGAACAGGTTTTTGATACCCCATGCCTCCCCATCTATCCTCATTTAAATATGAAAATTTAGAAACCTTACTAAGCTTGTTTAAATCACTAATTTCAGCAACATTTGACCTTTTGGTCAGCATATTGGCTTAAGATGTTGAAAACTCAAAACAGTTGTTTGCACCATTGAATTGTAGTCTATTGTATAGTGTCCTAGGTGAAGCTTTCGAGTAGTGGCCATTGTGAAACTGTTGATGACGTCTCCCTTTTGAAACTATTGTTATAATGACTTTGTGGAAACTATTGTAATAGTGTCCTTAGTCAAACTATTGTATAGTGTACATTGTGAAACTATTGTGATAGTGTCCATAGTCAAACTATTGTATAGTGTACATTGTGAAACTATTGTGATAGTGTCCTTAGTCAAACTACTGTATAGTGTACATCGTGAAACTACTATTACAGTGCCCTTGGCCACACTATTGTTGCAGAGTCCTGGTCAAACTACTGTATGGTGTCCACTGTGAAACTACTCTTATAGAATTCTTGTTGAGACTATTGCATGAAATGACTCTTTGTTGAAAATTTTGTATAGTGCCTATTGTAAAACTATAGTATAGTGTTCATGGTGAAACTATTGTACAGAGGTCATGGTGAAACTATTGTATAATAATAGTTAATAATAATGATTGATTTGTATTGCACCAAACTTCCAACTTTTGGTGCTCAATGGCAAGTTCCTGATCAGTATGTCAGCTTTGAATATTGCAGATGTAGGAATTATAGAAGAGGCAGGTTTTCGAAAAGCTACAAAATCATCAGTAGGTCTCTGCACTCTTGACCTATTGTGGCAGCTTATTCCACAAACTGGGATTTTTCTATCACCCACTGTTTGAGTGTATATTGAGTCCAAAGTGAAACCCTTACATGAAAATCATGTCTAAATACACTACAAGGTTGCACCCTGATCCCACTGATGCACAAACTTGAGTCATTTATAATGTCTCACTCACAGAAGGCTGTGTGATGATTTTAATTATTCGGTGAACTACATCTGTAAGATATAAATGTAACATGTGTGTACCGAAGTACCTCAGTTCGACGTCAAGCCCAAGCAGCATGGGTAATTACACACATCACCGCAACTTACAAATGGCAAATGTTGGAGTACAGTGCATGAAGTTTAGAGGCAGTGAGTGTATTAAAAGATCACTGTAGTGTTGAACATTAACAGTTAATCTGAGAATCTGAATCTAGTTCACATGCTCCTTTCAGTAAGTCATAGTGTAGTAGTGCATGATAAACATAGCAATTCCAATCCCTTAAAAATCACCCAAAGGGTAACATGTTAAATTTGGGACTAACCTGTGAAGATCTGAGAGGGAACTGACCTTCCGCAACCAATGCTTGATGCTTGTTTTAAGAGGCGACTAATGAGATTGAGTGACTTGGTTAATTTACATGTCATCTTTTCCGAATTGTGTTGATCGATGCTGATGCTGTTGATCACGGGATTGTCTGGTCCAGACTCGATTATTTAGAGCCCACAACCATACAGCTGGAATACTGCTGAATGTGACGTAACACTAAATTCACTCATTCTCTCTTTATAGGACTACACTCTCTAAGTCAAGTCTTGATGCTAGCACTATTGACCACTTTCAAAATGGCAGTAAGTATTTGTAGTTTTCGGATGTGGGAGACGTGCCAGTTTACCCTTGTCAGAGGGGGACACAAGTGAAGGGTCAACACCACCAATAGTCCAACTGCTGTATTTGTGAAAGCCACAGTGGCTGAATGGGGTAGATGGCCGACTTTGTGTGTTGCCGATTAGGTGCCAGACTCTGAGGGTGTGGTTTTGAATCCTGGATGGGACTCAACTAATCAAAAGTACTAGAGTCTGTACTTTACTGAGAAAATATAATATGTTACATTTGACTTTCTAAATGGCAATGTATTTGTCAAAAAGGGTTTAAACATTGCATATAGTTAGAACTTTACTGACCAATAGCAGTGTATGAAAATCCAACAAAAAGAAAGGAAGCCCACATGGCTGACAACTAAAAAATGTTGCTGGCCCTGTCAACATGTAAGCAGCCATGTATTTAAAATAGGAAATTGTGATATGGTGTTAAAATGAAGCAATTAGTGAATTACTTGTCGTGAGGTAAACATAAACATGTGTAAAAGCAAATTCAATAAAACCATGACTTGCAGGTCACTGTTGATTCATTTAGTGTCATTGCAGAAAAGAACGACATTATTCACTGGCTTAAAGCATGCTCGAGCCTAGTCACATTTAGTGTTAGATAAATGGGTAGGATGATCTGTGCAAGTTAAGTTTGATTGATCATGAACTATACAGACGTCATCTAGCTACCACAACTGTAAAATATTTTCAGAATATTTTCTGTAGTAAATGACATGGATAGATATATACCCTTGGAAAATGTACTAATTATAAGGTGACCATAATTTAAGTCACTAAGGTTACCTTTGTGAAGTGTTAAAAAATGTGACTAAGTTTAACCTTAGTAAAGGTTGCTTCATGAAAGGTGCCCCACAGCACAGTTCATTCCTTATTCGGCTTTTGAAATTTAGGCTGACCTTGTCTTTGAGTAATGAAATGAATGACTACATTATCCATTGGGACGTAAGCAGCTCTCAATACTCACTGTTTGGATGATAATGGCAATGAGGACACCTCCAGCCTGGTCGTACGCCTGAGGGAAGTTGAGAAGTCCTGCCCCCAGGGCGGCATTGACCACCAGGAAGGCAGAGGAAAACCAGGAAGACCCTGAGAAGAAACCAAAATAGTGTAAACATTTCTATAGGACAGATCTAAATTCCACTTTCTGTCAACTGAAACAAAATTTTGGGATACTTACTATTCATAACTGAGGTCTAGAATGATTCTTGTAGACATCAGACTTTGCCAAAACTTCAATGTTTGATTGAATACAGCATATGTAATACTCTATGGCACACTGTTTGTAATGTCAATACAACGAAAGTGTAGTTTAAAGGATTTTTCCTCGAAGCTAATGCAATCGCTTTGAATTATTCATATATATATATCTGGTTGGTTAAGCAGTAATGAAAATACTGGTGCAGAATATCAAACACTTAAATCAGGAATGTGCTTCAATCCTCTATTGACGTAACAGCATACGTCAATAGTTCAGTTTTCAATTCGTACAGGTAAAACTTTATATGCTTTGGTGCAGAGTGAAACCTCAAAATTCTGGACAGCAGTCTTCCAATTAAATCATCAGGATTAATTAATTTTGGTTAAGGAATCAAGGTAAGTACATGTAGTTTGTTTCTGTTTGTTTTGTAACCCTGCGCTGAGTGTCCATGTACACGAACTGGCGATCGAGACTGTGAGCAATGATCCCTCACGCTTTAATGATAATAATAACAATAATTGGCCACTTATACATCGCTGAACTCTGCACTGCAGGGTGAACAGAAGCAATGAACAGAGGTATGATACACATTCATCAATGGAGCATAACCTGACAACCTAATCCATTTTTCTTCACTTCTTATAACACTTCCACCATGTCTAAGATATGCGATTTCCAGATTAACATATGTCCACACTAATACTGTTCCACTGTAATTCATGTTCATTGCCTCTCATGACCAGTTTAGATTGCTGGAGCCTATTCAAATGCCCAAACTCCTCAATGGAAAGGCCCTTTTAGCATTCCCAGCAATTCATATTCGAAGTGGGTATTCCAGATTAACAGGTGTCCAGATTACGCTGTTTCACTTCAACTCCTTGATCCTCACTTATCATTACCAGCTTAATTAGCTGGAGGCCTAATCTAACTGAAATCCCATTCTCAGCATATCATGTCCGGAAATTCCAGATTAATGAGTGTCCTGGATAATGAGGTTTACTGTAATTACAGGGAAGTTCAGTTTTCTGAAGCATCACTGCCAATCAGTAAGGGAGATCGTGACTGAAGTGAATGAGTGAGTATATTGCACCAGTGTAGGAAGGAAGAAAAGCCAAACTGATGCCATTTAGGAAGTGATCAAATGCAACATATGTCATATTTGGGATTTCACTTCCTCAGTAAAGTACAAATTCTATTACTTTTTTGGTTGAGTCCCATCCGGGATTCAAACCTGCACCCTCAGAGTCAGGCACCTAATCGCCAGCACACAAAGTCAGCCGCCTAACCCGCTCAGCCACCACGACTTCCATGCCGCCTAACCCGCTGAGCCACCGCGACTTCCACGCCACTTTTGTGGAAGTCGCGGTGGCTGAGCGGGTTAGGCGGCTGACGTCTAGAACTTGTGATCATGTCATTTTCATCAAAAAGAGGATTTACCTGTTATCAGAGACCATGGCAGTAAGGTAGTCTGTTGGTTTGCCCATCATGCCAGTTAAGATCAGTGTTCGATTCCCACAGTGATGATGTGGGTACAATGTGTTAAGCCCATTTCTGGTGTCCACTGCTGCTGGAATATAGCTGGAATATTGCTAAAAGCAGCGTAAATCCAAACTCACTCACTCATTTATAAGAGACCATATTATTGGCATGGAATATACAAATATAAAGAATTTGTCTGTACAACACCTCAATTGAACCAAACACTTGTCAGTAGCAGCTGAAAGTTGGTTTTATTCATGAATGAAAATGGATAATTGGGGATGGCTTAACATACTAAAACAGTTCCTCAATAGGAAAAATAGTTAGTGTAAAGAATAATAAATGACTATCAACAGAATTGTTTGTGCCGTTGATTATACTTAATCTACTGTAATGAAATGAAGTTGTAATATACTGAGACAGAATACAATTAATGTTTTGTAATCCATGCAGAAATGTGTCTCTGCTCAGCAGTGATGTGAAATATGTTGATTTCTTTCTGACATTTTTTTTTATTTATGATCAAGGTTACTTGAGAATCATGAAAAGCTGTTCTTTAACAAGACAATAACACCACACTTTTTTCTCACTGAAATATCATATGCAACTTCAAAAACAACAGTCATTTGATCATATCTATGGGAATCCATAAAAAGAAAGTGTGTTAATAGCTTTCAGCCATAGAAAAAGAAATAATCAAATATGGCCATCATAAGAATTAGGATTACATAGTATAGGATCAAAACAGTCAGATATGAATGAAACACAACTTAAAAAAACCCAAAACATGTGCTTACATGAAGATAAAAAATATTTGGGTGTTGAAAGTCTCATGATGAATTATTAGTCTTTCAAAGAATATGATTCCTAGGAACATAAGTTTAGAACAAATTCAAACTTTTCAATTTGAATTCTCACTAGTAAAGTTTGGATGTTTTCCTTCAAAAAAGTAATGCTAAATCTTTCTTTTCATCAGTCACTAAAATGTCAGTTAGAACGAGAACAATAATTTGACACATGGCTTCACTTTGATGGTGTGGCTCATTAAAATTTCATGCAGCTATCCTGGTTTTTACAAGCAGCTTTTCAACACACAGTTGGCAGATGAATTGTTCTCTAAATTCAGCATTATCAATTATAACTTTTTATACTGATAAAATTATGTGATCAAAGTTACTTTTGTGTAGGAAAATACTTACCAGTGTTGAGCCAGTTTATCTAAACTCAGGGCTAAAATGCTTTTCACCAGGTCAACAGTTTTATCACAGTGTCATATTACTCTCTCATAACACAGCTCACTCTATATACCTGTGCAGGATATCTGCGTACACCACACTGTATACATACTATCCAATTAAACATATTTAAGACATTCAGCGAGATGATAATGGGTAATTAATCCCATAATATTTTCAAATGAGTACACACCTGTACACACAAGAAATGACTGACCTGATCACACAAATTTGGGCTGATCTTCACACAAACTTGGACAGCCTGTACACAAACTTACCCTTTTATCTGTTCACAAAAACAATCAAATACATCTGTAAACAGAATATATTTGTTGATTAATTCAGTATTCCTTAAGCATTTTAGTACTTAAAGTCTGATGACATGGGATAACTACTTGCCTATAGAACATTTTTTCACTTTTAATGATTTCTTACATTTGAGATAGGTTCAGTGATGACAATGATGAAAGTTATTAACACATTTGAACCAATATCTAAACAAATGATCACTGTAATATCAATAAACTTGTCAAGCAGAGTTACTTGAACAGAAAAAACAGAATGTCTCACTCACAAAATAAAAGATGTTATCTAAAAATATAGTCAGTATTGTACTTTCTAACTTCTGAAATTCCAATCCAATAAATATTAATTGGAATGATAACTTACGATGTGCAACTACTTGAATTCAATAGATAACCTCTATTAGAAAGTGATCATTGTGTTTACAGCTTTAACGATCACCCAAAGAGAGTATACTTAATTAAATCGGAAATATGCAAGGTATTATAGTGCCATGTTTTTCTAACACAAACACCACCTGTGTATGCATAGCACCATGTTACATATACAAACATGTTTTAGCATTTATTTAACAAATTGTAAAACCATGACAAACATATTTGCATTATGATGATTATCATACTTGAGGTTATCTGAAGTACAGTAATGAATAAATACCTTCATCTGAATCCAGGAAACAGCAGCTAGCTCTAACTCATCAATGATTACCAATCAGGTTTAGTAGTGAACATATTGTCTCAGTACAAAATGTATTAAGTACAGATGGTCCATTTTCACTATGTAGAGTCCATTAGCTGTCCGGTACCAACTAGACATGTGACACTGGCTATTGAGTCTTTTATGACTAGCATAATCTATTCAAACAGTTTGTATATTGTAATAGGCATTCATACAGGCATTAAAATATTTATTCCATTACACCTCAGTCTCTCTCTTGTGTGGAATATCAGCAATATTTTATTATTGCTCACAGACAGGCTTTCTTGTTGGTTCGTTGGGACATTTGAAACAAATCAGCTAGAAATCTGAGAAAACCTCAGCCAAATGGAGCATGTTATAATAATGAATGTGAAGAAGGTGATAATTTCCCTACACAGATATTCATGCTAAATGCGTGATGCATAAATATGGGAGATATATATGGGTGAGGACTTTGTGCTTCGGACATGATAATGAAACACAACTGGACTTGTCATTTGGATTATTAACAACAAAAAAATCATAAAGCTTTGAAAAGTTACCATGCTTGGAATCAGCTTCTGTTAAAATTAAACATTCATTACTAAGCAATGTATGCAATGTAGACCCAACAAAATTTATATGTAAACATGAAAATGTACACCTTAAATCAAAATTTAGATATACATGTAGGTACATATACGTCTGCACTTAGAGTTAATTGTTTGTCTCTGCCCAAGTGTAACACAAACGAACGCTTGTTTAATTGCAAGGAAGTCTACATGATCTACATGCAAACTCGTATTATCTTTAATGCTAGTTACACCATGAACAAAACTTAAAACCTTTGATAATTGCAGGTGCATCTTTCCCCTTTCTTCCTGTCAGCAACCCAACTTCTTCCTCATCTTGGGAAATGACTATTTCGTCAGCTATATCAGGAGCTTGGAGAGACATGGTTAGGCTATTCAAAAACCGAAATGTTACGTCCACAGTCTTTAAACATTAACCCTAAACATAAAATGTCATAACCATCATGTTTATATTTTGCATGGCGTAGAAAGTTGCATCCGCCATGATTAAGTCATGTGACTGAAAGTGTAAGCGATAAATATTTTAAAATGGAAAGGGCCAATAAAATAAAGTAAATTATACTGTAAAACAGCCTAAAGATATTCATAGTGGTATACTAAGCGATATGATCCCCATCAGTTATGCAGTCTTTCATTAGACAATGGTCATTTGAAACACATATTATTTATGCCCTTGTGTTGTCTTTCAATGGTTTACATAGGTCACATGACAAAACTACGTCACTTTTGTGTTGGTTCCCTGACGCAAAACAAGGAAGAAAAGATGGCGGATAGAAACAGAAAGAGATCAAATCATGTATTTGTGTTGCAAGTTTAGAGTTTTGCCAGTCGCAATCGTTGATTCCAACCCATGAAATTTGAAGACGGAAGTGTCAGTGTATTGAAAAACCATGGGCCTCAAGCTTAGTACGCACAATCAGCCCCGTATGAGAACATACTCGGGGAGCAGTCCTGCTGGCAGCAGTTCGGCCACAGGGGATTTAGCCATGGGTCGATCAGGGGGTGCTGCCGCCCGTGCCCGTGCCAGAAGTCTTGGAAGCTTCCAATCCCCTGGTCATTCGGGTGCTTTGACTATACCAACATCAAACGGCGCCGCTCACAGAAGCAATACGCCTGATTCTGATTCAAGCTCACCAGAAGAAGGGGGACCGTTCGGGCGCGCGTTTGCTCACTCTCTACCCGTTCATTTGTTTGCATTACAAGGTATGTATACCCCGTTCATGTTTAGTTTCAGCCATAAAATGTGCAGTTTTGTTTAGGTGACAACAGCATGTATGTGTAAACCTCGAAGTGTAGCGCGCACCTGTCGAGAATACACCAGGTCTGACGTATGTAATATGTGCTAGATCATTGTATGAACTCACGTCCGGATTGTTTACATGAATGTTTTTGTCCCGCAATCAGCCACGTGGATCAAATGTCATGTGATGACAACATGCGACCGAGGATAGCTGAATATGGAGCTGACTTTGCCCACCTTTGTAACAGCATCAAATGTGATACATATTTATTTCTGTTACAGCTGATCAGCTGATCACCCCACGTGTTAAAAAGAAACAGTGTTGTTGCAGTTTTGGGAATAGAATTTGTACAAAATATTGATATGAAAACAGTTTTGGAAGTTTTTAGAAGGTTTTGATGGAGAAGGTGAAGTCATAGTTGACTTAGTACTGTTGATTTTGTGCTATGATATCACAGTTACTGTCATTATGCCATGCTGATGACCTACAATGTTTGATATGTTATTGGTTCACGACTCTTCTATGGCAAAGTATTTAACATTCATTTGTCACATTTCATTAGCCAATACATTGCTTATGGGTTTGATAGGAACGTGATGAGAGAATGAAATATGCATGCTATTACGTGTCACCATGTATTGCTGAGTTTGAGCTGATTTCAGTCGTTGCTTATGACGTTACCATATGTGAAGAGAAAGCTCCCATGTTTGCATGCTACTAAATAAACCATTCATTAACTTTGCATCTTTGAGGTCTTGGATTGTTGCCAGATCCTAATGGTTTTATGATTGATTGCAGAATACACCAAGAATCAATCACTTCCACATGCAGTGGAAACTGTTGAATGAAGACTATGACCAATGTGATTATGGTTTTCACTTTCTATATGGATTGTACCCCAAACTCAGTGCATTTCCACATACAACAGAATCTTCTCAATGCAAGAAACTGCCTAATCTGTCTTTCTGTTATGCTCAAAACAAATTCATGTACTTGAATGATATGTAAAATGTTCATCATTGTCAGAGGAGGCAACTCTGTTTGTCAAGTTAACTAACATCATTGGTTTTGCTGTCTTGGTTGATGCTGATTGAGTCATTGATTGATGCTTTTGATTGACTCTTTTTATTTACAGACTATTGTCACATAAAGAGGAATATTGATGATAGCAGTGTTACAAAAGAAGCAAGCAAAGAGTGACATTTTCCTGCTATTACATTTATGAAGTAGGGTCACATTTAGAGAAATGTGAGTGATATTATTACCTATTGGGTTGGAAACAACGAACCAATATAAATTGTATGTGCACGCTAGTTCAGATACTGCCTTCTGTTCCCCAGTATATTGTTTACAAAGGGCTCAGACGCTAATACTTTGAGTTGCATTAAACAACAAACGTCAAAACATCTGCATTGTAAAACAACATTCACACTCACCTATCTTTAAAACAGTTTCATTGTAAGAAAACTAAAACCCGTTCATCCCAGCATATTTCCCATAAGTTTCCATTTTGGTCATGTGATTTCATCTTTCATTCACCTTATCACGACCACAAATGTGAAGAAGAAATATAAATACACACTGTCATTCAACTAAGAATATGTTTATATGCTCTCAGCTCCTGCTACACTATTCCATTGGTTGGAATGCATTTAACATGGGATGACTGGAGTAGGCTGTGTGACATTCAGTGTTGACCAGAGCTTTAAGTTTAACTCACTCCATGACCCTGTCCTTCCTACTGACAAGTCGTGTCAGGTGGGACATGATCCACCAGATAACAGCAGCAACAGCTGTACTAATCCATAATATGAAATCTCTGCTCAACAAGGGTACTTTCCTTTTCAGTACCACTTGTGACAGATAAAGATTTTTTAACATTTTTTTTTCAGAATTGAATAAGCACATGATATATAAAAGAATGTGTAGCCTCAGTTTTTTATTCTTGAATAGGAATGATAACCAGTAGCTAAGAGATGAATGAACACTCACTAATAGTGTCCTTCAGAAAAGATGCAAATTTACTCATCTTGATAAGTAAATGGCCACCAACAACGCTGACATGTTTTACTGATGTAAATGTTTTTCTGTCACAAGAGAAGCCAAATTTTGCCTTTTGTTGGATGGTTTATTCATTTTGGTCTCTTCTGATAAAATGTAATAGGCTTAAATTGACTTCTTAAATCCGCGTGTATCCATGGGTATCCATGTGTTTAAAACATTTGATCTTTACACAGAAGACTGGAGCTAACTTTCGCACATGGGGGGTCAGTGGGGTAGCCTAGTGGTTAAAGCATTCGCTCGTCACGCCGAAGACCCGGGTTCGATTCCCCACATGGGTACAATGTGTGAGACCCAATTTCTGGTGTCCCCTGCCCTGATATCGCTGGCATATTGCTAAAAGCAGCGTAAAACCAAACTCACTCACTCCGCACATGGGTGGTACATGGGTTCAATTAGTGAAGCCATTTCTGGTGTCTCCTGTCATGATATTGCTGGATTATTTCTGAAGGCAGCGTAAGACCATACTCAATTACACATCTTTCTGTGTTTGACATATACAGCTCTGAAAGCATAGAAAACAAATTCCATTGATATGTTTGGGGGAAAATGCTATTAAGAGGAAGTAAATCGCTAAGTTTATGAAGAAATCTTTTATCCATGGTTTCAGCTTTCAGCTTTGTGTGGTGATTAGTGGACCCAGTCTGAAGTATCAAGATTTCATCCAATTTAACCACATTCCAATTCAATATCAATGTTACTGTCATGATCGTAATTGTCAACCGCTGCAACTCGAAACAGGGGACTGTATTGAGCAGCGTCTGTACATTCCATTTCTTGTTAACGTGATATCCGATGAGCTGTTGTACCCAATTTCTTCAAATTTAGGGACAACCTACATTGGGGAATTATGCAGACACCATTTGATTTGAATGACCTTGACCTTATTTTCAAGGTCACCATGACTCTTTGACCATTCTTCAAACTCTTGTTATTGCGATATCTCATGAAATGTTGTACTCAGCGTCTTCAAATTTGATGACAGCCTACATTAGGGGAATGTGCAGACAGCAGTCATGTTGGGTGTCCTTAACCTATTTCCAAGGCCATTACGACTCTTTGACCACTCTTCAAACTCTTGTTAACGCGCTATCTCATGAACTGTTAAATTCAGTGTCTTCAAATTTGGTGACAGCCTACATTGAGGATTATTTTCAAGGTCTTCACGATGCTTTAACCACTCTTTAAATTCTTTTACTTGTTTACCCAGTGTCTTCAAATTTGGTTACAGCCTACATTGAGGATTATTTTCAAGGTCTTCACGATGCTTTAACCACTCTTTAAATTCTTTTACTTGTTTACCCAGTGTCTTCAAATTTGGTTACAGCCTATGTTGGGGAATTAGGCAGACACCAGTTGATTTTGGTGACCTTGATCTTATTTTCAATATGACCATGACCCACTTTGTCCTCTTTTCAAACTTATGTTAATTAATGCAGTATTCCATAAAACATTGCAAGCAATGTCCTCGCAATGTCCTCGCAATGTCAAGAGCGTACATTGGGTGATTGTCGAGACACTAGAGGCTTCATGGGTTTTAGTTTTCCATTGTAACTAACTGACAAAACTAACATACATAACACGCTATGAACTTTTCAGAAAATAAAATACAATCCCTTACTTTGCATACTTTATTTTCTAGGTCTTCATCATGTATAAAATGGTGTCTGCATGTACAATCAATTTCATTCACTGTCACACAGAAGCTTCCAATATGTCACAAAACGTATCAATGGAGAATCGCTATCACCACACATTAATAAAATAGATGTGAGATTTTTCATGTTATAGTTTGATTTAGAGGCACTATGTCACACCAGACATCTGTTGAAATAAATAATAATTTCTTGCAGCAATATTAACTATCAGCCCTCAGGGAAGCTACCATGTAATTTATTTCCACAGATAATTACATATTTGGATTACAATATTAAACTCCAAACCCTTAAAATGAATTAATGCAATGGGCTCCCACACCTTCTACTGGACGAACATTATTTCAAGCGAATCACATAGAGTTATGCCCCTTGGTGTTATCAACATATGATTGAAACCTTTCAGCAGACACCGACAAAACTGCATGCAACAGTTTTCGATGTATGGAACAAGTGTCACATTCCATATATAGCATTTGTTCTCTATTTACATATGATTTTGAAGTTGTTCGCGTGAAAGTTTCAATTTTCAATTTCAGGCAAGTCGTCAAGATAATAGATCTTTTATTTCATCAATAGGAAGCTTAAGTGAGTGCTTACACCCCAATATTTATAACATAGGCCAAAATATTGTTCAAAATGTGTGACATCATGCTTTAACAAAGTTTAAGAAATTATAATCACTACCAAACTTTGATGCTACCTTGTGTTCACGAAACACAGACCAATGGCACCCATCACAAGCACATACAGAGACAAGCTAATTGTTTCACCTTGGGGGACATACAAGAACATGCAGTACATGTCAGAATGTACATGTGTAGGACTGCACAGTATACCACAATATGCTTTTCAGTAAACATTGCAATATCTGTGTTGGAACTTTTACATTGGTAAAAGAATATAACAGGGCTTAAAATTTTTTTATAAGCCACTTGCCATTGGGCAAGCGACTTTAAGAAAGTAACTTGTCCTGACTAATTTTCCACTTTCCATTTTTATGACATAATCATGATGATGAAATTATGAAGGAATAAATCAACATGATATTTGATGTTAATGTTTACTGGACTATTTATTTAAGTGATAAACAGGCAAGAAAGATAATTTAACTTTATTATTATTGCAAAATTTAATAGGTACATTTTAAGTAGATGTGAAATGAAACCTTAAGTGGAAATTATGTACTAGCCCATGGACAAGTAAGGTACCAGGATTTGATGGTCCGAAGTGAAAACTGACTTGTTCCAGGTGCAGGCGTCGGGCAATGCGATTTTTTAGCCTCTGTATAGGACGTTTTGTGATCATCTCTTGGATTTTAATTCAAATCTACAAGACTGTAAATTGTATGTGGATGGATTATTTTTGTGTGTGTGTGTGTGTGTGTCTGTGTGTATCTTGTGTGTGTCTGTGTGTGAAGCAAATGATGAGAATACCTAGTGTACAGTAGTTTCTGAAATAATTACAATCAGTAAACTGTGTCGTGTAATTATTTCAGAAACTAACTTTGTTTTTGTTTGTTTTCCCTCATTTTCTTTTTTTCTCTCTTTTTTCTTATTTTATTTTTGTGTGTTTGTGTGTGTATGTGTGTGTGTGAGAGAGAGAGAGAGAGAGAGAGAGAGAAATAACCCCGAAATAAAGGAAGAACTAACCACCAACCTAATTTTTAATTTTGAGATTGATGTTATCCAAACCATAACATACAATTTTATTGCCTAATTATGTTGAAGATAAGGTCTGCTTGTATGATCATGGTCACTCACTGACAATCACTTTAGCTCCCAATATATCCATATAAAAATCGGAATACTTAAATCGCTATCTATTGCAGTATGGAAGTACACAACCCTGCAAACATGAAATGCAAACCATGAAACATAAAATTAGGAAACACAATGCACTTACTTTTTACGCCCCCTGATACGTGCGATGTATTGTCCCAGGTATTGTCATGAAGAAGTACTTCCATTGCCTTCCTCTCCATTCTGAGGATCAGGATGTCAGATGTAGCCCCATAATATCAACATGATTTTAGCCCCTACTTTGCTAATTCTGTTAAACTTTAAAATTGCAGACAGTCCAATAAAAATTTAATGAAAACTGCTGATGTTGAGGCATGAGGTCTTGTTTGATGGAATTTACACATCCCACCCTTGCTTATTCCCTAGATAAACATCATCACATCCCATTTGTGCAGATCATCACTTAAGCTGTTGATCACTGGACTTTCTGGTCCAAACTCGATTATTCACAGACAACCACTATATCTACAATATTGCTGAGAACAACCAAACAAAGCCTTAGATACACTGAAATTTCATTTGCGTGGACTTCTTGCCATCACATGTTTATATATGACACGGCACAAGACCATAGGTAGAGTGACGTGTTAATTTCAGCAGACGCCGTAGGGATTTGTCATGGACTTCCGTCACCTGTGGGATCCCTCCACAGGTAAATAATGTGTTGGCTATTCCCAACAAACAGTCCTTAGTCTGTCCACATGTGGATGAGAGATTTCTGTAGCACACATCTGATGTGCGTCAATTACCAGTTTTTTCTGTTGTGGTCAGAAACACACGGTAATATGACAGACCTGTGATTTTTATACCATTATTTTTAAGATTTTAAGAGAGACGAAATGGATGGAACTGAACAGATGCTGAAAACATATAACAGTACAATTTGCCTCAATAGCGGAAATGCCAGAATGAAATGCCACACAGCACTAGGTGCAGTATTTGGGACATTGCTGAAAACTTGTATGCCTGTAAAACGTACTGGGGAAAGAATGAATCTCAGTAAAGCAGTATATTGATAATATGTGTTTTGGAAGAATGACCCTCAGTAAACCAATGTACCATTGACATATGTTTTGGAAAGAATGAACCACGGTAAACCAATGTACCATTTGTATGTGTTTTGGAAAGAAATAAACCTCAGTAAGCCAATATGCTGACAGTATGTGTTTTGGAAAGACTGAACCTCAGTGAACCAGTATACCACTGACATGTGTTTTGGAAAGACTGAACCTCAGTAAACAATATACCACTGACATGTGTTTTGGAAAGAATGATCCTCGGTAATCCAGTATACCGATAATGCTTATTGTAAAAAGAATGAACCTCAGTAAACTAATATACCCATAATATATGTTTTGGAAAGAAAGAACCACAGTAAACCTGTATATCTATACAACATTTTGTTTTAAGAATGAATCACAGTAAACCAACAAATCAGTATTACTGTACACCCTTTATGATCTGGAGACAATGACTAAAGTAAAATCTGAGACGTACTGTTCAACATTTCAGAAGGATCAAGACTCAGTATTTGACTGAAGGTTTTGCCCCTTAGGATATATTGAGCTGTGTATCTGATGAAAAATCATCAGTAATCACCCACTTACTGCTTTTTGATTTATCAACACAAGTACAAAAAATGTGAAAATAACAACCACAACAATTCACTTGTGGGTATGTGCATGTTTTGTTTCGGTTATATTTTTTGTAATTAAATGTTAACCTTTCAATGCCATGGTATCAATTGCACTATAATCTTAGTACCTATGTAATTTGGTCTAACCAGTCTGTTGGATTTGGCAGACATGTTATACACCTCACAAATGCATCAGTTACAACTAGTTCTTCCATATAATTATATTTCATCTGAAATTACAACTTTGCACCTGAGTCTGAAAGAATCACCAAGTCTTTAATGTGCATATGGTAATTTATCACGCAGATATCAGCTACTGTAAGGAAGTCTGCGTTGCAATTTGGAGACTCTGCTAAGCTAGCATATTGATACAGTTTGGTATACATTCTGCTACTTGGTTTGTGCAATGTTTTGCATGAAATTCTAGCAGGAGTATGTTGTGCTGAATCAGCAGATGTTTAACTTGCATGAGTAAAGTTAGTTAATGATTTTATGCAGTAAAAACATTAGTTTGTTTCATGATATGTTGGAAGATCAAGCTGCTGCTAGCACATGTAGTTGTTAGTTATGTATCATAGTAAAGTATCAATCGTGAAGGTCCCGGGATAGAATAGGCCTTCAGCAACCCATGCTTGCCATAAAAGGCGACTATGCTTGTCGTAAGAGGCGACTAACGGGATCAGGTGACTTTAGCTCGCTGACTTTTTTGACACACGTCATCGGTTCCCAATTGCACAGATCGGTGCTCATGTTGTTGGTCACAGGATTGTCTGGTCCAGACTCGATTATTTACAGACTGCCACCATATAGCTGACTCATTGCTGAGTGTGGTGTAAAACTAAACTAAACTCACTCACTCACTCACTCACTCGTAAAGTATCATTTACACTAGCATCAAAATAATGTACCATGCCGAGGTGAAAGTGATGGGGTGTGATGTGTCTAAGTGGAGCTGACTTGGGTGCAGGTCTTGTTGGTAGTGGCAGATATTCAAATAATCGATACAGAATTAATTAATTCATGAATCAGTACATCAGAGAATCATGATAATATAATTAGTAATAGTTTACTACTTTTGTTGGTAGCCCAAAGCATGGGTCATGTTGAAGCTAATCCGACATGATCAGTGAAGTTATGTAAGCATGAATGATAATATTGAATATTTAACTAGAGCAGTGTGTTTGTGTTGACACGTTTGCTGTTAATTATGCATTGCTGTTGTAGCTTTAGGTATGAAAAGATGAAAGGTGTTGTGTAAATTTGGATTAGTAATTCATCAACAAGATAAATGAATGAGTTGTCCTGCATGGTCAGTTCAGCAAGTGCATCATATGGTTAGATATCGATTCTCTTGGTTCTAGTTATATTTGGACCTTGGGGATAGTAGTAATATTTTAGAGGCTTTGAAGATATTAACATAAGGGTTTGAGGCTAAAAATGTTGTATGATTCATTATAGTGAGTGAGCGAGTTCAGTCTAGCACTGCACTCAGAAATATTCCATCTATATGTCAGGACCAAACAATCCAGTGGTAAACAGTCTGAGCATCGATCTGTGCATTTGTAAACCAGTGACACGTGTCATCAAGTCATCAAGCCTGACCACCTTAATTGCCTCTTACAATAAGCATAGTCACCATCTGTGGCATGCATGGGTTGCTGAAGATCTGTTCAACCCTGGACCTTCCCAAGTCTGATGAGTTGGGATTAACATCGCTTTGAGCAGTATGACAATTGAGTGAGTATGGTTTTACACCGCTTTTAGCAATATTCTGGCTATGTCACGGCGGGGACACCAGAAACGAGCTTCACACATTGTACCCTTGTAGGAAGTTGTAACCCGATCTTTGGCATAATGAGCAAACACTTTAACCACTAGGCTATCCCAGCTTGTGTCAGCTTGATCATGTTGATGTGATGATGAAACATCAAATGATGCTTGGGAAGATCAGTGCTCATGCTGTTGATCACTGGACTGTCAGGTCGAGACTTGATTATTTATAGAAACCTGCCATGTAGGTGGAATATTCCAGATGGCAGCGTAAAACTAAACAAACTCACTCACTCACTCACTCACTCACTCACTCACTCACTCACTCACTCACTCACTCACTGATGCAGGTTTCAGACATATCTTGGTTTGGTGAAACCCATGAGCGAAAAATGAGACTGAAATGGAATTTCATTTCTTTTCAAAACAGATTCATTGATTCCTGGCATAGATATGTAATTATTTACATCTTTCTTCAGTTACTTGGAGCAGGAATGTGGTATTTTGTCAACAGTAAAATCCTGATTAAGTTGATTGTCGATACTGTTGCTAGGATATGATAGTCTCGGGGTTCCTTTTAATTACTACGTCATGTACATATGTCAGACATGTCTTTTTCAATGTGGATCATCTCATCTAGTTTCTTACATGTCTAAATCATGCCGAGTTTCATTAGTCTTTCGGTCTTGAACGTGCTCAACAACTTGTGAGGTAGCTTAGTTTGCTTAACAGTAGAAGTATTTGTTTGACAGTCATGTGGAAGACACATTTTGATTTTTATGGAGAATGATTTCTTTGGAAAAAGTATGTTGTTCTAGATAAAAGAAATTATAAAGTAGCTTTGAAAGAAAGTAATGTGTGTCAGCAAATACATATTGTTGTAAGCAGGTATTTAATAAAGAAGATATTTAATCTCATTGTCTTTTGTTGACAGAGCAAGTATGATATATAGATGACAACCTCTTTAGCTTGATGTTTTGATAAGATTCGTGTATCATGTTTTCAGTATTCAGTGCCACAAATCGTTTTTTTACACATGCAGCTAAATAAAATGTCTGGTCTCTATACCGCCTATGTAAATAGGTAGATAGCACTAAGAGCTTGCTTCTAAAACACTTGGATAGATACACTTCTCTCATATGTGAATACATGCAGTACAGAGGTGCTGTGACTGTACAAGTGAATAAAGTCATCTGATGTTTCCTGCTTCCTTCCGGCTAAGTGTGTACAGTAGAGTATCTCAGCGGAGAAGGAAACTGTGAAACTGGGGCATTCTCCATGTAGTCTTGCGTCCAATGAGGAAACTAGCCAGTGACGCAGTACATATCACGATATGTATGTTCCATTTTTTTGCCCTAGACATAAAAATTTAAGAGTCATCATGCAGCATTGCAAACTCCCGTCTGCCTGAACGTCTGGGATGGTCTTTTTTGTGACCTGACAGTCAGCTTTAAAAAGTTGCATGCCCGATGGTCTTGGACAAATCTGACTTTGGGTATAATGACTAAAGCCTTGACTAAAACAGATTTGAAAACATTATGCAGTTTCCCAATTCTTATTTATTATTTTAATGTCTTATTATTGTTCTTAATCCAAAAAATTCTGAACTGGCATCTTTCCAATCAAACTTTTAAATTCACTGCATATTTGAGATAATTTGGGCGTCAAACATGCAGGGTTTTTTTTGTGTCAGGGCAAGCACTGCATGTTCGTATGAAATCACAAGGAAACTTCTATATAGAGAATGCAGCAGGTACAAAAGAAAATGCTAGTTCTGGACATAGGAACTATTTTGGAAGTAGACTTCAAACTCTAATTACAATAATTTTTCCAGTATTTGGTTGACAAGATGCGAGGTTATTGTATGTCATGTCATTGTTGTGATATAAATTAACGATGTAATGGTATATCATTCCCCTTGCAGACTCATCCACAATCCAAAGCGTGCTCCTGCATGATTTGTGTACGTTCATACACAGGAACAGCACACACTAAGAGTATAAATGTATGACAATATCATTAGTTAATAGACTTGATGACCTCTCCAAAGATAAATATTGTTTATATCTCATCATGAAATGAATTGTGATTGTACATGTACACGATCCTAGATGACTTGTTGACATTCATTTCCTTGTCATTTGCCCAGGAAACAAATGGACAGTTCATAATTTAAACAATAGGGAGAAGTAAATATGAATCTAAATCAAATCAAAGCCACTTTACCTTTCTGTTTGGGAATATCCTGAACTGTGTTCATTTTTCAGAGCAGACCTTGTTCCATGAACATGTTTCTTTGTTATATGGCCTTGTGTAAAGAGATGGCGATAGTGTTCATGATATTTTGACATCTTGCATGTAGTTTCACTGTCATGGTAACTGCTGAGACCATTATATATAAACATGAACACTGGTAAATAAGACAAAGGCCAAAATAAAGTGATCCTTGTCATGTTCGGTTACACTGAATAATACATTTACTGTGAGCATGCTGATCAAGAAAATAAGAACTTTTTACTCTATCTCTGTGATGAATGAATAGATCTAGACTACTGATAAGTTATTTATGTATGATGCATGTGTTTGCATAAAACTATAGTGCATATGTTGGCATGATCAATGTGAAGTTCTCCTGTGATGCTGGTGGAATATTGTAATAGCAGTGTAATGCTAGTGATATACGGATAAGGGGTGTACAGACATAATGTAAGACTAAAAGTGAATGACATGAATATATGATTTCAAATGTATCTTATCTAGCCTCATGTAAGAATGTCGAGTTTTGATTGGTCCACGTGAGACTGATAAAATACCATGTACATCCATCACGATCCGCCAGCGGGAGTATAAAAGTCGTATACTCCCGCTGCGAAAATCATATCACCCCACTACGCCTCGGTGACGATGTGAAGTGAGAAAAGCGTGCATCGACAAGCCTTTAGTAACGTGTGTTGCATTGAGGTCAAATGGTCAGCTGGTGTCAACATGGCAGCAAGTCGATTCGATGCACGTTGTTTTGTTTTGATTTAGTGAAAACATTCAGCTAGATAAATGCGTTATCACATCGTGTTGAGGGAAATACGGGATTTTATCAGCCCCAAGTCCCTTACGAGGGACTGATAAAACCCCGTATTTCCCTCAACACGATGTGATAACTTATAATGTACACATATAAATACCTTTGTACGTCTAACGTAAATAATGTTTATGTATGTCTAACAATTGTATAAAGTTTAATAATTTAGAATAAGTTGTTTAAAATTATAAATAACAAACCACATCGCCGTCTCGTAAGCGCAAAAACATGTCAGTACCCTTTTAAAATTCTCAGTACACCTCCACCTGCAATATGAGGAGTAAGTATGCCCACACCCCAAATGTTTTCTGGAGCCCTGAATACTAAATACTCACTCACTCACCCACCCTTTTATCTCCATTATACATTACTATATGTACATAGAGGATGAGGGATTTCCATTTGAGAATTTGTCATGAAATTTGCTGCAAAATTTGAGCTAGACTATCAGTCCTCTGAGCAAACCTAGATCATAAGTCAATGCACTATTAATGTATGGTAAATTTATGCAGAAACAGCTCATTGTGATCAGTTGAGTGATACCGATGGCTTACTTTTATATATGCATTAGGTCATTGTATCATAATCCACAGACCTGGGCCCTGATCAAAAAAGTGTTCGTTAAGTTATAATCTGTCGCAACCCTATAGTTTATCATAGGGTTGCGCAATGTCGTATCACTACAAACAGTTTATGGGTCATGATCCTAAATAGCAGGGAGTTTGGTAAGCATTAGAGGATCTCATAGTGAGGTGTGATGAAATGGGGTTTAATGTCCGCAAAAAATATTCCGCACATAAGACGACATGCATGCATGTGTATGTGTAGCGGTTTGTACAAATGCATGCTTGTGTATGTCTGGTGGTTTGTACACATACATGCATATCATCTTACGAGTGGCTTTTTAGTGCTAGCTCACTGAAATACCACAGTTAAGCATAAATCCCCCACCCCGACTCCAAGCCAAGCAATCCTTTTTGTACCCATTAATGCCAAGCACCAGTTCGAGACCAACAAGTACCATATTTTAATGTCTTTTGGTATGACACGGCCTTGGGTCGAACCTGCAACCTTTTGCTCTTGCAGACAGATGCTCTGACAACTACACGACGAAGGCAGCATAGAATCTCAAGAAAACATACAAGTGACTTTGGAATATTTTTGAGGAACTGTAGTATGTAATGGGTATTATTTAGTTTGATATTGTTTTACAGGAATCAAGTGCCCTGTGTGCTCCAAGTTCATTCCTCCAGATGATATTGAGTGTCATCTTGTCATCTGCCTCACCAAGCCACGAATAACCTACAATGGTAAGAAAACCACTTATCCTTGACCTCCTTATTGAGTGTACCTTTGGGATTCTGTGACTATAGTAGAATATCATCAACGTTTTCAGCGCCACCCTAAATGTGATCATAACTCCTGTACTATGATAGTAATTATAATAGTCAGTTTATATAACTCTCATATCCAGGCATGTTGCCTGCTCATGGCGCTATAGGACACTATCGTATTCTGATTCTTTTTGAATTCCATGGGGATCATACAGCCATGCTGCCTGTTAGGTGCAGTGAACTAAATGCAGTGCCAACACATCCTCATGGGTACCCATTTTACCCTTGGTTGAACTGAGACATTGTGGACCTATGTATCTTGTCAAAGGATACTATGCAGATGTGTCCACTTTGAGACCTAAACCAATTTGCCTCTACTGGGGACATATGTATAAGAGTAACATTCTTCCTAGGACCAATGAAGATCCGGGGTAGAACAGGTTTTCAGCAACCTATGCTTGTCACAAAAGGCAACAATGCCTGTTGTAAGAGACGACCAGTGGGATCAGGTAGTCTCACTCACTTGGTTCACATGTCAGCGGTTCCCAATTGTGTTGATTGATGCTCATGCTGTTGATCATTAGATTGCCTGGTCCAAATTTGATTATTTATATACTGCAGCCATATAGCTGGAATACTGCTGAGTGTGGTGTAAAACTTTCCTCGCTCACTCACATCTACAGCTGAATTACATGTACCTGAAAGTGTGGGAGTTCCATTAATCGTACAGTGTGTTGACAACAACAGCCACTAAAAGTATTTACATGAGATAGCTGTTAATATACCTGACAAGCAGTGTTCACGACTAGTGTCTGACCCTTTGACAAATCTGGTCCAGTGTAAGCCTACAACCCGATGACCCCAAGTTCCAACTGTATATTTCACAATGACTTTGAATGAAGTTGTTATATGCGACACGTGACACTTGGTTTGCTTTTTCTGAATTTTTACTTTCGTTGATAATATCAGTACACATCAAAAGAAATGTTAAATTGGAAATGCATGTTTAGTTATATTCAAAGGGTCCTATGAATATTTCAGTAGGTCAGACAGACATCTGAAACTTATAGAACCCAATATCCTGTTGTTTTGAATCACCATTCGTGAACACTGGACAAGGTGTGAAATGTAACATATGTTGTATCTGTTATTACGCTTGTTACATCCCAAATTTGACGTATGTTACATTTGACCACTTTCTGTATGACATTTTGTAATCAAAGGTGTAAAATGTATACTCTCCACCTCTCCGTCATCCCAACACCTTGGTGGGCATCTTGTAAATCAATGTATGAGCATAAAAATCAGGGGTCAAAACAGCAGTGTGTCAAGTTAATGGCTTTGTGGGTCACCTCATTCAATATCAGCCTGACTCCAAGAATCCCCTTTAATCAAGACCCTCCTAAAAACCAGTGTCTACTCATGCACCGGTGTATGATTTCCCAAATGATTCTAATATGTTGAGCATCACGTACCCACCAATAGAGCTTAGCATTTAGATTTTTACAGCCATGAAGCTGAAATATTCCTGTGTGCTGTTGTACATGTTATGTGGCTGTAGCAATGCTGTGCTGTGTAAGGCAACATTGACTCAATATCACCTATTGTCATCACATGGCTAGTGATGGGTGACGCTCCTATTGTATTCTTGTGGCTGGTGATGGATGAAGACACAACACACAACGCTTCACCTGTCTGCAAACCATGTGGGGATTCTAGTCTGTGTTTGGGTTCAAGTCATTAGCAAATACTATTCGTGAAAGTCAGTCTTATGACCGCTAAACAGGCTTATTGTCATTGTACTGCAACAGCATGAATCTGTTGCTATGGAGTCAATCTGCCTTACTGATTTCTATCTCTGTTCCTTGAAAATTGTGTTTGTAGTCATGTTATTTTGTCTTAGAGACAATCATAAATAATTTATTGATCGAGTTGTAATTGTGTCAGCCAGGTCCCAATCCACAGAACTTTCGTAGCATTACGACCTTCGTAACTATCTGGTTTGTTTCTATTGTGATCATTCTACGAATGCTTTGTGGATCAAGGCCCTGAACATATACATTTGAGCTTACAGTATATAAATATCTGTAGTGCATCAGGTAAGGCAGTGCTCCTGAGACACCCTTCTTTATCTGAGCTCAGATATACAATGTGTTCATAACATTATCACCTATTATAACTCTATATTTGTCGTAACATTAGGAATGAAATCTCATAATCATAAAAGTAAACGTTCATAATTATGTCTTCTTTTTAAAAAAGTGACAAAAAAGAAGAGGCTTTTTTGCTGTTCACTACAGATATCTGTAGTGCATCAGGAAGGACAGTGCTTTAGAGGCATCCTTCTGGGCCTGGGTTATGATCCTCAAAGACTTTGTTATGTTACGACCCATCGTAACTCTATACTTTATCATAAGATTACAAATGGCATAGTGCTACCAGCCCTTTGTATTGCAGATCAGGGAAGTAAATAACATTCACTCACTCACCCACTGTTGCTGTGTTACAGAGGATGTGCTGCTTTAGGAATAAAATTAGGAAGGACATGATGCTTTGAACACTTCATGGATCTAGATCCTGATCATTTACATGTAGCTTACAGTATAGATACTAAACACCAAAAGAAACACATATTTCAAACAATGAAATCTCATAAAAGTAAGCATCCATAATAATGTCACATGACCATAAAGAAGTGTTGGGGTTTTTTGCTGTTCACTACAGATATCTGTAGTACATCAGGAAGGACAGTGCTCTTGAGGCATCCTTCTGGGCCAGGGTTATGATCCTCAAAGACTTTGTTATGTTACGACCCATCGTAACTCTATACTTTATCATAAGATTACAAATGGCATAGTGCTACCAGCCCTTTGTATTGCAGATCATGGAAGTAAGTAAAATTCACTCACTCACCCACTGTTGCTGTGTTACAGAGGATGTGTTGCCAGATGACAAGGGGGAGTGTGTCATATGTTTTGAAGACCTGCAGAAAGGGGATACCATTGCCAGGCTACCGTGCTTGTGTATATATCACAAAGCGTAAGTTCTATTTGGCTGATTTTCACTGGTTCGCTACAGTCATGACTCAGTGTGTTTTATCACAACGAAGCGCTACTTTCCAATACGATTTGTAGCTATGTCAACATACCTCCTGCAGTTAGTTCACTTACGATCAGGGCCTAGATTTTCGAAGCTCTCTTAGCGCTAAGATAGTCGTAAGTGCCATACGTTAACGTTAGCTTATGACTATCTTAGCATTAAGAGAGCTTCGAAAATCGAGGCCCAGTGCAGTTAGGTAGCTTAGTGGTTAAGACATTTATCACAGGGTTTGATTCCCTTGAAATCTGCATTATAGGTGACAAGCTTTATTTTTGTAAGCCACCATGATATTGCTGGAATAATGCTTAAAGTGTCTAAGCATTATATGCAAACACTCACTCCATCACAGTAATCTTTTTTTGAACATTATGATTATCATACCTTATTGTGATTTCCCTTTTGTTTTTACAATGGTTCGGCCTAATGGTAAATATGTTCGTTGTTCATGTCTGAGTCCCATGTTTAAATCCTCACATTGTTTCAATACGTTAAGATCATTTCTTGTGGTTAGTACAAGGGAATCCTTGTGGTTAAAGTGCCTGCTCATCACACTGAAGACCTGGGTTCGATTACCCACATTGGTACAATGAGACCCATTGAGGGCGATGTGGTTGAGCTAAGGCACCAGGCTAGTAATCTAGCGAGCTTGGAAGTACCGAGATGTAAAAGACCTTGGAGTCACCTTTGTGTGCAAACTTTTTCAGTGTTGTCACAACCCCTAATGTGCAGTACACTACCCTGTGCACTTAGAAGAACCTACGAATCCGTTGGTAGATGACCAGATGGTGACCATATGAATACATGCAAACACCTAGTTGTAGGAACAGCAGTGTGGAGTAAACATGGACAAAGTACTGAAAGAAAATTGTATATTGTGACACTTGTTTGGGGGCTTTTCTTAAGAACACATGAATATCAAAATAGCTGTATGTTTACGAATCGATATTATATCAAAGCAAAACTGAGATCATATTAATGCATGTGAGCATGTTCTGATTGCATATATTGATGCTCATGATGTCAATCAGTAGTATAGGGAATGACAGTCCGAAAACACTTTTCAAAAACCCCTCTAAAAAGCCTCATTTACTAAATGAGGCTTTGGTGGGACCCTTAGCTCTTGCTACTATTGCCCCTACTACAAAGCCACGCCATCACGTTTACCGTGACTTGGCAGGCGGTAACACTGTGCCGTACGGTACGATCAATAATTCTTCTCTTACAAACCCCCTACCCGGCCCATCCCTCAAGTAGTATAAGTTAGGTTCGTCGGCTTTCATATCCACTTTATCTATGTTGTAAGTTTTGACTGACCATATAGGATCGGTGGCTCGCTTACGGCTATCGCCCTCGTGTTCCCCCGGCTGGTATAGATACCTAACTAAGACCCTATCTGGTATCTGTTTCTCCTTCCCACGCAATGGAGCAGACGACTCTGCTAACACTGATTTTAGTTTGATAGCGTCTGCCGGTTTCTTACCGGTGAGACGGGTGACTTCATGGTTGATTGCTGACACCACCTCTGGTAACCTCGCTACCCATTCGGTCGATCGTTTTCCAGGGGTGGTCATCTCCCTAGCATACTGATAGCCGAACAAGCGCTCAGCCAAAGTCCTATTAAATCTCTCAACTATAGCTTGGCTGCGATGGGCTCCGGCCGTGCCACGTCTGACCTTTGTATCGTGTTTGGATAGCAGTTGTGAAACGGCACCCATGAACTCCCGTCCTGGATCAACTTGCAGCTCTGTTGGCCAAGTCAGCGGGCTGCGTTTGTATATGCGTTCTAATCCTTTGGCTACTTTGGCCGAATCTTTCGTGGTCAAGGGTTCGGCTTCCTTGTAACGACTGGCTACGTCCACTACGGTTAAGGCATACTTGTACCTCTTATCATGAGGTAGGAACAGTAGGTCTGCCTGGTGAATGCTATTAGGTATGTTAATTCCGAAACTCCTTCTAGGTACGTAGCGTGGCGCCGGCAAATAGATCTGCCACAGGGCTTGTTTTTCAAGCCACGCTTTGGCTTTCTCTGGTGATACTCGCGCCATTTTAGCTAGCTTATCTACTGCGCTAGCTCCTTTCCAATATCCACGCGGGCTGTAATAAATAGCCTCAAATTTTTTCATGTCCATACGCGTATGTGTTTATACCATCAATAGCTATCCAACGTTTCGTGTCCATAGGCGATAGGGACGTCTTGTTTATAGTCAGTCCGTATATCTTATGTCCATCACTTCTAAGCGTGTTCATCTTATGCCTAAAGGTACGGGTCTTGAACAGGGCTTCCTTGAATCTGGCGTGTTTGATGTGTTGTTTCACCACATACTTCTTAACCCCTTTAGCTTTTCGGATCTCACTATTGTCGGCTTTCAATATGGAGTACATCTTAGGCCTCAAACCTATGTACTCAGCTATTGGCGTGCCAGCACACTCGTCCTTCATCTTACCTAGGACCTTTTTATTTACCGTGCTGTGCATGGTATGGGTCTTAGGATAGTCGCTGGTGTCGTATAAATCGATGTGTTTTTTCATATCCTCGTACACGTCCTCGGTTCGAATCTCCATCAGCAGGGAATCCGTGTCAGTGTACAGCACTTCACACCTGTCGCCGTACTGTTTCTTGAGCTCATTGTAGTAAAAGTCGTACATCAGGTGTTTGGATAAATCGAGGATACTCATCCCAACGTAAACAGGTCGGTTGAATTTTATGTGGCTTTTCTTCATGTGTATGGCAACTAGGTCGTCTGTGAATATTTTATTACGGTTGAATGCCGGACTGGCTATCAATTTCCTGAGCTTGTCTTCCTCATTAGATCTAACCAGTTTCACGGTTACGCGTTTCCTCAGGTTTTCCATAGTCTTACCAAACACCGAGTTGTTCATGAGCTTGTAGAGATTTTTCTCAAAATCACTGGTGGCTTTTTTTCGTAGGTCTGTATTCATTCTGATGTAGGGCTCCATCCATGGGCTCTGGTCGAACATGAGCACCCTGTGTATTTTGGTCAGCCTCATACCCAATGACAGGTACAGCTGTAGGTTGCGATAGTGAACTATGTACTTGGTCTTATTCATTAAGTTAGGCACGAGTTTCTCAACGTCCGCCACACGACCACCTGACAAGTTATGTTGGTACTCAGACATCCAGTCTGTGTTAACCTTCATACGTTCGGGTGCAAGGGGATAGCTGTTGTGCGATGCGTGTAATGCCTTGGGATACTCTAAGTCAACTTCGAGGATATACCCTTTGTTCGAATCTGGTGCAATGCTCATAACATCAACGTTTGGTACCCATTCGAATCCTCCTGTAGGTAGATACTGACTCATAGCCCAGCCGTACAGGTTATTTGCGTCGAGGTAGAGAATGTGATTGGTTGGTTTGTTAGGATCGTAACCTTTCACGTATTGATTATTTGCTTTAGCGTATCGTTTGGATGCCATGGAAATCCCACCTCGCAAGCCTTTCTCAATGAATAGGTGCATGTCGTAATCTGTGAGCAATTCCAAATTAACTCCGGTCTTTCTAAGCAAGGCGTCCCACGACAGACCTGGGCTGGTGTAATACCATGCGGGGTCGAGTTTATACTGCTTTAAACATGTTTGCCGAAACGTCTCGAATACGTCGGCTAACAGCAGTACATCTGTCCTCAAGTACAGGTCATGATAATCGCCAAGGTTCTTACAACCCAGTTTATTCCATACGTTAATCGCGTGCGAGTAATCGTCTCGTGAGACGGACGCTTCATTCAGCTTGCTATAAAAGCAGTCGATAGGAGGTAGTCTGGTCTCTGTGAACTTAGCCCAGCTATCCATGTACTCATATGGGTATACGCCCTTCCTCATGAGCAGGTGTCTAGTCTCGGCGTCTGTGTATCGATCTGTGATAGGGAAGGTATTGTTGGCCTTGACCAGACTGTCGAGTGACGACAGGAGGAATTGAAACGAGTCAATGAACCTAAGTCCGTTTAAGCTGAAGGAGATGTATCTCTCCATGTTGTTTGGGATGCACGATATATTACCATCGATTTTCGCTATGGCCTGCATGATCAAGTGAGAGTCGTATCCTCTCAAGTTGTGAAAGACAACGGGGATGTTTATTGTCTTAGGATTGATTTTAAGCTTGAGGTTGCACGCGTTGTGAGCGGCGCCTCTATACTTACCAGTTATGTGGCAGTGATCTCTCACCGAATCACCGTTAAGTGGCGAGTCGCACACGTGACAGTTAGTGCTACTGGCGTGAGCTATCTTGTCGGCTCTGGTCATACGCATGGGAGCGATTCTATACAATGCATTCCTAATAATTTTTTCTTCCTCCTGCAAGCACTTTAGAAACCTTTCAGCCGCGTCAGGACCCCTATACACTACCGGAGCTTTCGTTTCCCCGTCACAACGGACGACAATGTATCCAAACGAACAGGCTTTATGCTCTTGTGTTTTTTGTGTGAAACTCCCACTAGTGGATGATTCCCCAACCACTAAGGCTTCGAAGTCGGCGTATATTATATAAGGCACAGACATTTGGTTCTTGTGATTGTCGAATTTTAGGATATTTTCACCTTCCTTAGGCATGTCGACTCGTATGGCCGTCTGCCCAACACCTTGGCAATCCTCCAGGTGGGATTCTAATAAATCGGCCCGACTGAAACAGTGTAGGCATCGTACACAAAAGTGTTTTTCCCCATCGTGTTTCGACTGGTCGTGTAACAACCGGCTGAGATGTTTTATCCACGTGTAGTGATACTTTTCACCTTTTTGAATCATGAATAAATTAATAACTTGACAATCCTTCACCGGGCTGACCCTGTGTATTATTGTTGTATTACCTTCGTGGCCAAAAACATTTATAGCCAGATTATTCTGTTTTTCTACTTTAGTAATCTGGGTTATTGGGGTTGGTTCATCTATACCATCCCAGTTGAGCCCATCATCCTGTGGATAATTAGAAGGCCTGTTCGGATTAGTGACAGCTGGAAATATGGCTGACCTGAGAGATAACCTCAGGCAATCGTTTCCTCTATTCTTAACGTTTACTATGGCTTGTTTGTTCTTATAGTAGGGAGGCAAGTCTAGGTATGACCCACCTCTGAACGGCACGTATTTAGCTATGTCTAGATAGACGTTATCGATTTTATCTACAACCCACCCGGACCCCATGTGCGTGTAGCGTTCTAGGTATTCTCGTATCTGCTGAAAACTTGTATCGATTGATGCGTCAATGGTCTCTGCATGTGTGACGACCTCTTGTTTACCTCGGAAGTAAGGTTGAAAATACTCAGTGGTACTCCCAACCTGCTTATCGAGCGACATTTTCACTGTGATCTGAAACTTGATACTTCCTAGATTATTTAGTTCCTGGTTGACCTTATCAGCTATCAGAGGCTTGATATCTGTAATGTCTATGTTTCTATCAACACGCATGCGCCAACCTCTCAAATAATTGCCTACGGCGTGCTCAGTGCGCACAAACTGTAGGTCAATAGCTCTATTCTGTCGTAATAATTCTACAAGCTGTGGTTTTCTCATACGAGAATACCCGCCTAAACCCAAATCGTGTGCCTCGGCTTTCAGTTGTTTTACAGTTGGACGTGCTACTGGGGCATGTGATAACAATGTGGTTAACCCGGCTTTCCCCAATTTTGAATAACCCGTGTATCCAAGCTGTTTCGCTTGAGCTTTTAACTGTTTTACCGTAGGAGGGACTTCTAAACCTAGTAATCTCAACAATGCTGGCTTCCGCATTCTAGAATACCCGATAACACCTCTCTGTTTTGCGACCCTCTTGAGCTCGCTTACAGTAGTCATTGTGTTTACACCTAAGAGAACTAATGTCTAATTGGTTCACAGTAAGGGGAGGTAACTCCTCCACTCTTGATAAAAAATATTTTAATCACTTATTAACCAAACTCGGTTTGTTGGCCACAATTCTCGTAAGTCTTCCAACAGCTTGTGTGAATCAGTGTTTGGTTATTTGATAACAATTCGATTAACCCGGCTCTCCCCAGGTTTGAATAACGCCGGCATCCAAGCTGTTTTGCTATAGCTTTTAATTGTTTTACCGTAAGATAGGCTTCCATATTCAAGACATGTTTACACTTAAGAGAACCAATCTCTAATTGGATTTTATCTTGAGCAGTCGCCTACGTTCTTTTATGTAGTCTTTTTTATTCTCGTATATGAGTTGATGTCTGACTACGTTCGCTCCGTGAGCTTTACATAAACAGTAGTGTCCTTTAACCCCGATACCACACACAGAACACGTATAGTTAGGACTTCCCATATGGAAACAACAGAACCCCTGATTCCTGCATTTCCTACCACAGGCCTCGGTCTTCCCCATAAGTATATATTCGCATCGGTATGGAGCGGGTCTCATGTTTACTTATATAGGTATTTTAGTTTAATTGCTTAGCAACCAACGCAGTAGCTGCTATACCCAACACTATGAAGCCCAGTTCACGATTCATTTGTCCCTTGGATGGTGTGTAGTACTGAGCGAGTGTGGGTTCATTGAGCGCTTCCAATCGTTTACCAGTTAGTAGGTAGTATTCTTTCATTGCTTCATCGACATCGTTGAATGTTTGAACGGCATGGTTTTCACGCTGGAGTTGTTCGTTAATGAAATCGAGCCTCTGGAGGCGTTTTTTAGCGTACTCGGCCTGTGCTCTTTGTAATTTCTCAGTAGCGAGATCGTGTCGCTTCCTTTCTTCCTGTATTTCAGCCGCGTGATCATCTCGTAGTTTCGAGAAGAGGAAATTACTCCCGGAAAATGCCAGGGCATTCACTAACGCCCCACCAACCATCATAGCTATCGTGGCCATCCCTATATTTATTTCATTATATTATCAGGTATTATTCCTTGTTTTACTAGGATGTCTTTTGTGGCCATCGCCATACCAAGGTTCATTATGAGCATACCCATATCCTGTAGGTTGAAATCTAGCTTGATAGTTGGTTGTTTAAGCACCATTTTAGTCAACCGAGCGTACCCTACTGCTAGACTGGCTACCACTGTGGCGTGGTATGCGTCGTTGACGAACGTTTTCCCCTCAGACATTATGTATATGATATAAAATATTTTAAATTATAACATGATATGCGGGTCTACCATGGGGGATACCCCCATACCCTCACTGTTCTCACTGTTGGGTTGTGGCTCACTGTGGGAGGTGTATAACCATGTTATAACCACGGCAGCAGTTACGCCTACAGCCAACAACAGTCGGGTTGGGTTGGTCACTTTATGTTGGTTACACCACCGTTTTTTACCGGCAGCTACTCTCTTAGGATTCTTCTGTCTGGTTACTGTTGGAGGTACCTCCACTGAAGGGGTCACTGTTGGGGGTGGGGTCTCCTCCATCACTGTTGGGGGTACCTCCACTGGTTCCTGTGCAGCATCCATCTATACTATTATTATTATTTTTTCTCTCAAATTGACAATGCTTTGCCGTGATAATCGCCGCCGTCACTGGAGCCAACAACATACCATATTTGTGGTACAACCCGCAGCTGATAGAGCTCACGGCGTGTTCGATAAAAGGGTCTTTCTCGAGGTCCTCCCACAGGTAAAGTCG
Source organism: Haliotis asinina (assembly GCF_037392515.1). NCBI lineage: Eukaryota > Metazoa > Mollusca > Gastropoda > Lepetellida > Haliotidae > Haliotis > Haliotis asinina. The sequence goes on along the minus strand of NC_090291.1, from coordinate 44,128,050 downwards.
GCGCTCTGGTGGAATGGGAAGGAAATGTGACACAATACCGGTGTATATCTGGGTCATAGCCGATCCTATTGTCTTTGTCATTTCTGCTCCGAGCCGGGCCTCGTATCTAGCGTACAGTTTATCGATTTCTTCGGCTGACATTTTGTTAATTTTATCTGGAGTGTAGTCTCCAAAGTAATGTTTGGCTTTGCCGCCAACAGCCAACGCCACCAGTTTCTCTCGCTTGGGGGAATCCCCAGTGGGGGAACCCTCCACAGACAATTGTTCGAGCAATTCCTCACACTCCATCTTATAATATAACAAGTAAGATTTAGTTTTAACTATATAATACCCGATACAAACAAAACACAGAGAAATGAAAGTTAAGTTGCACACGACAAATACTTCAAATATCATAGCTATGCTTAGCTTTGCTTAGCTTTGCTTAGCTTTGCTTAGCTTTTACTTAGCTTTGCTTAGCAAACTATATATGCTACTGGTTGGTCGGTCTTTAGTACGAGTTTAGCGTGTTTAGTTTCAGCGAGCTGTTTCTTTACCCGTTCCCGTTCTAATTTACTCATCACATCGTTCTCTCTCAAACACTCCTCGAACGAATCCCTGTCCTTGCAGTGAAATAAGGCCACCCATCGCGTCTGCTCCCTGAGGTCTTTCAACACCGAGTTGAACTTCTGCGTTAGCACCCAGACGCTGTGATTTGCATGCCGGCCAGAGAAGGCCAGGTACGATAGCATGTCTCTCTTTTTTGTTATCTCACGATTAGCGCTGCAGTCGTCCAGTATAAACAGCGTCGGTTCCCCTTTAAATTTCTCGTGAAGAGCTTTCAACCAGTCCTGCAGGCGTGTTCCAGGGTCGATTTTGTGTACGTCCGGGTCCGTCATCACCCAAGGTCGCGCGTACGTTTTATTCATACTCAGAGTAGGGCACATGATAACGATGTTATCGAACACATCCTTGTAGTAACCCTCCAACATATCCAACACGAAAACTGTCTTCCCACAGCCAGTCTGCCCGCATATGATAGCGCAGTGTGGGTCAGTGGGTAGGTGGGGTAGTTTATTGTTGGGGGGTATGGGGGGGTACCCCCCACCCCCACTAGTAGATGGCTTGCACGAATCTCCCATTGTCTATATTAAGTTGCGCGTCCATAATTACGTACAGATATAATTTCAACTTACCAGCGGTTTGAGCCTTCTTAGTAATCTGGATGGTTATCCCTTCGCTGCCGTTATCTATACGGCGCCCGCTACCGTGCAGTTTATCATCATCCGTGGATCGCATGTCCAACCATAGGGCGTACTTGGTGGTCAGGTATTCACCGATCTGCACGGAGCCGAGGTCCAGGTCCTTTGTTATGTAGTCCCCAACTGGTAGCTTTTTTATCTCATCCCACTGCTGGTGTGGTCTCATACCATGACTGAACAGCTGGTTGGGCACGCCCTCGATAGTCACTTCCACCTTTTCAATCTCGGGGTTGAAAAACTTTTCGCTGTCCCTCCGGAATGGATCATAATCCTCCACGGGGACGACCAGGATACCTTTCATCGATCGCGCCGGCACGTTCAGGTTGATATTCCACACAGTGTCGCTCTTGTCTCGCACGACTGATCTATGCCTCAGTACGCGATCGTACAGGATGGCCATCTTCCCAGAGTACTGGCTTCGAACCTGCCTGGCCAGCTCCGGGCTAGTGACCATGTCGAACTCCAGAGAGATGTTGTCTATGGCATAACTGGCCTCATCACCGTTCGGTGTACGCACTACTTTGCTATAGTCGTTAAACGTGAGCTCGTATTCGAGCCTATCACCCAGCGCGGCCTGGTAAAATGGCGCGTGTCCCGTGAGCAACTCGAAGTCGAGCGGCACGCAGAATCGATTCCCGTATGCTAGAGCGATAGCCTTTTCACCGTCCGATAGCTTGTCTTGCTGGTCTGTCGTGAAGACGTATCCTATGCGCGCCCGGGTTGATTTGCTGATACCCTGGTACACATCATTGACTCGTTCTCTCTCGCTTTTCCAGAGATCCTTGTAGCAGTGAAACACGTCGCTGTCGTCGATGCTCAGTACCTCGTTACCGCTTATCTTGACGGTCGTTTTCTTGATGATAGCTCGACCCACGTTCCGCACTAGCTCGCGTTTGTCGTTGTCGGAGGTCAACGTGATATTGAACGCCAGTCGAACAGTGCCTGGTACAATGAGGTCATTCTCACCAAGGTTTGGAAATCTAACCAGCAGAGTTTGGTTCTGGTCTATCTTACTGGGATTGTTGGTGATGGTCACCGACTGTCGCACGGCTCTGGCACCTAATGGCTCTCTCAATTTTCTGAAAGGATCTAATTTTCTACCGTACATTGTTATATATAAATAAAATATATTTAAATACTAATGGATGAAGACATACCTATGGATGATATGCGGGGCGCTAGTGCCCAGGCATATGATGATGAGCAGGAGACCTCATTTACTAGTTCACCATTGAGCCAAGAACTCTTGGAAACAACGGTAAATGATTATTACAAAAGTTTAAAAAACGATAAAAACTACGTTGAACCCCAGGGTATATACCATAAGAATTTTTTTGTTGATACAAAGGGTGTTCTACGTCTTAAGTCTGCCCCAGGGGTTGACCTCTTTAACAAGATCACTAAAAAACCACTGGCCTTGTCAACTCTAGCCAGCCGCAATGGTGGTGCTGAATTTATCCGTGAACATCTAAACATGCGTGATTACGGTGGTGCAATACCTAAGACCGTTAAAGAAGATCTGCAAGCTACCAGATCCCACCTCACCACTATAGATGAAATGACGCCAGAGCGTGCTACAGAAGCCTCGGACAGCATAGAAAAACTGTTGAGCACCTACTGGGACAAACCGTTACCGGGGTTTGACTTTCCGGTAAGGGAACTGTACGGCTTAGACGAAGCCGTGAAACGCGTGCGTGGAGAACTCGTGAACAACATGGGGAAACTGAACGAAATCGACGAGCACATCGCTAGGGAAAAAACCAAACTCACCGAAACTGACGACGATGATATGAAGCGTCGCATCAATGAACGACTACGCGATTTAGAAGACGAGAAACGTACACGATTGGAAGCCGCTTCCTCGAATCGTGAACATCTTCGATCCCAGATCAGTCGCATTCGGGAAACAATCGATAGAATACTGAATGAAGATACAACTTTAGCCAACAGGATTCGGATATTGTTCCGGGAGCAAGGGATCACCATCGCCAGCATTCTGACTGCATTGGGTTTCATCATATCAACCTTGGTGGTGTCACTGGTGGGGGGAACCCCTGTTGGGTCTACAGGAGGCGGCGGAACTCCAAGTGGTGGTGTTAAAGACTGGATTAAAAAACTCGGGGAAGGCCTAGCTAAACTAGCTGGTAAAGCCGCCGAAGCCCTTCCCGGCATACTGGGTAGCATCGTCTCGTGGTTGTTGAGCGCTCTGTCTAAAACTGCCATGTGGCTCAGTCAAAACCTGTGGGCAGCCATCGTCGCCGTGGCGGGTCTGGTGTACGTAGCGGCTAAGAAATCTTTAACCAAATAAGTCCCAAAGTTACCCCACCAACCACTAGGGCTGTTTTATTATCAATATGCTGCTGATAGGTGGTGGAAACCCCCACACCCCCAGGGGGTACCTCCACATGAATTTTAGGCTCCGGAGGTGGCGCAACTATACCCGTTTCACGTGGTGGGATGTGTGGGATATGTGGGGTGTTAATATCGGGGTTGATACCCAACTTTTGGTCCGCCGTGGCTATGACTATTTTGTTGTTATAACCCACCACTTTTTTTATTCTCAGTTGCATATCACTCGGAGCCATATACAACCCCACACCGAACACGTAATTGACTTTCGATCTGGCGTATTCTAACACGTTTTGGTAACGGTCGATAGCCCTCGGGAGATCAACTGGAGAATTGATAGCATCCTCAACGTTGGAAACGAATTGTGTCTGAGCGTCGTAAGCAGTTCCCTTACCGAGGATGTTAGAACGCGTCATCGACTGCGCACCCAACAGCGCCCACACGTACGTTCGAATCGAGTCGTTCAAGCGTATTGTACCAGCACGAGTGAATCCTTTCGATGTTTTTGAGATCATTTTAGTCCAGGCTGTGGCTGCATCAGGACTGGTTTGCTTTATACAGCTGACATGGATCTTTTCATTCGTTGTGGGGCCTGTAAATGTATGACGGTGTGGGTTGTATGAACCATCTTTAGAACCGGCATAATATTTTCCGGACCTGTAGAAGTACACGAGAACTATACCGAGACCATGGTTCACACCAGGAAGGCGAAAGTCTTTATTCGTTGGAATCTCAAACTCCCCACAAATACGTTCATAAGCGCGTCTATCATAGGGGTTATTCGTCATACTCCACGCTTTATCTTGGGGAAGAGGAGCACTTATTTCCTTCAATATTCGTCTCGTTTGATAATAAATATGAAACAAAACAACCGCCTTACTCAGTTCGTCTATACCATAGTCTGGTGTCACACCCGACCCTGTCGTCGCACACCACACAGCAAAGTTGAGTTGGTTCTGCCAAAACTGCATTGGGTTTTGATTCCAATTTACCACCGCCTGCGCGTTATTAACGGACACGACATACTTTTCAAAGATATCAATAAAGGTTGTTTTAAACCCAGTACCATCTGCATTCACCACGATTTTCAAGTGTGCTAAATCCATATTATAATTTATAATTCATATATTATAATATGTACATAACACTTCCAGGAATAACTAGCGGTGAGGCCGTTCAGCTGACGCACTCGATCGATAACACGTCAGGTCAACTCGAAGTCGCACTCTGCGATATCACCTACCTACCGCAATGGACTAACATTAATATCAGCAACAATAAGCTGTTCGTCAGTGGAACTCGCAGTCAAATAACTGACGGCTACTACAGCGTGTGCTCGCTAAACGACGAGGTCTTCAAACCCCTGGGAGCCGAACTCAAGATGAACGACTCAAACGGCACAGTGGTGTTAATCAACAACGGAAGAACCTCCTTGAGACTCGGCCGACCATTAGCGAGGATACTCGGTATGTCTCCTGACGAGATAAAACCAACAACAACCGTCACAGGCACGAAGTTACCCGAACTAGTACCGTACCGAGAGCTATACATTCATCTCGATCAGGTTAGCACAACGTACAACATTCAAGGAGGACACCCTTCCACTATACTGAGAGCAGTGCCGGTTAAAACTGAGAAATTCAACGACGGTAGAACCGAGTCATTTTCACCACGGCAGTATAAGAGATTAACCCAGGGCAACATACCTGAACTGACAATATCGGTGTTAGATATAAATCATAATCCTGTAAATATAGGATACCTCAGCTTAACGCTTCACGTAACATGACCAGCGCACAAGGGCCCGGAGTGAAAAAATGCGTCAATATCGGGATCTCCGACCTCGGAGACACACGCGGTTTCGACGCTCCCGGAGTAGATGGTAAATCATACGCCTTGCAACTAAAAAACAACATTTACAAACGCGTTGAAATCCCCTCCGGTGGAGCCCTAAGTGATATGATAGATACCACAGGGGCAACAGCCAACACTAAGTACGCCCTCGTCAACACCGGTGATGACAACTGGAGAATATACCCATCATTCGGAGGTAAACTGTTCGACTTAGACGATGTTGAGAGCACTACCGTCGTCAAAAACAAACCATATATGCTCGTCTTCACCGAAGATGACAAGTGGGTGTTGTTACCCGATAACAAATGGTTTCTCAATATTAGACTCGTCTCCCCTTACGTGTTCACGGATAACAAAGACAACCACCTAAACAAAGTCGTGAACAATGGAACCCTGCTCGTGGCTTACGTCCCAACTCAGAGACGTAGCATAGTCGTCAGCCCAGTCAACACTATAGCAGCCCACATGCTATCGAGTAAACCGGCCATGCAAAACGTGAAATTGCAGTTGGTGTCTGAATTCGAAGGCGTGGTCAAGATACTAGAGAGTCTACCGGCAAACTCAACATTGTTCATCAAAGTCTACTTAGGGGAACCATCGGGGAATGATGTCGAGATCGTGAAGGGGATCAAACTCGGGTGGGTAAAACGACACCAGTTTCAAGTTTGCAACGTTTACGTGCGGGTGGGTGTCGACTCCAAGACCAGTCTACAGGGGGTCAACGTGATCGTAGAAAACAAGATATCACTAATCAATATATTCCTGCCTGACAACATACACTTCATGGGTATTAAGTTAACCCCTGAATTATTATCAGAAAACCAGTTGGAAATTATATCATAATAGTATAATAATGACCAGTCATCATCCCAACACTACGCTTAACGACCTGGGAGATACGGAGGGATTCGATCAACCTGGTGAGGAAGATGAATTATACATCCTGCACTTCAAAGACAACGTGTACAGACGGGTGTCGTTATCAGATTTAAAAGAACCCAAATGGCCGATCAACTTAACACTCGCCTCACCTTATATCACAACAAAAGAGGGGGGGAGGTTTATCTCTAAGATTAGGAATAACGGTATCTGGCCCGGGGATTTCATTATGGGGAATGAAGAAACAGCCACGGTATATTTTCATGAAGGAAAAATTGGATTACTTTCTGGAATAGAAAATAAATTAACATTTAGTAGTAGTTATTTACACGGAAGGCATCTTGAGATATACTCCCCCTACACAATCATCATAGAAGTCATGTTTACGTATTTTGATCAGGAAAACTCCTCGAAAGGACGTCAATTTTTACCCGGGGTGTCAATACACTGGTTTACCGAACACTTAGATCAATATTGCCGTATTATTATACAACAGGATACCCCCACGAGTTCTATAAAACGTTTAATAAGCCTCCCTGGGGTTTTTATTACAACAGAAAAGTCTATTAGCCTCTCACCTATTATCATTAGGTATGATCTACTCCTTATAGGCTTCAAATACATTGATAGAATATTAACTGAAACCCAATTAAAATATTTTTCAAAATATATATTATAGGATGGGTCTGTACCCAGTCGTAGAGGAAGTAGCGAAGACACTGGAAACCGTAGATGGGTTCCGCTTGAGGCAGTTATGTGATGTGAAACGTCAACTAGAACAAGACCGTGACACGCGGAAAGCATTATGTAAAAAATATAATAGAGCTTTCAATATCGTGGACGGGGCTGACACTACCCTTATGGCAACCAGCATGGGACTAGGGGCGGCAGGCGTTGGGTTGTTAACCACCATCGTGGCTGCACCTATAGTGCTAGGTATTGAAATAACGGCTGGGGTGGCAGGGTTGGTACGGTTGGCGCTTAAGTTAGTATCACGCAGGCTTAATCGTAAGGCATTGAAACACGACGAGATCAGGGTTCTGGCTGAAGCAAAGCTGAACACAGTGAGTGAGAGAATTTCCACGGCACTCTCTGACAGTAAGATCTCAGAAGAGGAGTTTAGTTCAATCCTCTCTGAACTCAAAAAATATAACGGAATGAAACAAGATATTCGATCCAAGTCTCGTAAGTCTGCTATCAGCGAGGACGAGAAAAAAAAGTACATAGCACAGGGAATACAAAAAGCCCAGCAAGCCTTTATTATGAACACCAAAGAGATCGTAGGCGGTTCACATTAAACTGTTTCATTGATATAAACATAACATAGCCGTAAGCGAGCCACCGATCCTATGTGGTCAGTCAAAACTTACAACAAATTATTGATCGTACCGTACGGCACAGTGTTACCGCCTGCCAAGTCACGGTAAACGTGATGGTGTGGCTTTGTAGTAGGGGTAATAATATCAAGAGCTAAGGGTCCCACCAAAGCCTCATTTAGTAAATGAGGCTTTTTAGAGGGGTTTTTGAAAAGTGTTTTCGGACTGTCATTCCCTATACTACTCAATCACAGGATGGTCTTGTTTAGACTTGATTATTTCATAAAGCAGTAATATTACTGGGTGTGGTGTTAAGTAACAAAAACTGCATCTGGTCAGTTTTTCATTTCTTTGCATGATAGGGCAAGAATTGGTTCCTTAACTGTCGTTTGAATTCACTGTCTCTTGACAGTGTTAGCTGATCTGCTGACACAGTTCTTTTGTTTTGTAGGTGTATAGACAAATGGTTTGAAGTGAACCGTTCTTGTCCCGAACATCCAGCTGATTAGAGATGCAAGGAGCTTTGATGTGAGGACAGTGTCAGGAGTTCACAGCAGGTGCAAAATGGTGGACATAAAACCCAATGGTGCATGAATTTTGTGATATCAAACCTTCAATTACCATATTTTGCTTGCACGGAGAAATTGCACAGCTGCCCTTATTGCAGTGGTAGTTGTTAATTGCAGAGCAATTTTGTTTGTGTCGATCTGATAACTTTTCCCTCAGATGACACAAGCAATCAATTCTGGGATCAATCAGCCAGTTTCTATAGATAGTCACAGTTATTTATGGATCGTCAAGACATGGTTTGGATACATGATTTAGTTAAAGTCTTCAGCCAGCAATCAGTTGACCTCAAGAATAATCAATCAGAATGTGAAAAAAATCAATGACTAACTTAGACTGATGGCTGCCAGTTGTCACTAGAAAGGATGACGTCACAAATCATTGCCAATCTCGCTTTGACTCCGACTGTAGCAGCAGAACTGGACTGTATATTCTATTGATTGTCAAGGTGTAACAAGCAGGACTTGATGGAGTTTCCTGTTTTGTCAAATCTCTGATTTGTTTGATCTGTGTTGATTTTGTTGCAATGCGCTATAAGTGAAAGAGGCATTGTCATGAAAACAGTTATCGCTACTTCTATTTGACCTTTTAAAATGTGATTATTTTTTATCCATAGGATGGAACGAGAAGTGTGCATATGCTAGGCGGGTTACCTAGGGAATGCTTTTACACATCAAAATAGTTAACTCTTTTAGTACAGATCCCACCTTGAGGGCAAGTGGTACGTATATCTGTCATTAAAGGGTGAGGCCTGTTTTAGTTCAAAACTGATAATAACTGTGTATATGTGCTAGAGTTTTGTGTGCATAGTGTTTGGTAGGTTAATGCTTGCATTTAACCCAGTGGAGGGCAGTGTGTTCGGTGTTTTGACAGTGTTTCTATGAGCGCAATCTCTGTGGAGATTATGACACTGACTTGATGGATATGTCCTTGTGTGATAAAAGAATTGATGTGGTTTAACTGGTGTACCACAACACTCCAGCTTGGAAGAAAGACTCGAGAATGGTATTAATGTGGATTAACGATGATTATTTCATAACGATACTTCACAGATGAGGTAAGGAGTACCGCATCAGTGTTTTGTGAAAATAATTCTCAGAAGTTCTCAAGTTGCCACAATCCCTCGTGGGAAAAAAACAAACTTCAGTGGATGAAGAGTGAAAGTGTGATAAGATATATTCATACCAGTGCAACATCCATATTTGATGAGTTTCTGTGTTGTCAAGAAGGATGTTTCTGATGAAATATGCTTTCAACTTGTGAAGACCGGTGCAGTGGTGATCGATGTGGATACTGCATAAGCTGTCTTTGGGGCGCTTGACCAGCTGGACAGTCATTCACAGTGTGTACAGCACAACCACCTCTATGTGTATCAGTCATTTATGTCACTGTTGCGCCAGTCTACAACAAGTGGTTCAACGACAGTCAGCCATCAAAGAGCGAAACAGACGAGAGCCACACCCAGACATCAACTTTGTACAGATTTGTCAACATTGTCAATATTAAACAGATTCTCAAGGTTACTCCAATGTGTCAACATTAATAGGTTTGTCAACATTACCAAGATTTGTCAACGTGATATGGTCTTTTCAACAGTGCTCATATTTTGTCAATAATTAACTGACTTTATCAATGGAACAGATATTTGTGAGTGTACCAGATTGTCACCTGCACTGATGTGTGAATTATTCACCATGGGAAATGTCAATCCTACACTTCATTCAGCAATGCCTGATCTTGTCAACGGTCAAGTTCAGAAAACAGTGCTCGTGTTTGTGAACTACTGGGTCTTGTCAGTGGTGCCAAGGTATGTTGTCAAGGAGATGAGCACTTATCAGTGGTGCCAAACTTGACAGGTGAGATGTGTTAGTGGTGGCTAGGCTCAATGTGAAGGAGACAAGACTTGTCAGTAGTATCAAGAGTTGTTTTCAGTGGTGTCAAGACCTGTTGTCAAAGGTGCCAAAACTATCGTCAGCAGTGCCCAGGCTTGTATGTCAATGGAAGCAACACTTGTCAGTGGTGCCAAGACTTGTTGTCAGTGGTTCCAAGTCAGTGGTGCCCACCCCTCTTTGTCATTAGTGACAAGATTTGTCAACAGTGTACAGACACTCAGCCAAATGAATCTATTGTGTGATATAAACTTTTGTAAGATTGTATACATGTACAGTCTGTTGCTGTCGCCATGGATGTGACCTGATATTATACATATACATGTTGTGTCTGTCACTGCTTCTTGTAACCCAATGACTGATGTGCATTTGGCTGGAATTGGACTCTGCGCTCTGTATGTGATTGAGTTTTCGCACGTACTAGTTATGGAAAACTGTAAAGTTAAGAAACTATTATATACTTTCCCCTTGCTAATGTCTCCTGCTAATTAGACCATGATTATCTGAATTCAGATTTGTGGGGTAGCCTAGTGATTAAAGCGTCCGCTCATTACGCCGAAGACCTGGATTTAATTCCCACATGGGTGCAATGTGTGAAGCTCATCTCTGGTGTCCCCTACCGTGATATTGCTGGAACATTGCTAAAAGCAGCATGAAACCATATTCACTGACTCACTAATTCAGATTTGTGAAAGGTAAGGATGTGCCTAAACCAAAACTATAGGGCATTTATCGATTTAATTGTAACCTCATGTATGTACAGCAGGGGTTTTTTTTCTGATGGATCTCAAGGTAACTGAAGAGACATAATGTAAAATGGCCGTGTCACAGTTCTGAACAATCAAAGTCAGATGAATGGTCATTATTTACAAAAACAGCATAAAACCAAATTCCTCACTCACACTATGTACATGATGAAGAAATGATCATAGTGAGAACTATTAAGATCAGTAATATTGTTAAGTGGGAGATTGTCTCTAAAGCTGTTTTCAGTTGTAGAATTCTGCTGAAAATTAACTCGGTAAACGTAGAAGTTGTCTACACCTACATTAAATGAGAACTGACAAACATTTTGGATTCCCCTTTTTTGGGGCAGATTACAAAGTTCTTGTACCTTCTTATCAAATCCTTGGAGTTCCCATCTCGAAGTCTAGATCTGAAGTCTGGGAGTTCAGACTTAAAAGTCAAAGCAGTCCAAATTATAGGACTTGGGTCCAGGGTCCAAAGTCAATGATTTTAGATCTAGGGCCTCAAGAGAGTCCAAATTCTTGGCGTCTCGTTGACTGAAGGAATCAAGTTTCCATATATTGGAGTTTAGGTTTAAGTTGTAGGAGTTAAGGCAGATTTCAGGACTCCTAATCCAAAAACTATGATTTTTGATGTAGAGTCTCAAGTGAGTCCAAAGTCTCTATAAGTCAGAGTCCAAGGTCAAGGAGTCTCACCTGACAAAGAGTCCAGAGTGAAAGACACTGGAGTCAAGGAGTCCAGTACTACAGCCAACTTCCACAAGACTTTCCTGAAGATACATTGTGAAGCAGCAACAATAGCATCATCAGCCTGATGCTGGTCTGTATTAGTCCTTATGTCACCAGCAAGTAGTGGGGCCTGTAGCTCACCTATGTTGAACATGTATGACTGTGTGCATGAGTGAGTGGAGTACATGTGTACGGTGGACAGGTATGTTGATCATGAATATGTCATTTTGGTAAACACAAGTAATTGTTGCATTTTTGTCACATTCATATCCTGCATGAAATTTGTTTGCATCATTTTCATTCTTCAGTAGGGTTAAAGGCTCCACTTACTGCTCATGGTCAGATGGTGTCAGTTTGACTGTATGGTGTCTTGAACATGTTATTTGCTCAAAAGCAAAAGTACCTTTGATCATAGCAGTTTGTTGCTGACTATAAAGGATTAATTCAGTTGTCTGTGACAACAAACCAGACTTGATTTACCAACATATATACTCAAGCAGAAGGTGATATAGAAAAATGCTGCCTATTGATTATCTCTATTTGAAAAAGAAACTAAATACTTTTTTATTAATTCATCTGTTAAAAACTGTAACATCATAGTCTGTCAATAACACAAAATCTGACTGGCTGAATTTTAGTTTTTTTGATTATTTGTTAGTATTATTGGATCACAGTCTTTGAATGCAAACCTTTATGAGAGTCAATGGACTCCATCTTTCACCCAACTGCACACCAATAAGCATGAAAGAAAAAGACATTTTTCAGTTAAGAGTTGCTTGACATGCTTAAGAGGCAACTAATACGATAGGATGGTCAGGCTTTCTTTCTGATCTGATGTTATTGTATCCCAGTTGCGTAGAACAGTGCTCATGCTGTTCATCACAGGATAGTCTGGCCCAGATTTGATTATTGTAATTTCATCGCCATATAGCGGAATAGAGCTGAATGGGGGTGTTAAACACCAAACAAACAGTTATGGATGAGAACTTACCAGAATGTCAGTGTAATAAATCAACAAAATATGAACACAGTGAAATAAATAGACAAGATATGAACACAGCTACTTTCTTGTACATTTGACCACAGGCAGACTGTAGCGCAAATGGGGTTAGAGAATTTGACAAGTCTTCATATATGCGAGGGAAGTGAGCAAAGGTTGGCAACATGCATTCCTCGCTTTGGATCGAAAAATATTTTTCATCTCAAACTAAAATATCGCTGACATCAAAGGTACACTCCCATTTCCTCACTTGGTTGTGCTCTCACATTTCCTGCCTCATGTTTAATAATTGCTCACGTGAAATATGTTTTATTCAACATTTCAAGCGCCGCTCGTGGTATTCAGATCGTTTATCGCCTCCATTACCCCTGCCAGCTTCTGGTTGAACGGAGTGACGGAACAAGAATAGGCAGAAATTGAAAAGAAATACCATATTACCTAATTTTATCAGGAACCTGTTGTGGTTTATGTGTCTTATCTGTTGTCGCTATTGTTAGAATTTTCGTAACATGTATTCTACATAAAAGCACTTCTGGCGTAATGGGCGTATGAAGCAGGGGAGGTAACTAAGTATTCCATGTGGAATAGTACCCTCCTGTTCCTTCACTCCTTTGAACCGGAAGCTGGAAGGGGGAATAGAGGCGAAGAACTGTATGATTTACCACGAGTTGCACTTAAAATGAATAAAAAATATTTCATGTGAGTAATTGTTCAACATGGGGTAGGAAATGTGAGATCACAACCAAGTGAAGAAATAGGTGTATACTTTGGATGGTGGAGATATTTTATTTTGACATGTAAAGTATTTTTCGAACTGAAGCGAGGAAAGTACGTTGCTAACCTTTGCTCACTTCGCTCGCCTTTAAGAAGACTGGTCATTTTCACTCTGCTGCGTAACCTATTTGTGCTACAGTTTGCCTGTGATTTGACCATGATGAGTATTGGCTGGCTTTAATCCTGTTCACAGGTTTGGAGAAAATTTGCATGGATATTCATACACATATTTGCTGAAGAAATGCTTGTTTCTCATCATAGTCAGATAGATTTTGAAGATGTACTGTTTTGTAATTTCTGGAACATGTATTGCTAGAGTTGATTTTCATATGGAAGTGGTTGAGGGGATGTTAGGAATTTTATTGTGGATATTTTATATATGTTTTGGAAAAAGATTATGGTCGAATTTGGTCCGAGACTATAAATGTTTAAAGAATGTAGTATTATTTCTGTTTATTTGAGAGATAAGTGACATGTGGTTAGGTTGGAGTAGATAATTGAGTTCTTAAATAATATAATATATGTTGATTTTAGAGCAAATTCCTACAGCTCATCTGAAAATGGAATTGTTTCTCCTCATGATAATATCCGCAGTCTCTTGACAAAAACTGGGTCAAAGGTCATTAACAGGTCTAATTGTAAGTCCAGTGGAAAGTACTAGCAGAATGGAGGAAGGGAAATATATCATGAGATTTTTTTACGTTAAATTTAGAATTGAATTAACCTTTGGCTTTTGTCATTTTCATCCAACACTTGTGTTAATACAAATGCTAAACAAAGTATTGCCTTAATTGTACATGTACAAGAGAAAAACAGTATGTCCCTGTTCCATGCAACACTGCATTGAAGATGCTTGTTGTCACATTGGCAGAAAGGGCTTGAATGTTTTGTTGAACAGTATGGGAAGAGACTGAATGTGGTGTGGAATATGTGATGTGATTGTCGATTGACATACATTAATGTAATTAACATGACAATGATGAGGGGACCTAGTCTGTGATTTGTCATAATATATTCATGAATATTCATGGCAAAAAGCAACAAAGTTGTTGATCAGGCAAGAATTTCATTGTCAGGGGAGATAACTCCCCAAGCTATCATTTCACCTTTGGAGGAAGACCCAGTCTGTGTTATTAGCTGTGTTCATAGCGTGTAGCCTGTATTAAACCATTCCTCGCATGGCACTTTGTTTTCGTGTTAGTTGGTTTATGAAATCTTTGTCTGCATATTCAAATAAAAAATGAACTTCAAGATTAATACTGCAACTAATCAGTTAATGTTTAAAATGTTTTACCATAGTAAGAAGTTTAAATTGGTTAGAAATGTCTGTCAGAAGTTTTTTTTAAACATTAACTGTCTGTTTATGGGAAAGCAGATTTTTCATATATATCTTTTGTAACAGCAAGCAAGTATCTTTTTTCAAAAGTCGTTCACTTTTGCTAGTATGCAAGTGTTTGGAAAATAGTTTAAGTTTCTAATTGTAAATGTGCTTGTCTAAAGAGTCATTAGTAAATATGAACAATTTATAAGTTCTTATACCCACATCACCATGGATTACCTTGTTTTAGACCATGTTAAATGATGTTGGACTTTAAATTCATTTTTATCATGCTGGGATCAGTACTGACTGATTTCCCATACATCTTTAGTCCATGGAACATTTTACTGAGGTTGTCAACAGGTAATTTAGCTTTATTACCATCAATCAAATTCTGAATATTTTTATCTTCATTGTGCATTGCCACATATCAAACTTGAGAAACACAATTATGTAGTAGATGAAGGCAAATATTGCATCATTGTGTGATTAGTTTCTGTGTCATCAAAAGTCACAACCTACAAATTGATTTAAAAACAGGGAAAAGGCTGTTTGACCTTGAAGACAAAATGTCTCATAAGTAATTGGAACTTTGTTTTCTATCTTGTGAATCAAAAAGGTCGTTGAAGACTTTCTTACAGGTATGAGCGTCTAGGTATGAGAGTCTAGTTTCTTCATTGCCCTCATCCATGAGCTGTTTGCCAGTTGTTACGACCACTTTGATCCTATTCATCATTACAAGTATACTATTCAGAGATCCATTGTTCCATCTGTCAACTTGTATTTCAGAAGATGATTGGCTGTGTTATCAAAGGGAGGTAACTCTGGTGACAAGTTGCGTTTATGCTTGTTATGGTCAGTCAGGATCATAATCATTTGAATGATATTTTAATCCGTCACAGCTTGTCTTTAAGATTGAGTTTCAGTTTGAATCATATTTGTTGATGACAAATATATTCATTGTATCACAGGTTCAAAGATTCGTCATAAACTTAGTTCTTTGATGACTTAGTTTCATCATTTTTATGAGAATTTCAGTTTTGCTTTACTTTTTGTACTAATATACAAATGACAACAGTGATTTTTCATTGGGTATAAATGCATCACGAGTTATATCTATTTGTCACTGCAGTGTATAACAACTAATCTTGTGTCTTACTGGAATGGAAGTGCTAACTAAATCAGTCACTCATGCTTCTATTATCAACATATATAAAGTGCATGTATTCATTTGTCCATCAGTATACTGGTCACAATTTCATTTTTGTTGGGTTAAATGATTTATTTGTATATTCTTGCTGTCAGTATCTCATTGCATATTTTGTACAGCTATTTCACCAGAAATCCTTTTAAAGACGATTATGTACAGTTAAACATGTGGATCATGTTAAAACCACTTTTTAATAGATCCAACATCTCAAGTTGTCATGCCTTTTACCCCAAAGTTTGTAAAATTCTGAAATGATGACAAGGAGGGTTTATGATGACAAATGTCTGAGAAATATACCCCTGAATCAAGAGGATGATATGTGTGTGAGTCAGAACACAACTGTATGTATGCTAATGTATAATAGTCATGTATATATGCAACACCATTTATAAGTTGTGCATTTTGTTAAAATAATGTATTTTGTAGTGAAAGGATACTAGTTCATGAGATGTACTGTTACCATGGTTACAAATTTGATGCTTTCAGTTTGTGTCACAGCTCTCTGTCTTACTCCACAGGTAGATTTGGTGATAGTAACTTTATATATTGATATGTATTTAGTATTTAGTAGAAGTGGAACAATACACAGGAGTCACCATACACCGTCAGGTATAATTTGTGTTCATATGGTACATGATGTTGAGTACTATTTCTTCGGTCGTTGGTGATTACAGCTCTATTGCATCAGTCAGTGTTTTAAATATAATGCTACTTTAAAAATTGTCCATGATAAAAATTTATGGACATATTTAACTTTTATTTGCAAAATTGAAAAAAACCACGGTACATGTATAAGTTTCTTATTCACCAAATATTTGAACCTTGTGGATCCTGAGTTTGTGATAGTGTTTCATAAGCTAACCAACATCTCAGCATATATATGGTTAAGCATTAGTTCATTTGGATTCTTGATCTGTTTTCGCAGAGCAGTCAGATAAGAAACAAGGAAATGTAATAGTCACACAAAGCAGTACCTGTTCGAAGTAAGTCGTTAGTAACTGATGATAACCTATTTAGTCTTAGTTAGAACCATACATGCTTTGTGGATCGGAACCTCATATTGTTATTAAATGGTATTGATATCCCTCATCAACCTTGTCCTGTGAGCTCTTAGGCCATTGATTGCCTGCAATGGTTCCTCTGTGGTATGGATCATTGCTCATAATATCAATCACAGGTTTGTCCAGTTCAGACTCAGTTCCACTCCCACAGGCAGGAAATCGTTGAACGCACCATGAGCATAATGAAACTAGATGGCCCTAAGTCCCTTCAGTGTTCTTTCAGAGAGAGTCAGTACTAGTGGCCCATGTGTCTTCATATTACTTTGGCCTCATAAAAATAATTTCCTGTTTTTAATTAAAATTTTAGCATGACCCTAAATTTTCTTTTTAAATGTCACTGGTAAATATACTTGTTTAAAGCCAGCAGACTTCTGAAATCCATCTCAGCTTCTGACATTGCAAGTTTTCGGCTACAAATGGAATGGAAAATCAGAAAGTAAATATTAAGATATAGAAGTAAAATGCAATCTCCTGCTTCCCAGATTATAAAAAGGTGATGAAAAACAAGAAATTTGTTTTATTTAGCCTTAAAAGAAGTTCCAAAAATCCTCAAGTGTAATCACCTTTGGTTGCTTTGAACAACTGTAAAGATGTGACGGACCATGTTAATCTTTCTTATGTCTTCAAGTAATAAGACACCCATTTTTGCTGGAATATTGCTAACAGCAGCTTAGAACTGAAGTCTCTCACTCTCTCTAATAGTTAATCCATTATGCAATGTCTTGGTGTTCCCTGTTGGAATATTGATTTAAGCAGCTGAAGCTAAACTCTCTCATTCAATATCATGTACTGAATGATGTATCGTGTACCTAGACTGTGAGCTTATTACTTCTAGGCACCAGCTCTGTTGCCTAGGATCTTGTGGATGTAGCAGAACTGTGTAGTGGAGTTTGAGTAGAAATGTACCAGACCAGCAAGTCATGTCGAAGTCTTTCAGATTTGTTTGTAACCAGGACAGAGCTTATTGTGTATGAAGACTGAGGAAAGTCTTAGAATGCTTAATGGTTCAGTTTGTGTTGATATTTTGTAATCCTCTCAACACTAACCAGATGGATGATGAGTGTTGGTGTTCATGATTGTGTTCACTGTACAAATGAAGACAAGAGGAGGGTAGTTTTATGGATTTTAATCAAATTACGTCATTAAAGTACAAACCCTTGTCATCTGCATGTAAAATAAAGTCCAGGGGCCCGTTTCACAAAACACTCGTAGCCTAAGATCTTGTAAGTTTTCTCGTAGCCATTGTACCTCCTATACTGTAAAATAGGACGTAGGAATGCTATGAGAACGAGACCTTAGGCTTACGAGAGTTTTGTGAAAGGGGCCCCTGGACAGTGGGATAGCTTGATGGTCATGTATTAGACCCGAGTTCAGTTCCTCCTGCATGGGCACAATGTGGGAAGCCCATTTGAGGTGTCCCCTACCATGATAGTGCTGGAATATTACCTAAATGGTGTAAGACCTTACTCACTCACTCACTCACTCACTCACTCACTCAATCACTGAAATGAGATTCGGTAACTTTAATACATGCTTTACAATCATTGTATCAAAGATGTGTCCTCATAAGTAATCATAAGATAACTATGATGGACCATTCATCATTACAGATTGGAAACATATTTGATCCTTGGTAGTACTGTATTATTTATTTTGTGTTGAATACCAGTGACAAGAGCAAGGTTTCCTGATGTTATGAACCAGTTGAGAACATGTGTAGGTGACACTATTTCTTGTTTTGTTTTACAAATGACAATTGGGGCTATGGGGTAGCCAGCGGTTAAGGTGTTAGCTCATTGCACCCAAAGTCCCAGGTTCAATTCCACACATGGTCACAATATGTCAAAGCCTTATCTTGCGTCTCCTGCAGAGATATTGCTGGAATATTTTTTAGAGCAGTATAAGACTAAACTTCCTCACTCACTCACTCACAAATCACAGCAAATGCAGTTTTCCTCTAATTTTAACCCCCCTTCGATGACACAAATATAAGTCTTTAACTGAAAATAGATTGTTTGAAAGCTTATGAAACTACTCTCCTCTTGTTTAGGTTGGTCATTACCAGTACCATGTATGTAAATGAGATATTGTGGTAATGTTGACACAAAATGATTTTAATACTTACAAACTAGGTGTTTTGTCAGCTTCATTTTTGTTGAACTTTTAAGCGATTATGAGATTATTTTATTATTTTCTTTGATAAGTCATTACCCTGAGTTCCATGAAGAAAGCAGGTAAGACATGCAAACCCAGATCAATGTTAGTTCTTGTTCCATAGATTGTGCTGGCCAATGTGTCAAGATTCTGATGAAGGACTAATGACACAGATTTGAATGATGGTTATTTATGTGAATTTTACCTTGATTTATATTAAACGAATTAAGTTGGGAAGTAGTTTTCAACATAAATTTTTTTAAATTGTGTGTGACATTTCTTGAAATTGTGTTCGACTCTTCTCTGCAAGAACATATCTCGAAAAATGGGGTTTGCTTGCAGCAGCAGCATAAAACAAATGACAGTATATGCTTTAAATGCAATGTTTTGAACTATCCCTGGTTATCTATAGACACATACATACCAGTTAACCAGAAGTTAGAAATAAGTGTTTGTACATCAGGCATGGTGTATGTTTGTCATATGATATATTCTAGACTCCCTATGAATTCATGCAACCTGTTCTGATCATATTTTGACCTATAGGAGTTTCCAAACTTACTGACAGACCATTTTTACAATCTGGCAGTGTGGGACTTTAGAGACGTTATATTTATGTCAATGAAAGAGATGAACACCTTTCTTTTTGTTCATCCACTGTTTCCAAAAAAAAAAATATTTTTTTTTTGTTCAGAGGCGAGAAAATATTTTATTTCAAGCTATTTCTGGAACAAATTATGTTAAACACAAAACCATTTTAAATATCCACCAGTTATGGACCAGATTATGTTGATGTCACCACAATAGAACATGCTCAAACTTGAATAAGTATCTCATCCGATAACTTGACTATAGTAAATAGAAAAGAATATGTCAATAGTTTTAAGAAACGTTTTTTACTTCAGTGCTTGAAGGAGCAACAGCCAGCATGTTTTGACAGTTGTGAACAGTTGTATTACATGGCGTAGATTTATGGGTTGTATGTGTACATGGGCGAGGAAGTTAGACCATCATAATAATACCTCCAGTGGCTAAGGCACTTCCTCGCTGCATTATTCCCACAGTGTCTGGTGCTCGTGATTAGTATGGACAGGTGGTCACCAGGCTACCACTTCAGTGCTGTGTTCGACCTGGAACATAACCTTGATTTTACATGTGCTTAATGTAACGGCTCCATGCAGAGCTGGAATAAGTGCATGTTTTATTCCATCATTTTCATGTACTGACTTTGCATTTCAATGGAACTGTGGACAATATGAATAAACGATATTGATAAATAAGACTTTTGTTGTTTGGTGACAGTGTCATTAACGTCAAATCTTTGTCTGTCACACATGCAGTGGCTCTGAGTGAGGACCTGACAACACCTGGCTGAAACAGACCTTTTGGCGTAACACTTAACGTCAAATCTTTGACTGCCACACATGCAGTGGCCCTCTGAGTGAGGATCTGACAACACCTGACCGAAACCGACCTTTCGGCGTAAAACTTAACGTCAAATCTTTGACTGCCACACATGCAGTGGCTCTCTGAGTGAGGATCTGACAACACTGAAACCGACCTTTCGGCGTAACACGTTATATTCACTGAACAAGCGCTTAGTATCTCTTGGCCTTTAACAATACTTACAACAGTTTTAGCAATATGATCACTTTCCCCAAAGCAATCACAGTGCCACGACACTTGTAACTCTTATTCTTTCACACAGACCTACGATTGTCATAGTACTACGGTTCCCCTGAGGAACGGCACCCTTGTCTTCTTCCTTGCACAGAAGTCTTGTTCACTGCAGGGCAGACCAGAACATTTCTCCACAATTTTTAACAAGTATTTATTTTAAATATAACTCTCTTAGGAAAACAGAATGACAACAGAAAAAATGTTTATTTACAAACACTTAAATATTGATTGTAGCCATAGCAACCACAATGTCATCATAATCATAGGAAGACCAGACAGTAGAGCAACAATTATCTGATCAACAGAATTGCTCAGATTCGGTAAAAAAAACACCTGAAAAATATGTATTCCTCAGAACATTTATAGCATGATAAGAAATTGTAAAAACAATATGTGACCGGGTATTACTGTGTTTCGCAAATCACATGAAAACATTAAGGTTAGGAACACACACACTGACTACCAAAAGGTACAAAAGCTCACCTATCACCTACATTCATCATAGTAATATTTGAGAGGCAACTGAAATGTATAATAAACTATATGACGACAACTTAAAAGGTATGTGTTGTTTAAAAATTACTAAACAATTCTTTAAAAAAAACCCCAAAAAATAACAAAACATGGACATGTTGAGAACAATATTATTGGTATACCCTGCTACAGATTGTTTCCATGTTACCCTTATGTTTGTTTGATGCTTTATCACACTCTCCATCAATGTTCCAGATAGGACGTTTGTCTGTGAAAATCACGCATGAACCAAACAATGTAAACATTGACATCGTGACTGTGGATCTTTCCTAATATTGCTGAAACCGACGTAAAACCACACTCACTATCGATGTTTGGCAACTGGGATACGGTAATAGCCGAACGTGCGAACTTGGGCCTCGATTTTCGAAGCGCTAAGATCGATACGTTAATGTTAGTATATGACACTTTAGACTATCTTTGCGCTAAGAGAACTTCGAAAATCTTGGCCCTTGCGTCCGTTTCACAAAACGATCGTAGCGCTACGACAGTCGTAAGTCTATGTTAAAGCATGGGTGTTACGATCATCTTAGCGCTACGGTTGTCTTAAGTTTGTGTTAACGCATGGGAGTTACGATCATCTTAGCGCTACGACAGTCGTAAGTCTATGTTAAAGTAAGGGAGTTACGATCGCTTTGTGAAATGGGGCCCTGACCACTCGACCCGTTAGTCACCTCTAACAATATATACATGTGTGTCTGAGTCATGAGCTAATCAGCGTCGAGACCTCTACAGTTTGGGTGCCACGATGCAATGGAGACATTTCTGTATAGGACTCGAGAACATCCCTCACTGCTAGTTTGATACGTTCATCACTATGATGAATGATGTGCAGCTCAATCCGAAAGGGATACTGTTGAAGGGCATTTGTTAAAACGGAGAGTGTAAGGATATGAAACTAAATCGTATTAAAATGCACACATGTCAAAGACACACTTCCTCTTATTTAAAATAAGACTGAAAGTTAGGACTTCAGGTGAAATTTGGTAGGTTTTGATGTTGGTAGTGTTCATGCATGCGAGTCCTCTAAAACTGAATGCACTACGCCAAGTGATCAAATGTTTTATTCGCATTTGCCACTTTGAGGACCGTCCTTGTTGGTGGAGAGAAAGTCTTCTCAGAGAGAAGTTCGATCCCTAGACGCGTTGAACAACAAACATACTAGAGGGCACCATCATTGTGTGTTCACGCGGTGCAACTTGTCGTAACAACCTGTAGCATGCAACACAATAGCAACTTGGGAACCCCCGAATCGTAACTATACACAAAGAAAGTTACTTTGAGTAACTGGCAACGCTTCTCACGATTGAATGAGCCCCGATCCTAATCCTTTGGGTCATATCTGAGAGAGGATTGGTCGTCATGTGCAAGATTGGCATCTTTCTGTATAGAACCTGCCCAACTGGAAGCAGCTTTACACTAGGAAGGGCTTAGACTGCCCTTCCAGGGGATCAGGAGGCTGACAAGGGGTATGGGGAGGAGAGTGATGGATGTCATACAGTCACGTGGACTTGACACTCGGTATTGACCTTTAATCGTGTAAGACACGCAAAAGGACATTTTGAATGTTCACATGCACCAATAAATTCAACATTAAACATTTCAGGGCTATGCTTGAACATACATGGTTGCGTGCGAAAGTCAGTGCTTTTTGATTGTTTATTTATTGATTTTTGGTAGTTTTGTTTGGTTGTTTTTAAACACAAGCCCCCCTTGTAGCTGGAATAGTGCTGAGTGCGGCGTAAAATTATATACATTCACTTATTAAAGTTACTGTACAAGTCAATGGAAAATATTTGTGTGTGTGTGAAATACAACGCTGTCTTTTCACGTAGGTCGACCGTTGTTCCAATGTGGGGTTGTTACTGACAGAGATAGCGTGACGTGTTTAGGTGAACCGAGTGCATGACGTTCTTACGTGAAATATTTAAGCTTATGATCATCTCACGCAATCTAAATCGGTGTAAAACCGGGTCGCCTCAATGGTCAAGTGGACAAAGCGGTGATGTTCAATGGTCAGATACTATCACCGAGTGATTCCAAGGGGCGGTATGAGGCAGCACTTGTGTAAGCCTGGTCGGAGATCGGAATTTAGTGGATAAACCATTGGCTGGTAGTCGACTCGCATGTTACCCTGTCGCTTGTTACTTCAGTAGGCCTGTACTGTTGTACTGAAGTCTCTACCCTGTCAAGATCCAGGTTACAATTGGTCTTCAGCAACCAATGCTTGTCGTAAGAGGCGACGGGTGGTCAGGTTCTCTGACTTGGTTAATGCATGGTTTATCCCGATTGCGCAGATCGATTGTGTATCACTGGATTGTCTGGTCAGGACTCAATTATTCACAGATCACCTGAACATTAGAATAACACACTGGAATGAGTATACCATGTTGGGTGGCTTCCCTACAGCAGACCTGCAGACAGCGAATGCTTAGACTCCATATGTACAGGCCACTGTCGTAAAGCTAGAACACTGCTGTGTTACACAACATCATCATCATGAGGAAGAAGAAGAAGAAGAAGAAGAAGAAGAAGAACAACAACAACAACAATAACAACAGCAACAACAACGAAAATAACATATACTTAAAATCGACGTAAGAAATCATTTCGCCTTTCTCATCAACAGCACTACGACAAAGGAGACCATGCTCTTTACATTATCGTAAAGAAGATGCAACCACGTCTTCACGGCCGTATTCTAAAGAAGACGATCACCCCTCGAACCTTAAAGGTCACATGCAACCAAAATATTAAAAAAAAAAAAAATTAAAACAGTTATCATTAATTCATGATATATAAAATGCTAAAAACAATAAACAAAATATAAGCGTATAATCACAAATCGAAAGTGCAATATTTTGCACTTCGGTTTACCATCCTCGAAACGAAGCAGCCGCGATACCGAACCCAGTCAGAGCCGGTGGGTGTGGACTCAAGTGTAACGAAGCCTTTTCATTGGCCAATGATTCATTTGTCAATACGCTTAGCCGGCTCTTTTTATGGTTTATAAGTCCGATAGCTGTTAATTTCAATTTTCATGTGGTCAGTGAATGAAGTTGTGCATTGCACATTGTCATTAACAGACAGGCAGGCTGACATAGGTGTCAATAAACCAGACATTGAGTTTTCTCTGTGACAGAGTCTGGTTATCACAGTCAACATGTATTTGTTATCTAACAAGTAGATTATTTACTTGTTTGTGTATACAACAAAGATTAGACTAGTGCTCACGACCTCGTACTTCGGCCAGGCATACTGTTTCAAACTCCACGAACCTGCATGCGTTATGAGATATTGTGGGGGTTTTTTTTATCACGTTTTTTGTTAACTTTGTAGGCTGAATTGGCATTTTTGATGATTTGTTTCGGTAAGTGAATCAGAATCTGCAAAGTTGTGTTTTACGTTGCATGTGACCTTTAAAGTTTCCTGGATTAATTCAGTTCCGGCTCCTCAGGTTTTGACTTCGACGAAGTAATTTGTATGTGTTTTCGTTTTGCTTTGTTTTTCTTAACGCGTTTTTTAAAAAAATCCAGTTACATGACGTCGATCTGTAAATAAACGCAAAAATTAGACAACTAAATTGATACCTTGGCTTTCTTGTCTTGCGGGTAAAATACAACAACAATAGAGGGTATGTACAAGTGTTTATATTATTATGCATCCATATACAAGCATGTAGATTTATATGAGTATATGAAAGGGTACTGAGCAAATGTGACAGGTGTTTGCAAATAAGGCATATAAGCATGTGTACAGAACCTATCCTGATTTCAGGCTACGAACATCGACCTGTGCATGCTGGCCTCCTGACAGGGTTCCAAACTTCAACCTAAACATTCCGAACAATACAAGTGTCTTCGCGATCGTTTGGTTGATTTCACCTGCATGGGCTGTTGTGTTGCGTATATGTTCTTCCTTAAATAGTTTCTAGACATCACTGATAAAAACACACGAATAAAATATCCATCCTAAAAATACCAATATCCCTAATTTATTTGGTCCTGTGTGTATGTTTGCTTACAGTATTTAAATATAATTTCTTCATCAAATCTTTGTTACATGTTCAATACAAATTTCCCTCTTCCTTTAAACTCAGTCGGACAGGGATTAAATACTTGGAAGATATTTAGACAAACATTTGCAGAGTTCATTTTCCTCACTTATATCATGGTAGTGGTTTGAAGACCAGCTATACACAAATTCCAGCCGATGTGTCGAGTTTCTTTCCACCACACCATAGCTAATCCTGAATTCAAGACGAATGCAGTCTAAATATTGCTATAATATACTGCCTTGAGTGACAGAAGAAACTGTCAGTGTTTCGACACTACACAGAAAGATAAATGAAGCAGTATAGTGAACCAGTAGCAGCATCAAGTGTCAACTGTCCAGACCAGAACTCCATAACGTGTGTCAAAGACCTCGTACTTCAAAGGATCTCATTTCGGCAAAATCCGGAAACGAACGAGTGGTCACGACAGCTTATTTTTCATCCAGTACCGATGATGATCTGGATGAAGTGGGGCTGAAAGGAGAGATATGGTTTAATGAATAAGGTGGAGAATACGTTGGTGAGAGCTGTAATCTGGGAGTGAGCGAGTATAGTTTTACGCCGCGTTTCGTAATTGTCACTACCGGGTCACGCACAGTATTGTGTGGAATATTCCAGCAAATACCATGGTGGAGGTCTCCACAAATGGGTTTCATTGTCCCAGTGTGGGGAAATGAACCCGGGACTCCGGCATGACGAGCGAACGCTTTACTCACGAGGCTGCCCCGATAATTATGCAGAAAAACCGACACAAAAGTCTGATAATATTCTTCAAAATTTGACATTGTGTCGAAGTTGAAACTAAGTACGTAAATACTTCGAATTATCCGAGTTTGGACCCCATCGACTACGGTTGAACAGATAATACGATGGGACCAAGTTTTCACTTCGAAATAACCGTAGGTTCGACACAACAGTGTTTCGCAGTGGCATACGTCCAATGGCACCTGCTTTACAATCGGTCTTACACAAGTAATCCCACTCTTCGTTTGTTTTCTCATGTGGTTTATCTGAAAATACAAAAAGGAAGTTGTACGTGACATGACATCAGTGACTGAGTTGGTAGTGTTTTACGCCACATTTAGAAATACGACGACCGTCTTACTACACTGCAACATCTTAAGTGGACTTCATACAACATCTTAAGTGGACTTCATACACCGTACATCTGCCCATTACATAGTGTATCGAGTCATTAGCCAATTCTCTAACTAGGGAAATACACAGCAGAACCCTCATTCTATTCCCACAGAGGATACTTGTCATATCTTCCTACGAACCTCTGTTCTAATACGGCCTTATTTCGCGGTTCTCATAAAATCCCCTAGAGGCAAAAAATGGCAGCAGATTTATCTCCCTTTTTTCTGTCCAATCAGAACACGTATTACATCGACCTAGATTCAACTTGCCAAATGACAGCAATGTGGAGAAACAAATACGACATGACTGAGTTCTGTCTAGAAGAAACATTTGAGTATCGCGCTCGGGAAGAGGTTCTAGTTTTCACGATGCATCCGGAAACTACCGAGATCTTGCGAACGATCACTTTTGAAACAAGGTCGCTGATTGCACAACTAAATCTGATTGCCTCCACGAGTCTTGAATACTCGCACCGCGAAAGGGTCGTATTAGAGGTTACGTGGGAAGATGTGACAAGTAACCACTGTGGGAAGAGAATGCAGAACCCTCAGTTTATGTCTAATTTAAACAACACTACTGAGCCTGGCACGAAGCACGGTCACGTTTTCCGGTATGTTTGAACATAGTAGGTGAATTTAGTTTTCCGCTGCACTCATCAATATTCCAGCTATATGACGGCAGTCTGTAAATAATCGACTTAGGTCCAGGCAATTGGGAACTGATAACCTGTCTCAACCAAGTCAGCGAGTCTGACCACTCGATCTCGTCAGTCGCCACTTACGACAAGCATGGGTTAATGAAGATCAGTTTTAACCCTGATCTTCACGGGTACTTATAAATAGGAAGATCAATCCCAAACAAGTAATTCTGCGTTGGGGCTTCGTGCCTTTTCAGTTCTACATTTAACAGGTATTACTCTATACAAATGTCCCTTAGATCTTATAATACACAAACCAAAGATGAACAGGCAGACATTTCTGAAAATATAGTCTGTACATCGTGACATTTATCCTTGATGCAAAAACTAACAAACAAGCATCTTTCCAACCATGTCCTGTGAATTTAGTATCAAATATATCCAATCAGTCATAAGCTAATGTAATATACTCATTTCTGCCACCTTGTCTAAAATGTACCATTAGTAATGCTATCATGGATCTCATGCTGTAAAACTACCAATAAACAGATTGTGTTTACCACTTAAAAGTAGCAGCTTCCATCTTTTATGAAGTGTTCAATACAGACACGTAACTCCTTGATCTGCTTGATTGGCATTTTATAAGTTCGTGAGTAATAAGAAAGTAATGACAAGAAAAATATAACTGATGTAGAGTTACCTCCCTTCCAACGATGTATATTGCAAAACATCGGTAATTTCCGTACATCATACGTCATGGAATGTTATTCGAGATAAATAATTACTACCACGAAGTACCAAATGAGTTCAGCATTCGGGCTACATATAAATGTTACTCGCATGTAAGCGGGGTACATTGAAAATAATAGAAAAGCGCTCAGCCAATCAGAAAGCGATATTTATGTGTGAGATAAGATAAAGATTCTTATACCGTTGTCAGGATAGAGTGTCAAAGCTCTTGCATGACAATGGTACAAGAATCTATACCGAAAAGTCTCATCCTACAATACTAAAGAAATTGTTATCAATAAAGTAAACTATATTTCTTTCTTATTTGCAATTGTTAGCAAAGTTACAAACGTTCAGCAACTAAAACATATACCCTATGTAACTGTTAACAATCTTGATTATCTCCATAAGGACTATCTACGAGAAGGTTTGTTCACAATTCCTTTGATAAACAGCAAGGGACAGTTGGTTCACACAGATAAAATATTTTGAAAATATGTTTGAAATAATATGAAGGGTTTTTACATGCAGCGGTTGAATTAAATTAAGTCAGCGTGCGGATTGGTGGGGTGAATGGATCGGATATGGTCATACAGTTTGATGTACATAGGACGTACACAAGAAATGCCCATACGTTTGTTCTTGATATGCTTGGGTAAGGTAATGTGCAAAGTAATCAGTTTTGTTTGGACCACAGGCAAACTGTAGCGCAAATGGGGTTGCGCGTGTAGAGAAGACTAGTCATTTTCTCTATGCTGCGCCGCGCATTATCGCTACAGTTTGCTTGTGTTTGGACAGATTCGAAAGAATCCTGGATACTGATAGTTAAGGCAGTTAAGGTAGTTAAGGCAATATACAATCAATATTCTAGCTGTGCGACCACTGACTGCGAGTTATCTGGATCACCGAACACGGTGTTGATATCATGAGCACATGGCATGCGGTTACGACGACTTGCAGTCACCCGAGTGTCTGGTATTTTGGGCGCCTCTTACAACAGGCAAAGGCTAGTTGGGGTCACCCTGACCCTGAATATAACCTGTTAGCACTGAATAAATGAGTCATTGGGTCTTAACATTAAACCACGCATGAATTAAATACCTTTATTGACCGTATAGACTTGATAATGATATTTCTGCAGTCCTATAATTGTCTGTAGACTTATTAAGTGGACAAACCATGCGATCTTCAAACAGGAAAAAAATATTGCCCTGGAGGGAAGCGAACGGGCATTGTGCAGTTTAGATAATTATGAAGCGTGGGAATTCTATTCAAGCAGCAATGACGTCATCATTGCCATGCCGACATGTTATGAGCACATATAATATTATACATTCACTATCATAGTTTTTTTTTGCGTTCCCCAGGAATTTCCCCCAACTACATGCTGCATACTATGATGTTTGTAGTTTGACTCCACACACAGACACATTCCAGCTATATGGTGGTCTGTAAATAATCGAATCTGGGCCAGACAATCCAGTGATCAGCGTCATGAGCATCGATCCACGAAATCGGGATACGATGATGTGTCAACCAGTTCATCGAGGCCGACCACCTGATCCCGCTAGTCGCCTCTCTTTCTCTCTCTCTCTCTCTCTCTCTCTCTCTCTCTCTCTCACACACACACACACACATACACACACACACACACACACGCACACACATCTTCATGGGTAGCGTTCTGTTTAACTGTTGCCTTTCCACGGTAGTTTGAGGTAGTTGGTCAACTTGGGTAATATACACGGGCAGAGCGGAACCTTTAGTTAGACAATGGTAATGTGCGCTTTGTGCAGTATTTCTCAAAAGTAAACATGCAAAAGAGAAAATATACATACTACTCCGCTATCGGACCTAAATTTAATGGAAAGTTTGCGTTTAGGCATTTAGAAGTTAGATAAATGGAGAATCTCACACACGTGTCTATCGATATCAAATATATCAACACGAGTTGGTAAAGTAACAGTTTTTTACCTCTATCAAAAGAGTGTTGATATAATTGATAACAGTAGTCACGAGGATGAGATTCTATATATTTAACATCCAAAATCATGAAAAATGTACATCTCTGAGCACAGTAGTTAGATTTGCAGTGCAGTGATGTCATAACGCTCATGACGTCATAGCATTGCTAGGGCATTGTACAAAATCTAGTGTCAAAACGATATCTCTTGTCTGATCTCACGCAGGCGATATCTCCTGTGGAACACACTTTAGGGTGATAAACATGAATATATGACACGTTTGATGGATAATAACTTGTTTTTGTCCCTTTTACGACGTTTGATAACTAATCCCTGCTCCTTCATCTGATGAACGTGCCAGGACCCCGTTCCTCAAAGAAATCGTAGAGCTACGACAGTACAAGATTTACAATCAACATAGCGTTACGATCGCTTTGCGGAACGGAGCCCATATTTAGTTCTGAAACGTAAAGAGAATAAAAAGAAGTTGTTATCCATCAAACGTGTCACATATTCATAGCCGGTGGCTATTCCGCTGTTTCCTAAAACAACAGTGAGTGAGTACGGTTGTACGCCACTTTTAGCAATATTCCAGCAATAGCACGGCAAGAGACACCAGAAATGGGTCTCACACATTGTGCTCATGTGGGGATTTGAACCCGGGTCTCCTGAGTGACGAGAGAACGCTCTAACCATAGGCTACTCTATGGCAGTAAGGCAATGACATACTTCTGGAACCGCCATTTCTTTTGACGTATTGGCATGATAACGCGTTCTCCTGAACTATCCCATATCGAACATCTCTGGGATCACCAAGGGAAACAACCCAGGCGTAGCTATAAAACGTCAGTTCTGGGCGCAAATAGGTCTTTTCTTGGCCTATATTGTCCTTAAACCGTAGCACCACACTATTACCACAACCACCAGGCAACATCAAGCAGCTTGGAGGCGCATCCCTATGACATCATTCCACTGCTTACGTTTTCATTGATACGACGTGTACATCAATGCAAATGCACGTTCTTCCTAATAATTCTGACATCCATGACATTCTGATGTTTACTATAGCTCACCTGAGTCGGGTGACCTGTGGTCCTGACTTGATGGTATCGGGCTCAGGTAGTCTGCTAAAGGTCAAATAATAAAAGAAAAATACGTGTAAACATTCTTAAAACAAACATTCCGTAATCACGACTTAGGTATTTAGTTTAAAGTGTCTGGTACACAATGCCTGCTCTTTTCAAACCAAAATCAACTACTGAAAATGTGTCATTCTCAAGGTTCTGTCGATACGTTTTCCTCGCGGATTTTGGAGAAAGGGGGCGCTCATAATTCATTTTTTTTCGTGTGTGCGCGCGCGCGCGTGTGTGTGTGTGTGTGTGTGAGAGAGAGAGAGAGAGAGAGAGAGAGAGATTCAAGGACTAGGCCATCTCTGGATCCGCCCCCTGAATAATTCGGACCGATTCAAATACGACGTGATGACGTCATGTGTTCGTGGTAAGCGTGTCCTCATCTTACGGAAGCTCAACCTCAAATATGCCAAGAACAGGAGGTAAGTGCCAATGGGTTTACTGGTGTTAAAACGTGGAATCGGAATGGCACCACTGATCCGGTGTCTTTGTGAGGATGAAGGATTTATTAAATATAAATATAATTTTGAGATGACCCCCGACTCAAAATACTTCACAATTGATATGTCGTGATGGTCATCTCAAAAACAATATTTTGTCGTTTTGAATCCTCACCAAGACACGAAAGACTGTGGATGACACGGGGTGACATCAGATAGCAAAGCTATCAATAGGGATATTGTACTATATACGCTGTCAGACTTACCTTCTCTGGCCATATCGGTGTAGGGCATCGGGTCATCGACGGGGGGACGGAGAGGGGGCGGTGGGCCCCTGATCACTGCAATGAAACAATGTAACGTTTGAATGGTTCCTTTGATTCAGTCGCGCAGGATGTTGTGCATTGTTTAGGATAAAGTCTGTTCCTGAGTCAAATTCTATTCTGGAGTGACTGAGTGAGTTTAGTTTGACGCCGTAATAGTCAAGGGTGGCATGACGTCAGATATGAGGAACCATGGTCCACTGATTGGAGGTGGATAACGAGTTATTGATCCAAAGATACAAGGTGGAGAACAAATGATTGGCCCAAGGATACAATGTGAGGAACTGACGATTGGTCCAAGGATACAAGGTGAAGAAGAGATGGTTGGCCCAAGGATGCAATGTGAGGAACTGACGATTGGTCCAAGGATACAAGGTGAAGAACAGATGGTTGGTCCAAGGATGCAAGGGGAAGAACACATGATTGGTAAAGGATAGACGGTGAAGAACACATGACTGGTCCAAGGATACAGGGTGAAGGACAGATGATTGGTCCAAGGATACAAGGTGGAGAAGAGATGTTTGTTACAAGGATACAAAGTGGAGAGCATATGATTTGTCCAATGGTAGATGGTAAATAACGAGTGATTGATCCAAGAATATAATGTAACGAACAGACCTAGGATACATGGTGAGGAGCAGATGATTGGTTCAAGGATACAAGGTGGAGAAGAGATGACTGATTCAGGATACATGGTGAGGAGCAGACAGTTGGTCGAAGGATAGAGGGTGGAGAAGGGATGATTGGTCCAAGGGTACAAGATGGAGAAGAGATGACTGATTCAGGATACACGGTGAGGAGCAGATGATTGGTTCAAGGATACAAGGTGGAGAAGAGATGATTTGTCTAAAGATACAAAGTGACGAACAGGTCAGTTACAGAAGGTGAATAACGAGTGATTGATCGAATAATATAATGTGATGAACAGATGACTGCTCCAAGGATACAACTTGAAGGTGAAGAGCAGATGGCTGGTACAAGGACAGGAGGTGGAGAAGAGATGATTGGTCCAAGGATACAAGATGAAGAACAGATGACTGATCCATGAATACATTCTCATTGTAGGAGTACAGATGCACAATTTAAGATTTTCCATTTATATATTGTGTCTATTATATCTCCACTGTGAACTGTATTTCGTTCTATTTAACTTTACCATTTTGATGAAACCTCTCTAACTTGAATATAGTACTTAGGAATATATTCAGGGCGAATCGCAACATAAGCATTGATTCTAAGGGACACAACTTTTGACTGCAAATTTCGGGTCATCATCATACGACGGTATTATTTGTTTTCCTTACTAAATTATGTTGAAAATCTCAACGTATGTTTCTGGGTTTCTTGTGATGATCCAGTGTATCACGCAAATAACTGGCCTACCATTCCGTACTAATTCAAAGAGAAAGGCTTTGAAATGTTAATCAGGCTTCAGAAAAATATATACTTATCATAAGCAAACGAATGATCGAATTACGGAATATGTATGCATTTAACAAAATACTTGGGGCAATATTTAATATCTGGTGTGGTGTGGCATTTGCAGTTGACAAAATATCAAGCCTGCCTTCAAAACCCCAGAACCAATCGAGACGCCAACCATCAAAGCTACAATATCAAACGGATGGTATAACACAATATAACCTTGGCGAAGGAGTTAACCTACCTGGGTTATTCATGGGTAAATACGGGTTTGCGCTTTGTTGAGTCAGGGCAGGCTCCGACGGCCGACGACTCTCAGGGCGAACCAAGCCTAGGATAATAACACTTTGTTTTGATTCATTTTAGTAAACATTGGGAGTTGTGCTTATTTAGAGATGCCATAGGACATTGTCAGACATCTTTCCTCAACATCTAGAAAACATTAGATTTTACTGTCGTTCAGGGGACCGTTTCATAAAGCTCTCGTAAGTCTTTTCTCGTAGCATTCGTGCCTCTTGTACTGTACCCGTGAAGGTCCCTGGATAGAATAGGCCTTCAGCAACCCATGCTTGACACGAAAGGCCACTAAGCTTGTCGTAAGAGGCGACTAACGGGATCGGGTGGTCGGGCCCGCTGACTTGGTTGCCACATGTCATCGGTTCCCAATTGCACAGATTGATGTTCATGTTGTTAATCACTGGATTGCCTGGTCCATACTCGATTATTTACAGACCTCTAGTTGGAATATTGCTGAGTGAGGCGTAAAACTAAACTCACTCACTCACCTCCTTTACAGTAACATAAGAGGAACGGATGCTTCGAGAAAAGTTACGAAATTTTAGGTATACGAGAGGTTTGTGAAACGGGCCCCAGACATGTAAAACATCAAGTATCATTTATTATTTTTGTACTTTGGTTGTTGTTTACTCGCGGCTGTGTTGTCCAGAAAACCTTTCTCATGATTCCTGCAATTTTAGCGACATCTGCTGACTCCGGATCTTCTATGAACTTCGTTGTGTATAGGTTAATCACCCTTACAATGTAGCTCTTTCAATAAACTCTGCAAGGGCTTTGCTGTTGTGAGGTGATTGCGAGGCTTACAAAAATTTAACTCGATTGCAATATATTAGGCATGATGAAGATTATCAAAATAAGTGCAAATTTAATTTTTGCAAACAGAAATAAGTGCCCAAGGTCAGTTAACTGATTATGCTAAAACAACGCTTCCAAGAACAATGACCATAACTTTCCCTGGTGGTTTAACCCTGATATAACAGTTCGGTAAACCCTCTTACACCGTGGTCAACGAAGGTCAGAAATTCATTCAGACCATACCAAACAGAATCCAGATATCCTTGACACCATAGCGAAATCTCGGGTAGTTCAATGTATGTTTTTCACATAATGTGTATCATTATACAATTTTCCTTATTCAACATACTATGAGTGAAAACCCTGTTACCTTGGACCTATTTGAATCCAGGCAACCCGTTACTCAACGCCTATCTGACCTATCTGAAACACCGCCAGTCCACATCGAATATCCGTGTCCGAAAACTCCATTACCACAGAAATATCCGTGTCCGAAAACTCCATTACCACAGAAATATCTGAGTTCGAAAACCCCATCACCCCATAAATATCTGAGTCCGAAAACTCCATTACCACAGAAATATCCGTGTCCGAAAACTCCATTACCACAGAAATATCCGTGTCCGAAAACTCCATTACCACAGAAATATCTGAGTCCGAAAACTCCATTACCACAGAAATATCTGAGTCCGAAAACTCCATTACCACAGAAATATCCGTGTCCGAAAACTCCATTACCACAGAAATATCTGAGTCCGAAAACTCCATTACCACAGAAATATCCGTGTCCGAAAACTCCATTACCACAGAAATATCTGAGTCCGAAAACTCCATTACCACAGAAATATCTGAGTCCGAAAACTCCATTACCACAGAAATATCCGTGCCCGAAAACTCCATTACCACAGAAATATCTGAGTCCGAAAACTCCATTACCACAGAAATATCCGTGTCCGAAAACTCCATTACCACAGAAATATCCGTGTCCGAAAACTCCATTACCACAGAAATATCCGTGTCCGAAAACTCCATTACCACAGAAATATCCGTGTCCGAAAACTCCATTACCACAGAAATATCCGTGTCCGAAAACTCCATTACCACAGAAATATCTGAGTCCGAAAACTCCATTACCACAGAAATATCTGAGTCCGAAAACTCCATTACCACAGAAATATCTGAGTTCGAAAACCCCATCACCCCATAAATATCTCAGTTCGGAAAACCCGTTACCCCAGAAATATCCAAGTAAAAACATTATCCGAAAAATATCTGAGTTCGGCAACCACATTACCCGAGAAATATCTGAGTAAAATAACCCGTTACCCGAAGTGTTTGAGTTCTGCAGCCCTATTACCCCAGAAATATCTGCGTTCGGCAAACCCATTGCCCCAGAAATATCTGAGTAAACAAACCTACTATTACCCCCAGAAATATCTGAGTAAAATAACCTCCAATTCCCCAGAAATATCTGAGTAAAAAAACCTCCCATCACCCCA
This sequence comes from Haliotis asinina, assembly GCF_037392515.1. NCBI lineage: Eukaryota > Metazoa > Mollusca > Gastropoda > Lepetellida > Haliotidae > Haliotis > Haliotis asinina. The sequence goes on along the minus strand of NC_090291.1, from coordinate 44,092,319 downwards.
GAAATATCCGAGTCCGAAAACCCCGTTAGTCCGGAACGACAGGTCGTAACGTTACGAACCCTTTGTGGATCGCGACCTTGAATTCGGAACCCTGCTACTCCGGACATAACTGAGTTCGAAAAGGCAACCACCACTGCAAAATCATACGTGACAATATATTTTCTGTAAAATGCTGAATCCCCATTGTTACAATCAGAATTGCTTACCACTTGAGCTGCCGGAACTTGTCCTCCGAGGAAGATTCGGGCGGCTGTTGGTGGAGTAATTTCTCGTCAATGAAGCCATCTTTCTGTCCGGCAAATATGGCTGCACACACGGTTCGGACATATACCGCGGTCGGGGATGGCTTGGCGGTTGACAGGGATCTACAAATGAAATTCAATTGTTCGTGGATGTGAACACAGATTTTAAGTAAAGAAGGCTTCATTGGCATTTTAGTTTTTTTTTAAACAAATACAAGTAATTCTATTTTCATTTCTTTCTAAAATATTACATATACGAACCTGGAGAGTAGAGGGAGTTCGCAGTTGGATCACTGCCACCTGAAAAAACAACGTCGAAACAGCTTAGCTTCGTCCACACCCTGACTGCACATCCTACCTCCACTCTCTGACTCCACACCCTGATATCACCTTCTGACTCCACACCCTGATATCACCTTCTGACTCCACACCCTGACTGACTCCACAACCTTGCTCCACCCTCTGGCTGACTCCACACCCTGACTGATTCCACCGAGTGACTCTACACCCTGATTTCACTCACACCCTGCCTGGCTCCACACCGTGTCAATCACAACCGTGCATGCTCAACAAACATTAACGATGGACCATTACAAGAGTGAGTGAGTTTAGTTTTACGCCACACTCAGCAATATTCCAGCTAAATGGGGGCGTTCCGTAAATAATCGAGTCTGAACCAGACAATCAAGTGATCAACAACATGAGCATCGATCTGGGAACCGATGACGTGTCAACCAAGTCAGCGAGCCTGACCACCCGATCACGTTAGTCGCCTCTTACGTCAAGCATAGTCGCCATTTGTGGCAAGCATTAGCTGCTTAAGAACTATCCTATCCCGGATCTCCACGGGACCACCTACCAGAGCTGGACAGGGTTGAGTTCAACCTCCTGGCCTGGTCGTCCAGTTGGGTTAGGATGTTGTAGGCATGGGCTGACTGACACGTGATGAAGCCTTCCCCGACCGGACTGCTCCTGATGAAACATACACAGGTTTGCTATTACCTCGAGGTGTTATTATATTACAGTCTACGGTAACAACACCAAACTCCGACCCCTCGACGACATGCTGCTTAAATTTCGACATAAAATATAGAATATAAGCTTTTTTAACTTCGAAATTAATATTAATTTGTAAATAATATTTTCCTTTGAAACAAGGAGTTGGTTTCTCTTGTAACTTTCATACGAGAAAATGCGCTGAAAAAATAGGACATTGCATGAATTGGTTAATCAATGTTAATGTTTCGAGTATCACCGACACTGCTTCCAATAGGGGCGTTGTGTTTCTGTTATTATCGCTTAACTACCGACATCGTTGCAATTGTTCCTGGAGTGGGCTACGTTTGGTTATATTTGAGATACAATTCTTTCAAATTTGCTGTAATTCGTTTCAATTCTTTAGGGGGGGTGTGGGGTGTGGGGTGTGGCTGTTATTGACACTCATGTTTCGGTTTGTAGAATTGGTCTTCAGCAAACCCATGCATGTCGAAACAGACGACTAACTTGATGGGGTGGTCAGACTCACTGACCTGGTTGACACATGTCATCGTAACCCAGTTGCGTAAATCGACGCTCATGCTGTTGATCACAGGAATGTGTAGTCCTGTATATATATTTTTTGACGAACCACCATCATCTAGCTGCAATATTGCGGACTACGTCATTAAACAACAAACACCTGACTTCACCCCACCTCATCCATATTCATTATGTACCTAGATTCACCTCAACTAAGTCTCCATATATCATTGTTGAAACAAACAATATGTGGCTACAGCAACAGGTAATGTAATTTAATTTATTGTGAAAAAAATAATTCGCCCATCAGCTTGCACGTTTTGCCGCCAAAGCACCTGGTGAACAACTGACTTCTTGTGAGCGTCATACACAGCACATAGTGCAAAGAGGCAGTTCAGGGTATTAATACTCTTCGAAGAGATCTGTCAACTTCATGTAAACCTAAAGTGTGCTACTCACTATATATTAGGTCATCGCTTGTTTTCCCAGAATGACCGCATTTTAGGTTTTTGTTTTGGAGGGACAGATTTTACTTTTCGTTAGTAAGACCGCTTCCCAGGTTTTACTTTTCCTAATTTTATATGAACATCAACATTCAAATGATACATGAGTGTTTGAAATCAATTGAAGAATATCGTTCAAGGTTAAACTCAGGACACAAATGTTTTCCGAAGCGGGATTGGAACCATAAATGTCACATCCGTAGGCAGACGATGTACCGCACGGCCACCGGGCCGACAAAGATTTCTGTTAGACAGTGCAAAACCATCGGGGTCGGGAAATCCCTCCCACTCCGGTTTTACTTTGTCTACCAAAACCTCGGAGGCGTGTTTTCTCCTACACTTCAAACATACCCACCTCCCAGTTTCAATCCAGAATACCAAATCTCTTTCTTCTTGCTTGTATTTGCGGATCGTCGTCAAGGGTATTTTTGACAGGATTTCATCCTCTTGAATAATTGTCAGATGACCATCTGCGATGTAAAGACTGACCTCGCCCTTGAATGTGGTGTGCTGGGCACTGATTATATTTGCTGGGAATATATCTGTAAAAAAATTGTGATGATGATGTGAGTGATGAGTCACAAACTACGGATAAAGGTTAGGATAATGCTAATATTGAGGACGACGTCGTTAACAACAAGGAGTCGACGACGAAGGTGATGATGGTTATTGTGTTGTTGTTGGTGGTGGTTGTGAGGATGATGATGATGATGATGATGATGATGATGATGATAAGGCAACCTCTAACAACCCGAACAAGATCTGGATGATAAACTGTATGCAGTCTACTAGGGATGAAAGCAAATATGAAGGTTTGTATTCCTTGGGTCGTTAGTTTTCAGAAACTTACCAATTTTTGTACTGATTGCTTTCTGTAGACACACGAACCATTCTTCAGCACCTGCTTCTGTGAATATATTCACCAATACCATAAATACAAGACCTGCAATGACGCACAACCCTTTAACATAAAGCCAATATTTGTATAAGACACAAATGACCAAACCAAGTACTAAATGAAGTACAACCTCACACCAGACACTTGCTGAGAAAGTTATGAGCACTTTCTGTCAATACATTTTGCCCAAGATTGTTGCTCCTGAAATTAAGCTGTAACTTAGACGAATTGTTGAAACATTTATGCACATATAAAATTCATTACCAGTTTCGTTTCGGAAAATATTGTTTCTAAAGAGGATATATTTCACAGTTCCCGATTGCTGTGTTGTACATAAAATACTTACACTTGCACGAGACACAATAGCCTATTATTGTGAGTGTATATATGTACACTTACCCGACACGTAGTGAGTGGGTTTAGTTTTACGCCGCACCCAGCATTATTCCAGCTATATGGAGGCAGTCTGTAGAGTTTGGAGCCTGGATCAGACAATCCAGCAATCAACAGCATGGGCAGCGATCTACGCACTTGGGATACGATGACGTGTTAACCAAGTCTTTGAGCCTGGCCACACGATCCCGTTAGACGCTTCTTACAAGCTTGGATTGCTGGATATCAATCTCAGGGAGTGTCAGTGTAGTATTGTTGCGTGTATAAATTTATACTTACCAGAGTGATATTGTTGCGTGTATAAATTTATGCTTACGGGAGTCACAGCGCAGTATTGCTTCAGTGACATCTTCAGATCCCCCCAAATAACTGAATGTATTACGGCAAATATGAAGGAGTTGCATCTCAAATGTAAACAAACGCAGCCCACTCGCGAAACAATTGCAGCGATGTCGGTAGTGTAGCGGTAAAAACATTAACACAACGCCCCTATAGGAACCAATGTCGCTGATACTTGAAACACACTTTATATTTAGAAGATGGAAGGAAGATAAAAAATGAAAACGACACAAAAAGCTGTATCAAAACGTTGTGCTCTTGAATTAAAAAAGTTGCTTCCATACATACTTGTTCCAACAGTGCAGTGTTGTTGTGTGTATAGATTTATACTTACCGGAGTCACAGGTGAAGTAGATGTCCGTACACTGTTTGGTCCTGAGGGTGATATGAATGGTTCTAGGTTTCCCCGGCAGCCTCTCCACCATCTCCATGTCGTTGACAAAGTACTCATGACGCGGTTTCCCTTTCTTGGCGTCCTTCTCGTCTAGGTATTTCACAAGGCGAGCTGGAGACACCGTCGTGTTATTGTGGAGTACAAACCATCGCTTCGACCATGTCTGTAAGCACAGAGCAGCTGATTTATATATCTCTTTTAAGAAGTGGGGCGTTAAAAGTGATGATATTTGACCCCGAATCCGCTATTTCAGGCACGTCTTTTAAAAGAAAAAGACCATGAAGTGGGAATTAATACTTAATTCAAAGCCGAATCATATTTACCTCAGCAGAGTGAAATATTTCTTTGTTTATTTTACTTACTTACTTACTTACTTACTCACTCACTCACTCACTCACTCACTCACTCACTCACTCACTCACTCACTCACTCACTCACTCACTCATCTGTTTGTTTATTAAAACGATCAGGGTTTGATATGTATTCTCTTTACTGTGTACTCACTATTCTTAACATATATGAATATAAATACGAAACTCTACCCCGTTCATAATCAGACTACTAATTTCCACATTTTGCTAAACCAATGCCTGCAAGGAGAAAGACTGGCGGTTCACATGTGGTCTTTTATTTTTTGCCTATCGCTTTTCCGGCTCAATATATACTATTTATAGTCAAATTTATATCATTCCATTTTCAGAGATGGAAGTGTTTACTTCAAAACCGAAACCGAAAACATTTCGTGCTCTAAAATTGTGCGCTTACCAATTGGGCTATATACTGACTTATAAAACAATGGTTCATAGTGGCTTAGATAAAACTGGCTATTCATTGGTGATGTCTTTGTGGGAAGGACCTAAGGTCTTGGGTAAATATGGCCAATTGTGTTCAGCCCAATAATATTTGGATTTTGTTTCTCGTCCTGTCATTCCCTTTAAGTCTGAATTGTTAATATCTAGATCCTAAGTCAGTTTGAGTTTCGTAACACCACACCTTGATATGCCTGCTTTGGACTTCTACATAGCCGACTTTCACTATATTAGACGCTTGATTTGTCGACGCCATTGAGGTGCATCTTGCCTTCCAAGATCCAACGTCACTTTGTCACCGTCTGAAAATACAGCACCATCTGAATGAGAAGAATCTTCCATATTTAGTAGTTCAGGGACACGGTTTTTTAAGATCTCTTAGCACTAAGATTCCCGTAAGTTGCTGTCAATATATGGCTCTTACGACTATTTGGGCTGTAAGAGATCTTCGAAAATCGTGGCCTACATTAACAAATAAACAGGATATAACAGTATATGGAGTAATATACCTAAACTGGTTCCATTTCATGTTTTCGATTAATGTTCACGGCTTATAGAGTTAGTCGTTTAAGAGACGGTAACAGCGTCTCTTCATGTACTTTCTTGATCGTTCGTCACAACTCGGCCCTTTCCGTGATCATCGTCCACTTCTCGATGCTTGTTATGTGCGAAAGTACGAGAAACAAATCAGAACGCGCGTAATAATTGCGGTGCTTTAATAAAAATAAACGTTTATGGCAGTATGTCATTGTTTAGAGAGTCGTGAAAAATTTATCCCATTTTTTATTCCTACACCCTGTTCAGAAATATATCTGGAAATATCTGGTGAACAGCTGGTAATAAGTATGTTAGAGTATGTCTTCTACAAACATGTATTTCTCATTTCAATTCTATCAAAGAGATTTCATTCTCTAAAATAAAAAGGCAAAACCTAAAACAGAAATACAGTGTGATATTAATTACTATTTGAATGAAACCTGAATAGAGTTATCGTTCTTGTTTTAAGTAGTTCCGATGTTCATGTGCCAATATGAAATCGTTCTAGAGGGGCAGGAGCCACTATTCCACTTGTCCCGGGATAACACGAGTTGGTCACGAATGCGTCTAGATTGGTAAGGATTGCTGAAGATCAGTCTACCTCAAAGTGTAACATTTAGACTGGAGCGCGTATGGGCAGTGGAACCAATTTCAGTTTAGATATCTACGTTTCACTGTAGTGGGTGAGTGAGTTTACTTTTACACCGCACTCAGCAACATTCCAGCTATATGGCGGCGGTCAGTAAATAATCAGGTCTGGACCAGACAATCCAGTGATCAACAGCATGAACATCGATTTGCACAATTGGGAACCGATGACATGTGTCAACCAAGTCAGCGAGTCTGACCACTCGATCCCGTTAGCCGCCTCTTACGACAAGCATAGTCGCCTTTAATTATGTGTCAAGCATTTGTTGCTGAAGGCTTATTCTACGGGCCACTTTCACTGTAAATAACTGGAACGAAGATGGTAATTATGGCTGGAATCTGTTGTTTGACGCCGCACTCTCACAATTCTGGCCTGGTTATTATACTAAGTTCCGCAATAGCACGGAACCCAGTCAGCAGGAATAGCGTTTGTTGTGAAGTCAATGTTTTGACTTGCCCTGAGTGAGAGATGGAAAATGGTGTATAGTGGTGTAGGAGACAAGTAACTGGTCAGACTCAATGTAATACAATATGTCACAGATAACCACCAAGTGTTCGTCAAAACGGAAGTGGGCATATTGTTTAAGCAGTCGCAACAGTGTGCGAAAGCCATTCCTAATTGTCTCACGCCGTGATAGTATTGCTAAAAGCCATACTCGCTCACTCCTTGTAAAATCAGAGAAGCCTGTAAATTTGTCAGTGGCTCAGCCTACCAAATATAGCTTATTCAGCTTTAGACAACCATAAGAAATGTTTCGGTTTTAGTTAAGTTGGCCTTGCCAATAGGACCACGCGTCCATGTACTTGTGCCTGGCAAGTTGCGACGAAGTAAGGTAACTCTCTCATAGTGAGTTTCACCGTTGGAGTGAAACACAACACCGTCGACCATTGTCACCTGACATGTTTAGGCTTCAATGAAGTGCGGACTTTCTTGTCCAGAACCTGTGAGAGTAATGAGTGAGTTTAGTTTTACGTCGCACTTAGCAATATTCCAGCTATATGGCGACGGTCTGTAAATAATCGAGTCTGGACCAGACAATCCAGTGATCAACAACATGAGCATCGATCTGTGCAATTGGGAACCGATGACATGTGTCAACCAAGTCAGCTAGTCTGACCACCCGATCCCGTTAGTCGCCTCTTACGACAAGCATAGTCACCTTTTATGGCAAGCATGGGTTGCTGAAGGCCTATTCTACCCCGGGACCTTCACGGGTCCCTGTGAGAGTAACTCAACCAACGACCCATGATTTGGTTAATACTATACATATATTTCTAGATTTGATATCAGAACAATTGATTGTGATATTCATCATTACTGGTAACATCAATCATTGTACGTAAGATGTACCTTAGAAATATATTCATTGTTACGCAAGATGTAAGCTTCAATAACCAGATGAATAGTTGATAGGTAGATTTTATGTACGTTTCAACAATCAGATGAATAGCTGATAGAAAAAAATATATATTTATGTACTAAAATTCCATGACATGTAAAAGAAAACTGTACTTTCGATTGTTTCATTCTAAAACATATTTTCATTGACATTAAACGCTACGGTGTGACCATTTAAAAAATTCATTTACAAGGGTCAGTGGCTTATAAAATCGAAATGATACCCCTTTTAATAGCTATCACACGAGTTATTGACGAAATATGAAAGTAAAATAGTTCTTACCACTATTGAGAAACCTGCAATCACAGAGGTTATGCCCACAATCCTCGACACATAATCAGAGTGACGTCGAATATGATCATAGGATAGTGGCACGTCAAAGGGGCATAACTCTGTAGTACGACTGAGGCGCCTTTGACAGTTTTATCAGTGTCCTTATATATATGGAACTCACTGATGGGCGTATCACGATCGGACGGTGTGGTGTATATACACAAGATACGTTGATTGTCGACGAACAAAGGTGACGGTCACTTTGAAAGGAACTAGCAATAATAGATACTTGAATATTGCCGTGTGGGGAGGAAAGAGAAGATGAAGTAGCGTCTTCCTTGTTGCCATGACAACGTACCATTAGGTCCAGGGTGCACACACTCACAGACGTGTGTTCTGCTGCAATATTACAACGAGACAGACAAAACAATCCTGGGTCAACTATAGGAGACACATAAACGGGCCTGGCTCACACAAGTACCTGCAATACAACAACTATGCTCTTTTGTTTGATTTTATGTACTATCTTGTCTGTTTATCTTATATTTAGTGTTTAAGTGTTCCAGTGTGTGACGAACTGTATGTGAAAATATGGCATGCACTTTGTTAATCCTTCTAATGACAAGCTATCTTAAACTCCCGTAAAGTAAAACGAAGGCTTATAAATATACAGTATATTTGAAGAGACAGTCCCATGATTAAGTTATGACACTTAAGACTACCAAAGGGCTCAGTCAAGCATGTCCACTAATCGTGACACATAAAAATACAATAACATCAGCTGCATATTTTTAAAAAAATGTAACAATAAACTATTATTGTTTTCCTGTTTTCTTTTCATTCACTGTCATTTTTTATACATACCATTCAGATGGAATATACGTCCATACAGATGAAACATTTTCAAAGAAATGTCATAAATTCTCACATTTTGCCTTAATTCTCTTCATCATCTGCTTCCTCTTAGGGGTCAGCGTTTGGATTTTATCAATCCAATATCCACTAATGTTTTGAATGGTATATGTAGTTTAAAGGTAGACCTGATTCACAATTGCAGTGATATCGTGAACTTTACGCATGAGTCATGAAGCTCTGTCTCAGGCCAATATTTAACTGTTTACGTTGACTCCATCTTTGGATGGATTCCGTACGTACTTTGGTGTGTTCTCTGTCCAGTTGGATAGTGTTGTAAAACTGCCTTTATCTTTCACTTCCTTGTTTGCGGAAAGTGCAAATGTATGACTGTGTACCGTTGATAATATTCAACACCTTTCTCTTTTGTCAGCCATTTTATGAATATGTAACAGACAAGGTCAAACATCTGGAATACAAATCGGTCATAAACCGTCTCTACATGAATGTGGGTACCGCACATATTGACGACTGTTATGGTTAGTGTAGGGCCAGTTTCACATCTGTACCGAAACATTTCGCATACTCTCAATACCTTCCGGGTCAAAATGGCGCAATGGATTTTTCCTGATGATCCGCGAAGCATGAAACTTTTAATCATCTGGATTCTGGTTATGTCGGTTTTATTGGTAATCACGATTACAACGGCATAAACAGTGTTCTGTCTCTAGATTTAAATGTTTGCGAATCAAAAACTTAAAGTCTGAAGTTTATAATACGATTTCCACGTAACTGGACCGTGTCGTGTTATAAAGAACCTTAGATAAGTAATGCATTGTCACCCAGGGATCACCGGCGTGACTTCCGGGTTTATTTGAACATCAAATAAAAAAATGTTTACGGAACTAGATATCAGAAACATCGATAGTCTAAAAAACACCTGAAAGATCAAATGAAACTTCAGAAAGTACGGTTCTTATTATAAGGTGTGTTGAATCAAGCCGTAAACAACTGATGTACAGACCGTGCCCGAAATATTAGTCACTTGACTTCATTGCCATAGACATTATATAAATTAATGTAGCACAAATAATTTTCTTGTTTTTGATTTTCTTAGCATCCAAGTCAAATTTCGCTCATTTCTGATGAATCAATCTTACGTACACGCACATAATTTCCGTTTAAGTTTCCGTTTCTTATTTATTGAATTACAACAATTTAATCAACATATGAACAATGCCGTGAACTCCTTAAACATGGCGGCCTATGGGATTGTACATTGTGGAACCATGCGTTCGTGATAAATGTGATGGCATCAGTTAATTAGTGGTCGGGGGATTGAAGTGAAATTGTGTGCGCAGAGCAGAGATGTTTTCAAACTGGCCTGTCAAATTTGACAAAGATCCATCCAAAACTCACGCCATGGAAATTGTTTATACGCTACACTGAAATAAGATGACATCAGGTGACGGGTGTCGCAGTGTGCTGACCGGCCTCCAGTCGCAACTGCGTGACTTAGACGACAGGGCTGTCCAATTTGATGAGTGAGTGAGTGAGTGAGTGAGTTTAGTTTCACTCCGCTTTTAACAATATTCCAGCACTATCACGACAGGGGACACTAGAATGGACTTGTACCCATGTTGGGAATCGAACCCAGGTAAGCGGCGTGATTAGTGAAGGCTTGAACCACTAGACTACCCTACCTCCCTATGTGATAGTAAAACTGATAATGAAATAAAAAGTCTGTGTGACTTAATGATGTAACTGCTCAAACCTTTATCAAGAAAGCAAACGGTGTTAGTAGGAACACGGAAACGTCGCCCACAGTAATGATAGTAAACCTGGACATCCTTACATTTGTCCCCAGTCTTCAACACACCAACTTCAAATGCCTCATGAAGTTAGAGGTCACAGCAGTCGTGTTAGTGACAATAACGCGCTTGTTACATGGTTTCTGTGACTGTTTAGAACCCATACCTTATACTTATGTACTGATACTGTGACACTGTGTTGTACTAATTTGTATTTTTAGACTGGTTTTTTTGCTATAACATAAAGACGTCTTCTGTTACTTCCGGGCGGAGCCAAGCCTAGAAGTTACACGGTTCACTTTCGATATCTTATGTGGATAATGTCACGGTGACAGTTGAGCACTCATCCGCGAGTGACATAATCGAAGCAATATTACGTCTCATAACCAGGAACTGCTTTTGTTGTGTTATAAAGATTTGAACTGGAGTGTGATTTGAGGTGCAGGAAGATATTTTGATCCGTACTGATCGTCCAGATGACCAAGAACAAAGTGCAAACTCTGTACTACTACTACTACCCTTATAAAACACCTACCCACCCAGATGTTTCCCCTATATATAAAACTGACTTTACTTATTATGCATCGCTGTTATGAGCTTTAGTTTCTGTCCTAACGAAACCTTGCTAGAACAAGTGCTAAACGGCCACAACGATTCTTGCACAGAAAATCTCCATGTTTTAGAATACACACACACACACACACACACACACACACACATATATATATATATATATATATATATATATAGAGAGAGAGAGAGAGAGAGAGAGAGAGAATATCCTCAGACATGATGGAAATAACTTACCATTAAACGTTTTCAAAGCTGGTGTTAAAGGAATCAGTAACAACTCTAAGGAAGACTGATGACATATGCTCGCACATGTTGATTTCATTGTGCACAGCTCGTCGGTATGCGCTGAATAGACAGATCACGTGCTCAGTGACTAACTAACTCGGTGCAGATAACACTGTACGTCAAATGGCTATTATGGCCCCGGACTTTGATAATTCAAACAGGAATACCTGAAGCACAAACTGCCTTACTGCTTTCATAACGCATCAATACAAAGACGATCTTCGTAGGAGACGCGTTCCTACATACGTCATTCTCTCTGGTCATACAGCATACATCATATAAAGAACGACTGGGCAAGTCTACATTACCCCAGCTCAAAATTGCATTGCTCTGAGCTCTATTTGAATCATATCTATATACACTGACGGGCAAAAGAAACATTACCCTCGCTCAATATGATCTTACTCAAAAACAACAAGAAATCGAACTTTGCAATTTAAAATGTGTGAAACAATTACACAGGCACTTGCTAAGTACAAACCTTCGATTTTTAACAAGGCCGACAACTTATGGAACAGGTTGTGGTTGACATGGGCTCAAACTTGAGAATTCACGATGTCTATTCGGGAAACAAAGCAAATCGTGAACCGAAGTCTCTAATAGCGATTGCTCACACCTCTGGCTAGAGTACACGCAAAAACACGTCTTCTCACTGAAGCTGTTAGGCGTCGGATGACGTCAGATTGTATTCGCCTCCATTCTTCTACATGAGCTTGAGTCATTTGCTGTACTGTAACTGGTGACTTCCGTCTCCGTCGAATAACTCCATCAATGTGGTCCCATACATGCTCGATTTACTTTACGCATGAGTCATGAAGCTCTGTCTCAGGCCAATATTTAACTGTTTACGTTGACTCCATCTTTGGATGGATTCCGTACGTACTTTGGTGTGTTCTCTGTCCAGTTGGATAGTGTTGTAAAACTGCCTTTATCTTTCACTTCCTTGTTTGCGGAAAGTGCAAATGTATGACTGTGTACCGTTGATAATATTCAACACCTTTCTCTTTTGTCAGCCATTTTATGAATATGTAACAGACAAGGTCAAACATCTGGAATACAAATCGGTCATAAACCGTCTCTACATGAATGTGGGTACCGCACATATTGACGACTGTTATGGTTAGTGTAGGGCCAGTTTCACATCTGTACCGAAACATTTCGCATACTCTCAATACCTTCCGGGTCAAAATGGCGCAATGGATTTTTCCTGATGATCCGCGAAGCATGAAACTTTTAATCATCTGGATTCTGGTTATGTCGGTTTTATTGGTAATCACGATTACAACGGCATAAACAGTGTTCTGTCTCTAGATTTAAATGTTTGCGAATCAAAAACTTAAAGTCTGAAGTTTATAATACGATTTCCACGTAACTGGACCGTGTCGTGTTATAAAGAACCTTAGATAAGTAATGCATTGTCACCCAGGGATCACCGGCGTGACTTCCGGGTTTATTTGAACATCAAATAAAAAAATGTTTACGGAACTAGATATCAGAAACATCGATAGTCTAAAAAACACCTGAAAGATCAAATGAAACTTCAGAAAGTACGGTTCTTATTATAAGGTGTGTTGAATCAAGCCGTAAACAACTGATGTACAGACCGTGCCCGAAATATTAGTCACTTGACTTCATTGCCATAGACATTATATAAATTAATGTAGCACAAATAATTTTCTTGTTTTTGATTTTCTTAGCATCCAAGTCAAATTTCGCTCATTTCTGATGAATCAATCTTACGTACACGCACATAATTTCCGTTTAAGTTTCCGTTTCTTATTTATTGAATTACAACAATTTAATCAACATATGAACAATGCCGTGAACTCCTTAAACATGGCGGCCTATGGGATTGTACATTGTGGAACCATGCGTTCGTGATAAATGTGATGGCATCAGTTAATTAGTGGTCGGGGGATTGAAGTGAAATTGTGTGCGCAGAGCAGAGATGTTTTCAAACTGGCCTGTCAAATTTGACAAAGATCCATCCAAAACTCACGCCATGGAAATTGTTTATACGCTACACTGAAATAAGATGACATCAGGTGACGGGTGTCGCAGTGTGCTGACCGGCCTCCATTCGCAACTGCGTGACTTAGACGACAGGGCTGTCCAATTTGATGAGTGAGTGAGTGAGTGAGTGAGTTTAGTTTCACTCCGCTTTTAACAATATTCCAGCACTATCACGACAGGGGACACTAGAATGGACTTGTACCCATGTTGGGAATCGAACCCAGGTAAGCGGCGTGATTAGTGAAGGCTTGAACCACTAGACTACCCTACCTCCCTATGTGATAGTAAAACTGATAATGAAATAAAAAGTCTGTGTGACTTAATGATGTAACTGCTCAAACCTTTATCAAGAAAGCAAACGGTGTTAGTAGGAACACGGAAACGTCGCCCACAGTAATGATAGTAAACCTGGACATCCTTACATTTGTCCCCAGTCTTCAACACACCAACTTCAAATGCCTCATGAAGTTAGAGGTCACAGCAGTCGTGTTAGTGACAATAACGCGCTTGTTACATGGTTTCTGTGACTGTTTAGAACCCATACCTTATACTTATGTACTGATACTGTGACACTGTGTTGTACTAATTTGTATTTTTAGACTGGTTTTTTTGCTATAACATAAAGACGTCTTCTGTTACTTCCGAGCGGAGCCAAGCCTAGAAGTTACACGGTTCACTTTCGATATCTTATGTGGATAATGTCACGGTGACAGTTGAGCACTCATCCGCGAGTGACATAATCGAAGCAATATTACGTCTCATAACCAGGAACTGCTTTTGTTGTGTTATAAAGATTTGAACTGGAGTGTGATTTGAGGTGCAGGAAGATATTTTGATCCGTACTGATCGTCCAGATGACCAAGAACAAAGTGCAAACTCTGTACTACTACTACTACCCTTATAAAACACCTACCCACCCAGATGTTTCCCCTATATATAAAACTGACTTTACTTATTATGCATCGCTGTTATGAGCTTTAGTTTCTGTCCTAACGAAACCTTGCTAGAACAAGTGCTAAACGGCCACAACGATTCTTGCACAGAAAATCTCCATGTTTTAGAATACACACACACACACACACACACACACACACGCACACACACACATATATATATATATATATATATATAGAGAGAGAGAGAGAGAGAGAGAGAGAGAGAATATCCTCAGACATGATGGAAATAACTTACCATTAAACGTTTTCAAAGCTGGTGTTAAAGGAATCAGTAACAACTCTAAGGAAGACTGATGACATATGCTCGCACATGTTGATTTCATTGTGCACAGCTCGTCGGTATGCGCTGAATAGACAGATCACGTGCTCAGTGACTAACTAACTCGGTGCAGATAACACTGTACGTCAAATGGCTATTATGGCCCCGGACTTTGATAATTCAAACAGGAATACCTGAAGCACAAACTGCCTTACTGCTTTCATAACGCATCAATACAAAGACGATCTTCGTAGGAGACGCGTTCCTACATACGTCATTCTCTCTGGTCATACAGCATACATCATATAAAGAACGACTGGGCAAGTCTACATTACCCCAGCTCAAAATTGCATTGCTCTGAGCTCTATTTGAATCATATCTATATACACTGACGGGCAAAAGAAACATTACCCTCGCTCAATATGATCTTACTCAAAAACAACAAGAAATCGAACTTTGCAATTTAAAATGTGTGAAACAATTACACAGGCACTTGCTAAGTACAAACCTTCGATTTTTAACAAGGCCGACAACTTATGGAACAGGTTGTGGTTGACATGGGCTCAAACTTGAGAATTCACGATGTCTATTCGGGAAACAAAGCAAATCGTGAACCGAAGTCTCTAATAGCGATTGCTCACACCTCTGGCTAGAGTACACGCAAAAACACGTCTTCTCACTGAAGCTGTTAGGCGTCGGATGACGTCAGATTGTATTCGCCTCCATTCTTCTACATGAGCTTGAGTCATTTGCTGTACTGTAACTGGTGACTTCCGTCTCCGTCGAATAACTCCATCAATGTGGTCCCATACATGCTCGATTTACTTTACGCATGAGTCATGAAGCTCTGTCTCAGGCCAATATTTAACTGTTTACGTTGACTCCATCTTTGGATGGATTCCGTACGTACTTTGGTGTGTTCTCTGTCCAGTTGGATAGTGTTGTAAAACTGCCTTTATCTTTCACTTCCTTGTTTGCGGAAAGTGCAAATGTATGACTGTGTACCGTTGATAATATTCAACACCTTTCTCTTTTGTCAGCCATTTTATGAATATGTAACAGACAAGGTCAAACATCTGGAATACAAATCGGTCATAAACCGTCTCTACATGAATGTGGGTACCGCACATATTGACGACTGTTATGGTTAGTGTAGGGCCAGTTTCACATCTGTACCGAAACATTTCGCATACTCTCAATACCTTCCGGGTCAAAATGGCGCAATGGATTTTTCCTGATGATCCGCGAAGCATGAAACTTTTAATCATCTGGATTCTGGTTATGTCGGTTTTATTGGTAATCACGATTACAACGGCATAAACAGTGTTCTGTCTCTAGATTTAAATGTTTGCGAATCAAAAACTTAAAGTCTGAAGTTTATAATACGATTTCCACGTAACTGGACCGTGTCGTGTTATAAAGAACCTTAGATAAGTAATGCATTGTCACCCAGGGATCACCGGCGTGACTTCCGGGTTTATTTGAACATCAAATAAAAAAATGTTTACGGAACTAGATATCAGAAACATCGATAGTCTAAAAAACACCTGAAAGATCAAATGAAACTTCAGAAAGTACGGTTCTTATTATAAGGTGTGTTGAATCAAGCCGTAAACAACTGATGTACAGACCGTGCCCGAAATATTAGTCACTTGACTTCATTGCCATAGACATTATATAAATTAATGTAGCACAAATAATTTTCTTGTTTTTGATTTTCTTAGCATCCAAGTCAAATTTCGCTCATTTCTGATGAATCAATCTTACGTACACGCACATAATTTCCGTTTAAGTTTCCGTTTCTTATTTATTGAATTACAACAATTTAATCAACATATGAACAATGCCGTGAACTCCTTAAACATGGCGGCCTATGGGATTGTACATTGTGGAACCATGCGTTCGTGATAAATGTGATGGCATCAGTTAATTAGTGGTCGGGGGATTGAAGTGAAATTGTGTGCGCAGAGCAGAGATGTTTTCAAACTGGCCTGTCAAATTTGACAAAGATCCATCCAAAACTCACGCCATGGAAATTGTTTATACGCTACACTGAAATAAGATGACATCAGGTGACGGGTGTCGCAGTGTGCTGACCGGCCTCCATTCGCAACTGCGTGACTTAGACGACAGGGCTGTCCAATTTGATGAGTGAGTGAGTGAGTGAGTGAGTTTAGTTTCACTCCGCTTTTAACAATATTCCAGCACTATCACGACAGGGGACACTAGAATGGACTTGTACCCATGTTGGGAATCGAACCCAGGTAAGCGGCGTGATTAGTGAAGGCTTGAACCACTAGACTACCCTACCTCCCTATGTGATAGTAAAACTGATAATGAAATAAAAAGTCTGTGTGACTTAATGATGTAACTGCTCAAACCTTTATCAAGAAAGCAAACGGTGTTAGTAGGAACACGGAAACGTCGCCCACAGTAATGATAGTAAACCTGGACATCCTTACATTTGTCCCCAGTCTTCAACACACCAACTTCAAATGCCTCATGAAGTTAGAGGTCACAGCAGTCGTGTTAGTGACAATAACGCGCTTGTTACATGGTTTCTGTGACTGTTTAGAACCCATACCTTATACTTATGTACTGATACTGTGACACTGTGTTGTACTAATTTGTATTTTTAGACTGGTTTTTTTGCTATAACATAAAGACGTCTTCTGTTACTTCCGAGCGGAGCCAAGCCTAGAAGTTACACGGTTCACTTTCGATATCTTATGTGGATAATGTCACGGTGACAGTTGAGCACTCATCCGCGAGTGACATAATCGAAGCAATATTACGTCTCATAACCAGGAACTGCTTTTGTTGTGTTATAAAGATTTGAACTGGAGTGTGATTTGAGGTGCAGGAAGATATTTTGATCCGTACTGATCGTCCAGATGACCAAGAACAAAGTGCAAACTCTGTACTACTACTACTACCCTTATAAAACACCTACCCACCCAGATGTTTCCCCTATATATAAAACTGACTTTACTTATTATGCATCGCTGTTATGAGCTTTAGTTTCTGTCCTAACGAAACCTTGCTAGAACAAGTGCTAAACGGCCACAACGATTCTTGCACAGAAAATCTCCATGTTTTAGAATACACACACACACACACACACACACACACACACACACACACACACACACACACACACACATATATATATATATATATATATATATATATATATATATAGAGAGAGAGAGAGAGAATATCCTCAGACATGATGGAAATAACTTACCATTAAACGTTTTCAAAGCTGGTGTTAAAGGAATCAGTAACAACTCTAAGGAAGACTGATGACATATGCTCGCACATGTTGATTTCATTGTGCACAGCTCGTCGGTATGCGCTGAATAGACAGATCACGTGCTCAGTGACTAACTAACTCGGTGCAGATAACACTGTACGTCAAATGGCTATTATGGCCCCGGACTTTGATAATTCAAACAGGAATACCTGAAGCACAAACTGCCTTACTGCTTTCATAACGCATCAATACAAAGACGATCTTCGTAGGAGACGCGTTCCTACATACGTCATTCTCTCTGGTCATACAGCATACATCATATAAAGAACGACTGGGCAAGTCTACATTACCCCAGCTCAAAATTGCATTGCTCTGAGCTCTATTTGAATCATATCTATATACACTGACGGGCAAAAGAAACATTACCCTCGCTCAATATGATCTTACTCAAAAACAACAAGAAATCGAACTTTGCAATTTAAAATGTGTGAAACAATTACACAGGCACTTGCTAAGTACAAACCTTCGATTTTTAACAAGGCCGACAACTTATGGAACAGGTTGTGGTTGACATGGGCTCAAACTTGAGAATTCACGATGTCTATTCGGGAAACAAAGCAAATCGTGAACCGAAGTCTCTAATAGCGATTGCTCACACCTCTGGCTAGAGTACACGCAAAAACACGTCTTCTCACTGAAGCTGTTAGGCGTCGGATGACGTCAGATTGTATTCGCCTCCATTCTTCTACATGAGCTTGAGTCATTTGCTGTACTGTAACTGGTGACTTCCGTCTCCGTCGAATAACTCCATCAATGTGGTCCCATACATGCTCGATTTGCGACAGGAGAGCGCACAGTCCATAGCAGGACGTTGGCGTTGTTGGCGTTGGAGAATTTCTGAACAAGCCGAGCGACGATGTCTGATACCATAGTCCCTCATTCTCCTTGACTGTCCTTCGACTCACTGGGTGACCGACTACTGTTGGCGCTGACGACGTCTCCGTCAGAAAGCGATTTCTAAGGTGTAACGTCCTCGTGCTGCTCTGTTGCCCTGAGCAGCTTGTTACTTCTGCTGAAATACGATCTGCTCTGAGCTGCGTTATGGTTTTAGACCATGGAAGCATGGTGCATTTTACCATTACTTGCAAGGCACGAGCATTTTGCTGAGTTGTCAAGTTGTCAAGTGTAGCGTTTGAGTGCTGATGTTGGTTACTTTTATGAAATTTCATTTCTTTCGAAACTTGCGTTTTTTCTGCTGTCGGTATATATTTAAAACATTATTTATTTGTTTCTGGGAATCGATTTTGTCCGTGTTTGTTACATTTACAATCGTATCTGTCCATTGTTGGATATATATATGTGTATATAGTTTTCATCAACAATGGTCGGAGAGAAAAACAATAGCACGTCCTTGTACATTTGATGTGATGACAGACACAGCCAAGCGGGATGACCAATAAAGGCTATAAATGTCATTCATATATATATGTATGCTCATATCTATACTGAATCAGTGTGGAGTCCGGTATTCCGACTGTCTGTGTAGGGACAACCGCCAGCAGGATTATGCCGCTCTCAGGAAAGGCCCTGGGGTTGAGCTAGAAGTCCGCTCACCTCATTCATGTATACGTGTTTGTCACATCTTGTGAAACCAGCTAAAATGTTTGAACTAAGCTATGCCTTCGTCTTCATCAACATGTCAATTTGTCTTCGTCAACGTAATGTTCATCTTAATCATGAGCTAATTCACCACAAGCCGATGACCACAGGCCCTCCTTGACAATACAAATAAAGCGCGCACCAGGTGCAATGTAAGCGCGCAAGTTAGTTACAATACATATTCACGGAAGATGCACACACCGAGACGCAATAGGTTGTAATAGGATAGATATCCCTTTCGTGTTTTCAATGGGAAATTGACCCCATAGGTAAAAAGAAATCTAGCGAATCAGACCCAAGGGATATCATCTGGACAGGAGGTTCATGGAATATTTTCTCTAATGAATATTTATTCCCCCATGAAACATTCAAACGACTGGGGTCTAGAGTTGAATCATCTTCTAGTTTCGAATTCACATAATGAGTGACTAAAAGATAGGGCATATTCTTATGTAATAGCATTATTCATTGTGTAACACTTATCCTAGTTACGTTGTGTATGTCGATAGTCAGTGAGAGGGCATGATATTCTATATTTAGGCTGTTGCTATATTTGGATATAGTTCTGGAAGGTACTACATGGCCCTACATTCCTATGGGGCTTTCCACTATACCCTGACTGTGGAAGTTGGAGAATCTTCTTGAGTATCTTTCTTGGGTATATATGGGGACTCATAACTCACTTGAAACATTGCATCTTAAGTTACAAGAAGACCAGCATTGTTTAGAGACCATTTTCTTCCTTTCCTGGAAAATCTGTTTTGGAAACTTGGCCATGTTGCACATGGTTCGCTGTAAAATCTGACTGACTGACTGACTGGAAGGAATGAAGGAATGAGCACAGTGGAAGCTGTCTAAACCGGACTAAAAAATAATCCGGATTAGACGGCATGCCGGATAGTTGAGTTTGGAAAAGACAATCCAGTGATAAAAAGCATAAGCATAGATATACGCACCTGGGATAGGGTTACATGTCTACCAAGTCAGCGGGCGTGGCCACTCGATTATTTCTGTATTTTTCTACCTTGGAATTTGTACTACTACTTTTGGTTGTACAGCTACTGACGTACTTCTGTACTGATTTGTAATAATTTGTAAACTTAGTCAATTTTAGAACACAGCTGTTTTTGACATGGTGTTGTTCGTTGGCGTCACGCCTGTGTCTTTTACGGACCAGCTTCTGAATACTAGTATTTAATTTCAAACACTGGATATTTCAGTCAAAGAAAATCTCGTTGAATGAGTGTTGTGCACTCCGTTAATCGACACAAACGGAGAGTTGAGTTTAAATTGATCAGCTCGAATATATGTTTTATGACGTTCACCCTAAAACGTTTCACCGTAAAACTCTTCTAGGTGTTAGGAAATGTTTCTTACCGAGTGAATACTGACATATGGCGGGACTGTTTCTTGTCTCTTCACAGAATGTATAAATGTATAACGTAACTGGTTGTGTTGACCGAGTTGAGCATGTCTTTGCTCGACATTCGACACACACGATACCCAGCTAATAGCCTCAATAATTTGAAGAGTGCAAGTTGAAGATAACTTGCTATCTGTTGTCTTTCGTTTTAACTAAGCAGCGGTGTTTTCTCAAGTTACTGGACCTTAAGCTTGTAACAGTAGAATACGGAAGCTTCCGTGGTTGAGTCGAACATGTCCTTGGTCGACTTACGATACACAGGATACCCAGTTAAAGGCCTAAAGCATTGGAACAGTGTAATTTGAGGATCAATTGCCATCTGTTGTGTTTAAACTTTTTTCCCATGTAGCGGTGTTGTCACAAGTTACGGGACCTTACAGACTGTAACAGTAGAATGGGGAGCTTATCGCAAGTTACGCATGGAATTTTCAAAACTCATAACCACATCCCGATAAGTGTTTACGTGCAAACACGCTCAGTTGTCTTGTATTACACATTAAGTAGACAATATGTTTTATAGAGGTCATGCCATATTCGTTGAAGGCACCAAGGCTGTAGTTTTAATGGGAAAATGTCACAGAGGAATAAATTTACATAGTCACATGCACCCGAGAACAGTTTGGTTAAAATGTTCTTCAGGAAGCATTTTTGTCGATGCTCGTGGCGTTAGTCATTGGATTGTCTGGTCCAGACTACTTTACTTACAGACCGTCTTCTCATAGTTGAAATATTACTTGTCATCGTACCTCACAATACTACTTTTGTTGCAGTAAACGAATAATAGACATCACTGGTTTATATTAGTTCGTTATAAAAAGAAAAATTCGTTACTTCTATTTCTGCAAAAAAATGAGGTAAATAAGTTGGTCATATCAGTCGTTTCGTTAAAAAGACGTTCGTTTTAAAAGAAGTTTACTTAATATCACCTACAACAAGTAACTTAAACACATTATATAAATTAGGTCAGGGAATTAGTTTTCAGGGACCTCAGCTACGTATATTCTCACTCGAACTTTAAACCTGATCTCTATGCTAAGATAGGCTAGTGAAGGAGCGGTGTTATACGCACTGCTGGCGATATCAGCAGCCGGTCGACAAAAAAGATGTGCTTCATACCTTTTAACATCGAAATCTTGTTTACTTACTGCTGAAAGGTGCAATTTGGAGTCTTACAGATCTGATCTAAATTATATTACATGACTCATTTGTATCTGATAATACAATTTAAATTTCTTACACTAAACATATATTTTAGAGTTGGAGGGGCCATAGGGGGATTCTGAGGGTTCATATAATGCTACTTCTGTAGATTTGACCGCCTCCATGGTCTAGTTGACAGAGTATCCGGCCGTTGAGCTCTCATCACTGCATATTAAATTTTGCATTTAGTCATCTTGGCTGAGTTATGTCAGCTACATTAAAAAAATAAACCAGCATTCACTGAAGCCTTTACCAGTTGTTTATAACACACACGGCTTGGGTGAGTTTAGTTTAGTTTTATGCTGCACTCAGATATATCCCAGCTATATGGCGAAGGTCTGTAAATAATCGAGTCTGGATCAGACAATCCAGTGGTCAACAGTATGAACATCGACCTGCGCAGCCGGGAACCGATGACATCTATCAGCCAAGTCAGCGAGGGTGAGCACGCGATCCCGTTAATCGCCTTTAACGACAAGCATACATAGTCACAATTATGGCAAGCATGGGTTGCTGAAGACCCATTCTACCCCGGATCTTCACGGTCCATCCGGTATTTGGGCCGGTATTTAGTACCATCAAAATCAAAGCTGGGAACACAATAGAGTTTTTCTTCACACAGTGTACCCATTTTGGAAATCAAACCCAGGACGGACGTGTTGAATTACGTTATTACCCGTTGGCTTCCTCTCCATCCCTACATGATGATCATGCCACGTATATTATCCACTCAGTCCCCGCATAATCAAGTCCTTAGACGAGTGAGTGGGTTTAGTTTTACGCCGCACTGAAATATCCCAGCTGTATGGCGACGGTCTGTAAATAATCGAGTTTGGGCCAGACAATCCAGTGGTCATCAGCATGAGCATCAATCTGAGCAACTGGGAACCGATGACATGTGTCAACTAAGACAGCCAGCCTGACCACCCGATCCCGTTCCTCGCCTCTTAAACAAACATAGTCGCCTTCTTCACAAGCATGGGTTGCTGAAGACCTGTTCTACCCCGGACGGGTCATTACGGGTCAGTCGTTAGAACACAGGATAACATTTAGCACATTTTCACACGTAATGCTATGAACATTAGCAGGTGCTTTCCTTTATATCAAGACAACGAAAACAGTACAAACAGTCTTACCGTTCCTATTATTTCATTGCCGCTTTTCTGTTTACCTCCGGCATGATTAAAAACGAAGCATTATCGACCCTCGATAACAAGCGTCTGATCTTAACAATGCAACAAGGATTGGAAGCTCCTGATCTTGGCTGTTAAACACTGAGAGGAAAATAGTGAACCTGGATACTGAACGCTGTATATTGATCTTGGCTATTTATCGCTGAGAACAAACTACTGATCTTGGCTACTGAACACTGCGAACAAATTACTGATCTTGACTGTTGAACACTGACATCTAAACACGTATATTGGCTATTGAACCGCGAGACCACGATACTGATCTTGTCGATTGGACATGGAAATGATCGCAAGCTACCGATCTCACGACTATGGGAAACTTTGCTACTGAACATGGACAAAATGCTATTCATAATCTTTCTTTACAATATTCTTTGCTCTATTTCAGGGCCGGATACATTCACCTAACGTACCTTGTTACAGTTATATTAATTCTCCTAACATACCCTGTTACAGTCTTGATACATTCTCCAAACGTACCTTGTTACAGTCTTGACACATTCTCCCAACGGTCCCTGTTTCAATCTGGATACATTCTCCTAACGTGCCCTGTTACAGTCTTCATACATTCTCCTAACGTGCCCTGTTACAGTCTTGATACATTCTCCTAACGTGCCCCGTTACAGTCTTGACAAACTCTCCTAGCATACCCTGTTACAGTCTTGATACATTCTCCCAACGGTCCCTGTTCCAATCTGGATACATTCTCCTAACGTGTCCTGTTACAGTCTTCATACATTCTCCTAACGTGCCCTGTTACAGTCTTCATACATTCTCCTAACGTGCCCTGTTACAGTCTTCATACATTCTCCTAACGTGCCCCGTTACAGTCTTGACAAACTCTCCTAACATACCCTGTTACACTCTTGATACATTCTCCAAACGTACCTTGTTACAGTCTTGATACATTCTCTCAAAGGTCCCTGTTCCAATCTGGATACATTCTCCTAACGTGTCCTGTTACAGTCTTCATACATTCTCCTAACGTGTCCTGTTACAGTCTTGACAAACTCTCCTAACATACCCTGTTACAGTCTTGATACATTCTCCTAACGAAGCCAGTTTCGGTCATGTTACATTCTCCTAACGTACCATGTTACATTCTTGATATGTGCTCCTGTTTCAGTAATAATTTCCTCCCCCTTATCATGTTTCCAGCATGTAATTATCCCCTCATCCCAAGGTTTGCCTCTGAAATACCTATAGTATTCTATTCTGCATACCACAACGACTCGACTGTTCATCTGACGCATAGCTAACCCTCCCCTGCTAGGTGGGTCTAATAACACATAAAATACAGGTAACTTGGTAAGGTATGTCTTGTGTAACCCGTGCTATTACAAGCAATGAAGGAATGAATGAATGAATGACTGAAAGAACAAATA